>NC_052074.1:323750-632500 GCF_015852505.1 Tachyglossus aculeatus
GAGGGCATTCTGGGCTGGCCGTCAGGGCCCAGAACCCGGCCATCCCACAGGGCGGTTCCGAAGAGGCTCTGGGCGGACGGGAGAAGCTGCACTGCAGAGTTTCCCCATCTCTTCTCTCTTCTCGTTGGATGCCTGCTCCGATTCCTTCGTCTCAAATGCTCACGTAGAGAAGCGGTGAAATGATTAAAATGACCCTAGTGGCCCCACCAGGAGTCCCTGCCCCAGGACCCTGGAAACACTTTGATTTGGGGAGAGGGGGACTGGAAAGGGGCCATGGAGAGGCAAACTCCCATTTTCAGAAATTTTGATGAAAATCTCCCCTGGCTCTGACTCCATTTTAGCTTGTTTCCCCAAAGCAGTTCCCGGGCCTGGTAGCCTGAAGAATCTGGGTTCAAATCTCAGCTCTGCCACTCATCTGCTTTGTGACCTTGGGCAAGTCACTTCACTTCTCTGTGCCCATTACCTCATCTGTGAAATGAGGTTTAAGACTGTGAGACCCATGTGGCTGTAGATGTACCCCAGCGCTTTGTACAGTATCTGGCCCATAGTAAGTGCTTAACATATGCCAAATTAAAAAAACAAAGAAAAAAAGCTGGTAACTGAAGGGAGAGTTGGGCGGATCACTAAGCCTGCTGCTGCTGCTGGGTTTGGGTTGTAGATGTCAGTGGTTTTAAGCAAGACACAACCAGGATTGTGCCGGTTCAGAGGGAAGTTGGGGCAGAGAGCCTGGGTTTTGCTGGAAGACGTCTGGTGGATTCATAGGAAGACTGAGCGGCCCCCACCATGGGCCCCTGGGGCTTGGGGGTGTCTAGCTCACTGCCTTGTGGTTCATCTCTGAAGAGAAAATTCAGGGAGGGTGGTACTCCAAGATGTGGTCCTCTTTTCTCCCCATCCCTTGTCATGCACCATCTCCCCAATTAAGCCCTCTTTTTCCTCGACTCTATCTCGTCCCTTCTGTATCCCCTAAGACCTTGGATCTGTACCCCTTGGGCATCTGGCATTTTCCTCACCCTCAGCCCCGCATCACTTATGTACATATCTGTAATTTATGTTAAGCAGGGAACTCTGTTATATTGCACTTTCCCAAGTGCTTAGTACAGTGCTCTGCATGCAGTAAGCTCTCAATAAGTACCACCGACTGACTGACTTTATGCAAAAGGAAAGTGTAAGCCAAGGCTTCATTCCATGAAGTCCAGGCTGGTGGGAGGCGCGAGACTCTGTTCTTGGCTGTGAAAGCAGTGGCTGGAGTCAAGCTAGTTATAGAACATCAGGTCTTTCACAAGGTGGTCGGGGCTCTCGGATGTACGGAAGGTCAATCCGGATTTCCACTTTCGTTTCAGATTACGTCTATTTTGAGAACTCTTCAAGTAATCCATACCTGATCAGAAGAATCGAAGAACTCAATAAAGTACGTAGCGCCAGTCCCGTGAACCCGGTTCTCTCCCGATAAGTTTGCTTTCTGAATCCCTGGAGTTGATTAGAATGCTGGTTGCATTTGATTTCCACGTGTCCACTAGTTAGTGGTTTGGGCTACTGATGGTCAAGTTGCATCTGTGCCATCCTAATTGGTAGGTATGTGCATACCTGGGCACTTTGCATTTGTCATGTGCAGGTGGCCACTTAGTGAGCCGTTGCCTGTGGTCACTACTGCCGGGAAATCAGCCCAGCAGAGCCTGTAACCAGTGGTGGTGGGTTGGGTTATGACTAACATGGATCAGTCCTTCCAATGGGCAAACAGCCCTTTCATTCATTCATTTATTCAATCAGTCAATCGTATTTATTAAGCGCTTACTACTGTGTGCAGGGCATTGTACTATGTGCTTGGGAATGCACAATATAACTGTAAAGAGTGACAGATCTTGCCCACAATAAGCTCATGGTCTAGAGAGACACCTTGACATAGGGGTTGTTGCAGTGAATTCCCTGACCCATAAGGCATGCCTAAGGCATGCCCAAGGCATGTGGGGATGGGGTGCACCCATATACAAACACACATACATGCGTGTGCACGCATGTGTACGTACACACACACACCAAGTAGGATGTCATAGAAGCAGTGATGAAAATCATCGATAACCCAAACCTTTAGTAATAAAATATGTGAGTTGACACTTTAAATGTATGTGTATGACTCCTCTCTGTGCTATTCTCTCTGACCAAAGGGATAGGGGCGGGGGAGGGCCCAGCTCAGGGCCATCTGGGGAGTGGGAGAGGGAGTCCACATGGGGGACAGACAGACAGATGATCACCACACAGGGCTTGAAAGTGGTGTGTCGTTTTCCTCTCATCTGGGCAGCAGTTGAGCACTGATAACCACATTGTGATTTCTGAACAAATGTCTGAATTTTGATGATTAAATTGTCCCTAGTAATCAGACCATGTAATTGGGTGGATGAAATACCAGTTCAATGAACAAATACCACTTCACGAAGGGCTATTAATAAATTATTATTTAATGAACTTAGCTAACATAAAGTATCCTGTGACAACACAAGTAAAAATATGAAATTTGAAACTGACCATTAATACATAGTGGCAATTTCCCTGGAGTGAGCCTGGCGAAAAGGGCCAGGCTAGGGGGCGGTGATGGTAGTAGTAGTAGTGGTAGTGGTAGTAGTAGTAGTAGTAGTATTAACTGTGCGCAAAGCCCTGTACTAAGCACTGGGAAAGAAATAAATCCATGGATGAGATGGGCTTATGATCTAAGAATAAGGAGGGAACATAGACCCATAAGGAAAAAATAAAACAATGAGAAGACCGAGCCAGCATAAAAGAGGGACAGGGATAAACTTAATATTATAAAGAGGAGGTAGGGTGGTGGGGTGAGGAGAGCAGGGTTTTGGGCTTCCCGCAGCTCAGAGTTCAACCAAGTCCAGGCCCAGGGAGGCCCCAAGACCATGGTGGCCCCAGGACCACAGTGGTCCCAGGTCTTAGGACCATGGTTGTCTCAGGCCGAGGATGGTCTCAGGACCATGGATCCTGGAGGCCCAAAAACCGTGGTGGCCCCAGGACCATGTGATCCCGAGGCTCAGGGATGACAGGATCTCATCCTCCCCAGCATCCCATGGTGCACCAAGGTGGCGAGCTGTTGGCTGCTGCATTTGACCCTTCCACCTTTCATTCATTCAGTCGTATTTAATGAGCTCTTACCATGTGCAGAGCATTGTACTAAGCGCTTGGAAGGGTACATTACAACAATGAACAGGCAGGGTGAGGTGGAGGCCCCAGGACAATATGGTGGTAGGGAGCACCGGTGGAGCAGCTCAGTGACCCGGAGAGTCAGGAGTGGCTCAGTCCTGGCCCCCACCAGCTCCAGGGACCACCAAGAGGTTGGAGTGAAGCTTGTTCTGAGTGGCCTATCGGGGTCCATCCCGGCTCCGGGTGTAAGATGGCAGCTGAGCCTGGGGCCATTTGGGGCAGTCAGTATGGTCTAGAATGGAGTACCAGGTTTCAGAGTTGGCTGGAGGAGGCCCAAGGGGCACCTCAGGTGTTTGAGGCTCTGGGCTTGGGCTAGCTAGGTTGTTGGGGGGAGGGGGAGGCTGGTGCCCTGGCAGTCATTTAGGAAGTGAATTTAATGTTCTCTAACTTCTCCCTCCCTCCCCATGTCCCCTTTGTCCTTTCCCTCACCCCCCCAAGTCTCCTGCCCCTTCCCTTCTCCATTAAGCACCTCAGTGGTGAAGGATCAGTGGGCAAAGCATCGCTCGCATCATGCCTCTTGAAATATTAATCTGATGGTCTCTGTTGGGTTTTCACTTGCTTTCTCATGACTTCAAGATGCGGGGTTGTTGGCTTGTGCCAGTGAGCGGTGATACTGTGGGTCCAGAGAACCGGGCGCCCCTGCTCGAGGGAGTCGAGGGACTGATCTGGACTCTGCCAGTGAGATAGGCAGGGGCCAGTTAGAGGGACCAAGCGATGGTGCCGTGATCACAGTGTTGTTGGGGCTGGAGGCAGGATCCCGTGGTCAAATGTACTTACGTGCTTAGAACTGGAGATTGCACCTGTCTTGTCCATGGGACTTCGCCACAGGTTTCCAGAGAAATCCTGACTCCCTACAGTTGGCAAGCGGAAGATGATGGAGACGCCTGTGATGGGTTGGCCTAGTGGGAGGATTGCAGGCTTGGGAGTCAGAGATCTGGGTTCTAATTCTGACTCCACCACTTGCCTGCTGTATGACCTTGGGCAGGTCACTTAACTTCTCTCTACCTTGGTTTCATTCATTCATTCAGCGTATTTATTGAGCGCTTACTGAGTGCAGAGCACTGTACTAAGCACTTGGAAAGTACAATTCGGCAACAAATAGAGACAATCCCTACCCAACAATGGGCTCACAGTCTCCTCATCTAAAAAATGTGGAATCAGAATCTGTTCTCTCTCCTACTTAGGTTGTGAGCCCCATGTGGGACAGGGACTGTGTCCAAACTGATTATCTTGTATCTATCCCAGCACTTAGACCAATGCCTGACACATGGTAAGCGCTTAGCAAATGCCATAATTATCATTATTGTAAAAATCAGTATTAGTATGAGTGGGAATTCTTCACCTCCCCTGAAAAGTTTGCTCTCTAGGAGCGGGTCTTGGGGACCAAGGGCAGCCAGGAATTTCAACCCAAGCCAGCGGGGCTTGTAGGGCAGCCTTCAGTCAGCGAGAACCAAGAGGTTCTCATTTCTGATTTTCCTCTTGTTTTGATGCTTTGAAAGATCAAGAAAGATGGGCAGATTCTTAGATTGCCAATCTTCCAATTCCTAAGTGTCCAAAGTGAGTTGGTTCCAATTTTGTTTTGAGCCATTCCTTGCAATTAATCAGGTTAAACTTAGGCTGACGTTAGAGTTCAGTCTCCACCACAGTCTGAGATATTACTCAAAAAAATTGGCGCCCTAAATACAATTACTGGCAAAATATGTTTTTATATTTTCTCCAGAATTTTTTTGTCTTTTCTGGTTCCAAGGAAATGATGGCTGGCATGCGCATCGTTTTGTTCTGGAACTAAAACAAGATCATTTTGGTCAGTTTTTAACGTCAAATGTTGAAGCCTGATTTTAACATGGCAGCAGCTGAGCCCAGGGTCCAACCCCGGGCCCTTCCTGCATCGGCTTCCCAGAGCCACTCCCCTCTGCCCTCCACCCGCCCCACTCTGCACCCCGGGGGCAGTCCCACCATCTGCTGCCCACCAGTCTAGGGCTCTGCTTTAGACAGAGGGACAGGGCCCTGGTTGCCCTCCTGGACATCCATTCTTACGGTCAGGGGGTCCCTCTACATCCCTGACCCTGACCCAGCAGGGACCATCCAACACCCCAACTCTCCCCTCTCCATCCCCAACTCTCCTCCAGTGACTCAGCATGGACCATCCAATAGCCCTGACTCTCCCCTCAGAGACCCAGGATGGACCATCCCTTATTCTCCCTTTGTAGACCCAGCACGGACGATCCGATGTCCCTGACTCTCTCCTAGTGACCCAGCAAGGATCATCCCAAACTCCTGCCTCTCCTGTCTTCACCTCTCTTCCTTTCCCCAGTGACCCAAGATGGACCATCCAACATTCCTGACTTTCTCTTTCCCATCTGTGACTCTCCCCTCTCCATCACCGAGTCTCCCCACAATGATGCAGCATGGATGCTTGTCAAATGGGCTCTCCAACACCCCCTGGAACCAGCTGATATTTTTGGCCTTCTCATCTACCTTTGGGAACAGTTTTTCATATACCCACTACCCACTGGGTGTCCTGAATCTGCCACCCTCCACCTCTGGCAGGATGCCCTTGCCTGGGACCAGAGGGGTTTGGGGAACAGTGTTTCCATGGTTATCGTGTCCATCCCTTTCCTGGTGATGTGAACTCCTGTCCTGGCTCTAGATCCAGACTGAAGGGTCTTAACTTTCTTTCAGTCGTATTTGAGTGCTTACTGTGTGCAGAACACTGTACTAAGCAATTGGGAGAGTATATTACAACAATAAACAGACACATTCCCTGACCACAACGACTGGCTATAATAAAAACATTACTACTACTACTTCTAATAATAATAGTAATAATAATAATTGTAGCAATTGTTAAGCACTTACTATGTGCCAGGCACTATACTATACATGTCCAAGACTGAACTCCTTGTCTTCCCTCCCAAACCCTGCCCTCTCCCTGACTTTCCCATCACTGTTGACGGCACTACCATCCTTCCCGTCTCACAAGCCCGCAACCTTGGTGTCATCCTCGACTCTGCTCTCTCATTCACCTCTCACATCCAAGCCGTCACCAAAACCTGCCGGTCTCAGCTCTGCAACATTGCCAAGATCTGCCCTTTCCTCTCCATCCAAACCGCTACCCTGCTCGTTCAAGCTCTCATCCTATCCCGTCTGGACTACTGCATCAGCCTTCTCTCTGATCTCCCATCTTCGTGTCTCTCTCCACTTCAATCCATACTTCATGCTGCTGCCCAGATTGTCTTTGTCCAGAAACACTCTGGGCATGTTACTCCCCTCCTCAAAAATCTCCAGTGGCTACCAATCTGCGCATCAGGCAGAAACTCCTCACCTTCGGCTTCAAGGCTCTCCATCACCTCGCCCCCTCCTACCTCACCTCCCTTCTCTCCTTCTACAGCCCAGCCCGCACCCTCCGCTGCTCTGCCGCTAATCTCCTCACCGTGCTTCGTTCTCGCCTGTCCCGCCGTCGACCCCCGGCCCACGTCATCCCCCTGGCTTGGAATGCCCTCCCTCCCCACATCCGCCAAGCTAGCTCTCTTCCTCCCTTCAAGGCCCTACTGAGAGCTCACCTCCAGGAGGCCTTCCCAGACTGAGCCCCCTCCTTCCTCTCCCCCTCGTCCCCCCTCCATCCCCACCATCTTACCTCCTTCCCTTCCCCACAGCACCTGTATATATGTATATATGTTTGTACATATTTATTACTCTATTTATTTATTTTACTTGTACATATCTATTCTACTTATTTTATTTTGTTAATATGTTTGGTTTTGTTCTCTGTCTCCCCCTTCTAGACTGTGAGCCCACTGTTGGGTAGGGACTGTCTCTATATGTTGCCAACTTGTACTTCCCAAGCGCTTAGTACAGTGCTCTGCACACAGTAAGCGCTCAATAAATACGATTGATTGATTGATATACTAAGCGCTGGGGTGGATACAAGCAAACCAGGTTGGACACAGTTCCTATCCCATCTGGGGCTCACTGTCTTATTCCTCATTTTGCAAATGAGGTAAGAGTTGCACCAAGAAGTTAAGTGACTTCCCCAAGTCACACAGGGGACAAGTGATGTTGCTGGGATTAGAGCCCAGGTCCTTCTGAGTTCTAGGCCCGTGCTCTATCCATAGATGACACTGGAGGGAGAGGGAACTGGGCAAAAGAGGGCTTAATTGGGGAAATCTTCTAGTATAGTTAATAGACACCATCTCTACCCTTGAGGAACTTACGGTCTTGAACAAGAGACTGCCACTGAAATTCATCACAGAAGTAATGAAGGATAAAGGTATGGTCAGAAGTGCCAAGGGGTGGAAGGGGACAGGGAAGAGGGGTGGGGGGAGTTCCCTGGCCATAGGTGGTGTGAAAGTGCTGAAGGATCATTAGATAGGGGAGAAATAAGATGGAGAGAGGAGAGGTTCATAAGGTTCCCCACAGCACTTATGGACATTTCTGTAATTTATTTATATTAATGTCTGTCTCCCTCCTGTAGACTGTAAGCTCGTTGTGGGCAGGGAATGGGTCTGTTTGTTGTTACATTGTACACTCCCAAGTTCTTAGTACAGTGCTCTGCACACAGTAAGCACTCAATAAATACAATTGACTGACTGGAAGTCCTTCTGAGGATACAGGATTTCAGAAGGGGTTTTGGAGATGGTGGGTGGGGTGGGGGGTGGGGGTTGCCAGATGTGAAGGGGTGGTGAGTCCCAGCCAGGAGGGAGGGTGTGAATAAGAGACAAGGCCCCATGAGCAGGTTGGGGTTTGACAGGAATGAGGAGAGTGAGCTGGGGTGTGTGGTTAGAGAAGAGTGGACATAGATGGTTTAGTAGTTCCTCTCTCCCTTTTTCCTCATTCCCCTTGTCTTCCACCACCCCTTCCTCAAGCCACAGGCGTGGGGAACTCGATCTCCTCCAGGCTCACAGTTAGATGGGTCAGGTCCCCCAGAAAAAATACTGTATCTGGAAGAATCTGAAAACACACCTTGGTGCAGTTGTAAACGCTGAGACAGTAAAACGGTGGTGCTCGGGCAATTAGGAGAAAGGCAGGGTCCCATGGACCAGAAGACCTTGGGGAACGCCTCAGAGTCTGGGCAGATGTGAGCATCTCCTGCCAATGCGGGTTCTCTGGGGGCAGGGACCCTTAGGGGGTGAGGTGGAGGCAGTGGGCCAGCACACAGTGCGGCTAATGGCCATTGGAGGCAGAGCTGTTTTTCCTTCTTGGGTCCATTGTCAGGAGCTTTGCTCCAGTAATAATAATAATAATAATAATTATGGCATTTATTAAGCTCTTACTATGTGCAAAGCACTGTTCTAAGTGCTGGGGAGGTTACAAGATAATCAGGCTCACAGTCTTAATCCCCATTTTCCAGATGAGGTACCTGAGGCACAGAGAAGTTAAGTGACTTGACCAAAGTCACACAGCTGACAATTGGCAGAGCCTGGATTTGAACCCATGACCTCTGACTCCAAAGCCCGTGCTCTTTCCACTGAGCCAGCGGCCTCTCATAGGCCTCGAGCAGAGGGGATGACCCGTCAGGACTCAGAATCTGAATGCCCTGCGGGGAAAGTCTGGTAGTTCGGCCCAGTTGATTTGCTTCTATTTTTATTTCCTAGACTGCGAATGGCAACGTGGAAGCCAAAGTGGTGTGTTTTTACCGGCGTCGCGACATCTCCAACAGCCTCGTAATGCTTGCTGACAAACATGCTAGTAAGTGGATTGAAACAGGTGGTCCCAGGGGAGGGTGCGGCGAGTGGCCCGGGGTGGGGAGAAATGGGAGCAGTGTGGCAACCTAGGGAAAAGAGCAAAGGCCTTGGAATCAGGGGTCCTGGGCTCTCATCCTGATTCCGCCACTTATAAGCATGATATTTGTTAAGTGCTTACTATGTGCCAAGCACTGTAATAATGATGGCATTTATTAAGTGCTTACTATGTGCAAAGCACTGTTCTAAGCGCTGGGGAGGTTACAAGATGATCATGTTATCCCACGGGGGGCTCACAGTCTTAATCCCCATTTTACAGATGAGGTAACTGAGGGCCGGAGGAGTTAAGTGACTTGTCCAAAGTCACATAGCTCACAATTGGCGGAGCCGGAATTTGAACCCATGACCTCTGACTCCAAAACCCATGCCCTTTCCACTGAGCCACGCTGCTTCTCTGTACTGCTTCTCTGTACGGGCTTTGGAGTCAGAGGTCAGGGGTTCAAATCCCAGCTCCGCCAACTGTCAGCTGTGTGACTTTGGACAAGTCACTTAACTTCTCTGGGCCTCAGTTCCCTCATCTGTAAAATGGGGATTAAAACTGTGAGCCCCCCGTGGGACAACCTGATCACCTTGTAACCTTCCCAGTGCTTAGAACAGTGCTTTGCACATAGTAAGCGCTTAATAAATGCCATCATTATTATTACTAAGCAGTGGGGTAGGTATAAGGTTATCAATATGGACACAGTCCTTGTTCCACATGGGGCTTGCAGTCTAGATAGGAGGGAGTAAAATTTAATTCCCATTTCATGGATGAGAAAATGAAGGAACAGAGAATAATAATAATAATTGTGGAATTTATTAAGCACTTATGTGCCAAGCATTGTACTAAATGCTAGAGTAGATACAAGATAATCGGGTCCCACACAGGGCTCACAGTCTATGTAGGAGGAAGAACAGGTATTGAATTCCCATTTTGCAATCAATCAATTGTATTTATTAAGTGCTTACTTTGTGCAGCGCACTGTACTAAGCCTACGGGAGAGTACAAACAACAATGTAACAAATACATTCCCTGCCCATAGTAGATGAGGGAACTCAGGCACAGAAAGGTTAAGTGACTTGCCCGAAACCACAAGGCAGGTGTGTGGCGGAGCTGGCTTTGGAGTCCAGGTCCTCTGACTCTCAGGCCGTACTCTTTCCACTAGGAAAGACTTGCCCAAGGTCACACAGCAAACAAGTGGTGGAGCTGGGATTACAATCCAGGTCCTGGCCTGGAGGAGAGCCCGCTAGGGGCTGGAGATAGAGCCGGCCACTGGGCAGCGGAGAGACTTGTGGACTCGAGCTGGGAGATTGGCAATGACCTGCCCGTTGACTAGGAGCCACTGGGTCAGAGGGCCTATGTTTCCACCATATTTAGCTCTCCTTCCCCATGTGCAGACCTCAGAGTGCCTGGGCTGGCTTCTGTCCCAGGGCTCTGCCTCTGGTAGGGGCACCAAGCTGCTCAGGGGAACTGATTTCTCGGTGGCTTCCTGGACACCCTCCTTCATGGCTAGGGATGGGCCATTAACATCCTTCACTCTCCCTCAGTGACCCAGCACGGACCATCCAATATCCTTGATTCTCCCCTCTCCAACCCTGACTCTCTCCAGAGACCCTGTGAGCCCGTTGTTGGGTAGGGACCGTCTCTATATGTTACCAACTTGTACTTCCCAAGCACTTAGTACAGTGCTCTGCACACAGTAAGCGCTCAATAAATACGATTGAATGAATGAATGAATCCAACACCCCCGACTCTTCTCTTCCGTCCCCAACTCTTCCTCAGTGACCCTATATGAACCACTGCATTTATCTGCATTTACCCAGACTCATCTAGCGCCTCCTAATAATATCTGCTAGCCCAGCTATGCTCGTGTCCAGGCCCTTCCTCTCGTATAGCAGAGTCTCAAATCTTGGAAATCTTTCACAAGAACTTCCCTGATGCTGCTGTTCCTATTTTGCTCCCCCTTCCTCAAAGCCTTTCTGACTCTGATCACCATCCTCCCCACCTTCTTCCCCCGCAAACTCCCAACCAACCTAGCAAGCCTGTTTCCTTATCTCTTTATCAGTGATTCATTCCGTTGCTTGAATCTGTTATTTATATCTTTTCCCTTCAACGTCCTTTAATTTTGTGTACTTGTCAATCCGTGCACGCTTTCGAATCCATTAGATTGTCAGTTCTTGCGGGCAACGACCAAGACCGTTTGCTTCTCTTTATGCACCTCCGCACTTCTTATGGGGTCCTGTACATAGCAGGCGCTCACAGGTTTTATTCCCCAAGTTTAATATGAAGGCGTGGCAGGGTGTGGGGTCCAGGTGAAAGGTGAGAGACACCTCTGCCTCTGAGATCTGGCTCCAGAACTGACTCACTGCTGTTATAAAACAGTATGTCTGTAGGAGAGAGGTTTCGTGTCAAAAGGGAAACAGTTAAACAAGTCAGGCCTTTCCAGGGTTCTGTCAGCTGACTCCATAGGTGAGAGGTTAGTCAAGGAAGGCTTCCTGAAGGCAATGTTATAATAATTGTGGGGCTTAAGTGCTTACTTTGTGCCAGACACTATACTGAGCACTGGGGTGGATACAAGCAAATCAGGTTGGACACAGTCCCTGTCTCACATGCAGTCTCTTTGCAGATGAGGTAACTGAAGCACAGAGAAAAGTGACTTGCCCAAGATCATTCAGCAGACAAATGGAAGAGCCTGGATTAGAACCCAGGTCCTTCTGACTCTCGGGCCTTTGATGCAGAGAGCGGAGGTCTGCTGGATATGAAGAGGATGGGAATTCCCAGCAGGAGGGAGGATGTGAGCAATGGGTCGTTGGTACCCGTGCCAGAGTGTGGTGGGCTTGGGTGTCGTGGCACCCCCCTCCATGTCCCCACTTCCCCGGGCTCTCCCTCCCACCTCCCACACAGGAGGCAGAGGAGTGGTCTCCAAAGCATTTTTCTGGAAGCCAGAGGGCTGCTTTTGACTTTGTAGCTGAGATGTGGACGTATGGGATTTACCATTTTTTAACTAAGGAATTTAATCGCCGTTCGGGAAGATACTATGCAGTACAGACATTCTTGGCCGCTACACTCAAACAGATTCTCCAACAAGGGCCTTTTGCTCTTTGTGCTTTACTACACTCTTCCATTGGAGAATTCCACCTCCAAATAGTCAAGATTATTAATCAGATTATTCCCAACTCAGAATTCTCTGGAGGTGTCATAGGTGCCATGGATACTGAGATTTGTGGTGCCCAAATTTCTTATTGATCCTTGGCTGAGAATGTGAGGGATCCGTGCTGTGGAAATTTAAACAGAAGGGGGTGATATTTTTAAATTGCTTGCTACGCTGCCTGTTGGTTATTCAGTGATGCCTACCCACCTAAAACATCTGGAGTTGTTCTCTGCCCTTGAAGAAGGCAGCGTTGGCAGGGGGTGGGGGTAAATCTGTTGGTGCTGGGATGATGAGGCCATGGTGGGGGCACCACTCTGAGGCTGCCCTCTTGTCCTGTGGTCCTGTTTGATGTGTAGCCCCCGGCGGGGGGAGACTTGCTTTGGTTCCAGTGTGTCTTACTCCTTACAAAGCACCTTCTCAAAAAGAGCCGCTTCTTTCTTGAAGGCAGGGTACTCTTCTGGTCCGTCCTTGGCTACTCACTCCCAGTTTTTGGCTGGGACACGGCTCGGTCTGAGGCTTTGTTTCACCCTTGTTTTAAAATGTGTCCTGTGCCTGCCCTCCTGGCATCCATTTCCCGTTTCAGCTCCCCGTCCTGCAACCGGCAGATCTCCTACCGTCGCTCCTTCTCTTCATGTGTCCTCCACCCCACCCACCACCCAGCATAGCTAGGTCCTGGTGAGCAGATCGTCAATGCTAGTGGACGCTTTTTGCTGTTTGTGATCCTGCCTGGCCTTAGAGAAGCAGCATGGCCTAGTGGATAGAGCATGGGTCTGGAAGTTAGAAGGACCCAGTTTCTAATCCAAGCTGTGGTAGTTGTCTACTCTGTGACCTTGGGAAAGTCACTTCACTTCTCTGTGCCTCAGTTACCTCATCTGTAAAATGGGGATTAGGACTGTGAGCGTCTCTCTTGTTCACTTCACACATCCAATCCGTCACCAAAACCTGCCAGTGTCACCTTCACAAAATCAGCAAGATCTGCCTTTCCCTATCCATCCAAACTGCTACCTTGCTGGTACAATCTCTCATCATATCCTGACTGGATTACTGCATCAGCCTCCTTTCTGATCTCCCATCTTCCTGTCTCTCCCTACTTCAGTCTATAATTCACTCTGCTGCCCAGATTATCTTTCTACTGAAACGCACTGGGCATGTCACTCCCCTCCTCAGAAATCTCCAGTGGTTGCCTATCAACCTTCGCATGAAGCGAAAACTCCTCACTATTGGCTTCAAAGCTGTCCATCACCTTGCCCCCTCCTACTTCACCTCCCTGCTCTCCTTCTACAGCCCAGCCCACACACTCTGCTCCTCCACTGCTAACCTCCTCACTGTGCCTCATTCTCGCCTGACCTGCCATCAACCCCTGGCCCACGTCCTACCTCTGGCCTGGAATGCCTTCCCTCCTCACATCCACCTAACTAGCTCTCTTCCCTTCTTCAAAGCCCTACTGAGAGCTCACCTCCTCCAGGCGGCCTTCCCAGACTGAGCCCCCCTTTTCCTCTGCTCCTCCTCCTCTCCCCATCGCCCCTACTCCCTCCCTCTGCTCTACCCCGTCTCCTCCCCACAGCACTTGTGTATATTTGTACATATTTATTACTCTTCTATTAATGATGTGTATATATCTATAATTCTGTTTATCTATTTTGATGGTATTGATGCCTGTCTACTTGCTTTGTTTTGTTGTCTGTCTCCCCCTTCTACACTGTGAGCCCATTGTTGGTTAGGGATTGTCTTTATCTGTTACCAAATTGTACTTTCCAAGTACTTAGTACAGTGCTCTGCATGCAGTAAGTGCTCAATAAGTATGAATGAATGAATGACCAGGACTGTGTCCAACCCAATTATCTTGTATCTCCCCCAGTGCTTTGTACAGTGCCCATCGTATAGTAAGGGCTTAACGAATACCATTATTTTTATTTGATGTTCAGAGTAA
This sequence comes from Tachyglossus aculeatus, assembly GCF_015852505.1. NCBI lineage: Eukaryota > Metazoa > Chordata > Mammalia > Monotremata > Tachyglossidae > Tachyglossus > Tachyglossus aculeatus. Next base: position 337,751 of record NC_052074.1, read on the forward strand.
CCCGTCTGTGATGCCTGGGGGTACCGCTCAAGGAGGTGTAGGTGGTACCCCAGCCCCACAGACCGCTTGAGTTGGGTTTGGGACCCAAGAACCACCCTTCTGCCGCCCTGCTCCACCTGGCAGCCTCCAAGAGGAGGCTCCGGACTGCTTAATTGGTTTTTCTGTTTCCTAGTCTTATCGTCATGTAGTTGGCTGGTGTGGCCCACCCAGTGACGGAGTTCAGGCTACCACTTCTGCTCTGGGTTTCCAGTGCAGAGTTTGGGATGTGAGCATGGCTTTCCCGGTGTGGGCCAATATGTCAGCTCCATATTCTTCAGCCATATCTTCAAGCTGTAGCTCCTGCTGATTTGGGTTAATGGCTGTTGATCATTCAAGGATATATATTGAGTGCTTACTGCATGCAGAGCACTGTACTAAGCGCTTAGGAAGAGTACAACATAACAGAGTTGGTAAACACGTTCCCTTCCCTCAGTGGTTCTGTGCCCCCATGGTCTAGTGGTTAGAGCCTGGGCCTGGGACTCAGAGGACCTGGTTCTGATCCCACCTCTGACACTTGTCTGTGGTGTGACCGTGGGCAAATCCCTTCGCTTCTCTGTTCTTCAGTTACCTCATCTGTAAAATGGGGATTAAGAATGTGAGCCCCGTGTGGGACAGGGACTGTGTCCAACCTGATGATCTGGTATCTATCCCAGTGCTCAGAACAGTACTTGATATATAATAAGCACTTAACAAATGCCATCATTATTATTATCTGCCTTTCACCAACCAGGAGGCCAGTTGACCTCTCAAGATCCTTTCCAGCCCTGTGATTCCTTGATTCCCACGATTCCCGCTCCTTTGCCATGCCCCTGAGAGCCTGTCCCTTATCTCTTGAGTGCAGAAGCTTCCCCCATTGGGGAGAGGGGCCCAGAGACAGTGAAGGATTGGCTTCCTTTCCAGGCCTTTGACTGAAAGAATTGCTGTCAAAGGACTTTAGCATTTCCTTATTGCCTTATCACCGCCAGTTTGATTTTCTCTGCATTTATAACTGCACAGAGGTGTGTTTCAGATGTGCTCCCAGATATGTGTTTTTGTCTGCGCGAGACAACCTTCCTTACTGTGAGTCTGAAGGAGATCTAGGTTTGGGCAGGGCTGAGGTGGAGAACAGGCCATCCGGGGATGGACAGACGGATGGAGGGACTCCTGATGGTTGGCCCATCTTGGTGCAGCAGGAGGGGAAGGACGGCTGGATGGTGCGAGGCTGGAGGAGGAGGGAGGGAGGAATCAGGCATTACAAGTGGCCTTATCACTCTATACTGAGCCCAACACAAGAAATTAACCTATCCCTGGCCACACCATTTAGTCCATGGGAGGAGATGGTTGCCACAGCAATGGCTCGGGTGTGAACCCTTGCCTGGCCCACCTAAAGGTCATAGGCTGCAAGTCCGAGGGCTGGTCTCTGGGCCAAATTGTAGGGGTCGAGGGGCAATCCAGCTGCAGCCAGTAGTCAGGCTGTTGCCATATTTGTGCCTACACCCACAGGCTGCTGGAAGCCCAAAATGGATGCTGGGGCAGCAGGCAGCAGGAGATCTCGGCCAGGTTAAATGGGGCCGAGGTGGGGATGGGGAGGGCGGCGAGTGGCAGTGGATTGGGAGATCTTGGCCAGGTTAGAGGCCGAATTGTCTGGCTTGGCCCCGCCGGGCCAGGTCTGTTTGTACCCTGCATGTCATGCCCCGCTCCTGCCTCCCTCCACCCAACTTCCAACTTGCTTGCTTTCTTCCCCACCTAATAGGTTGCTGATGCTCTTTCACAGTGATGATGATGATAATAATGGCATTTGTTAAGCGCTTACTATGTGCAAAGCACTGTTCTAAGCGCTGGGGGGATACAGTGTGATCAAGTTGTCCCACGTGGGGCTCACAGTCTTAATCCCCATTTTTACAGATGAGGTCACTGAGGCTCAGAGAAGTTAAGTGATTTGCCCAAGGTCACACAGCAGACTTGCGGTGGAGCCAGGATTCGAACCCATGACCTCTGACTCCAAAGCCTGGGCTCTTTCCACGGAGCCACGCTGCTTCTCTGAGTGGAGAGAGATTATGCCCCGAGCAGCAGAGCATGGGGCTTACTCCCAGAGGGCTGGGCCAGGCTGGGCTAGGCAGGATGGCTTCACTGTCTTCACCATGCTCATCATCCTCAGTGTTGTCTCTTGGGCACCTACTGCACACAGAGTACCCAACTGGCTGCCCGTTCTGGCCAGAGCGCTCTGCTAGGCACCTCCTGGCTACCATGCTACGTGCAGTACTGAATCTTTCCCCTGATTAATAAGCTCCTTGTGGGTAGAGGATGTGTAGCGTCTCTGTTTTGAACCTAGTATAGCTCACTGCCCACAGTGGGCCCTCAGAGATTGCTATTTCTGCTACTACTACTGGGTGTACAGTTCTGTCCTGGGCGCCTGCTGGAGGGAGAGCACTGTGTGGGAAGTCTGCTACAGGCAGAGCACTGTAGTAGGCCCTTGAAATTCCCTGAGTTAAAATGCATGCCTAAAATGAGTCTTTTTTTGATTGCTAAAAATAGGCCCAATCAATCTCATTTTCGTTTCAGAGCAAGGCAGTAATGGGCCCGACTAATTGCAATTATCTCTCTTTTTTGTGAGCAGAAGAAATGGAAGAAGAGTCTGAAACGACGAACGAAGCGGATTTGACCGACAAACAGAAGCATCAGCTGAAACACAGAGAGCTGTTCTTATCCCGTCAATACGAATCTCTTCCGGCAACGCATATCAGGTGAAAACGTTTCTGGGCTTATTTTGAGTCGACAGTAATTGTGTGAAAATTTCCCAGGGGTTGGGCTGTAAACGTCTGTTATTATTATTATTACTACTACTACTATTACTATGTTGTTAAGTATATACAATGTGTCAAGCACTGTTCTAAGCATTGGGGTAGGTACAAGTTAATCAGGTCACACACAGTCCCTGTCCCCCACATGAGGCTCACAGTCTAAATAGGAGAGACAACTGGCAGTGAATCCCCATTTTACAGATGAGGAAGCTGAGGCACAGAGAAGAGAAATGACTTGCCTGAGGTCACCAGCCGACAAATGGCAGAGCTGAAATTAGAACCCAGGTACTCTGACTCCCAAACCTGTGGTGCTCTTCCATTAGGTCCCACTCCTTCTCGGTGTCTTGATTATTATTATTATTATTATTATAACTACTACTAGTAATAAGAGAAGCAGAAGAGAAGACAACTAATTAGAGAAGCAGCATGGCTCAGTGGAAAGAGCACGGGCTTTGGAGTCAGAGGTCACGGGTTCAAATCCCAGCTCTGCCAATTGTCAGCTGTGTGACTTTGGGCAAGTCACTTAACTTCTCTGTGCCTCAGTTACCTCATCTGTAAAATGGGGATTAAGACTGTGAGCCCCCCGTGGGACGACCTGATCACCTTGTAACCTCCCCAGCACTTAGAACAGTGTTTTGCACATAGTAAGTGCTTAATAAATGCCATTATTATTATTAAGAAGAAGAAGAATTGAAAGAATTGTGGTATTTTTTTAGCGCTTACTATGTGCCAAGCAACTTTGTAAGTGCTAGGGTAGATACAAGCTAATCAGGTTGGACACAGTTCAGGTCCCACGTGGGGCTCTCAGTCTTATTCCCCATTTTACAGATGAGGGAACTGAGGCACAGAGAAGTGAAGTGACTTACCCAAGGTCACACAGCAGACATGTGGCAGAGCCGGGTTTAGAGCCATGTCCTCCAACTCCCAGGCCCATACTCTTCCCACTAAACGATGCTGCTACCCTAATTACCATCCTGGTGCTGATTTTGGGGGGCTGAGCTATCCTCAGTCATGGTATTATGCATTCAAATTGGTCTCTGACGGTTCAGAATCTCATGTGTCATCCATAGGAGTGATGCCATTGGGGGTGTGGCCAACGGGAGTGGGGTGAGGCTGGCCAGGGGTGGTGAGGGTGGCTGTTACTTGGGGAAGCAGCCGGCGAGGCCGCTTTGGTGCCCAAGTGCCATCCGGAGGGCCATGACAAAGGAACCAGCTGTCAAACGCGCTGCCCTGTGGGATGGGGAGCAGAGGCGGCAGTGGGCCCCAGGCCCACCAGCTGAACACTCGCCACGGGCAGCACCGGCCGTAGGGAAGGTCCATGATAGATGACCCCCTGCCTGCAGCTCCGGCCTCCTCTGAGAGCTCAAGAGACCGATCATGGCCAGGGTTTCCAGCACTCCAAGGGGAAGGAATCAGTCAATCAATCATATTTATCGAGTGCTTACTGTGTGCAGAGCACTGTACTAAGTGCTTAGCAGGAAGTGGTCTTTCACTTGGTCGGCCACTGGACTTCTGCATTCCTCTTGAGGGTTTGCATTGTGCTCCTGCAGCCTGGGGTCAGGGAGGTGCTCATTAGTGAGAACTTCATTCATTCATTCAATCGTATTTATTGAGCGCTTACTGTGTGCAGAGCACTGTACTAAGCACTTGGGAAGTACAAGTTGGCAACATATAGAGACGGTCCCTACCGAACAGTGGGCTCACACTCTAGAAGGGGGAGGGAGACAGGGAACAAAACCAAATATATTAACAAAATAAAATAAATGGAATAAATATGTACAAATAAAATAAATAATTAAATAGAGTAATAAATGCATACAAACATATATACATATATACAGGTACTATAGGGAGGGGAAGGAGGTAAGGCGGGGGGAGGGGGAGGAGGGGGGAGGAAGGAGGGGGCTCAGTCTGGGAAGACCTCCTGGAGGAAGTGAGCTCTCAGTAGGGCTTTGAAGGGAGGAAGAGAGCTAGCTCGGCGGATGTGCGGAGGGAGGGCATTCCGGGCCAGGGGGATGACGTGGGCCGGGGGTCGAGGGTGGGACAGGCGAGAACGAGGCAAGGTGAGGAGATTAGCAGCAGAGGAGCGGAGGGTGTGAGCTGGGCTGTAGAAGGAGAGAAGGGAGGTGAGGTAGGAGGGGGCGAGGTGATGGACAGCCTTGAAGCCGAGGGTGAGGAGTTTTTGCCTGATGCATAGGTTGATTGGTAGCCACTGGAGATTTTTGAGGAGGGGAATAACATGCCCAGAGTGTTTCTGGACAAAGACGATCCGGGCAGCAGCGTGAAGTATGGATTGAAGTGGGGAGAGACAGGAGGATGGGAGATCGGAGAGGAGGCCGATGCAGTAATCCAGACGGGATAGGATGAGAGCTTGAAAGAGCAGGGTAGCGGTTTGGATGGAGAGGAAAGGGTGGATCTTGGCGATGTTGCGGAGGTGAGACTGGCAGGTTTTGGTGACAGATTGGATGTGAGGGGTGAACGAGAGAGCGGGGTCGAGGATGACACCAAGGTTGCGGGCTTGTGAGACAGGAAGGATGGTAGTGCTGTCAACAGTGATGGGAAAGTCAGGGAGAGGGCAGGGTTTGGGAGGGAAGACAAGGAGTTCAGTCTTGGACATGTTGAGTTTTAGATGGTGGGCAGACATCCAGATGGAGATGTCCTGAAGGCAGGAGGAGATGCGAGCCTGGAGGAAGGGAGAGAGAGCAGCGGCAGAGATGTAGATTTGGGTGTCATCAGCGTAGAGATGATAGTTTAAGCCATGAGAGCGAATGAGTTCACCAAGGGAGTGAGTGTAGATTGAGAACAGAAGGGGACCAAGAACTGACCCTTGAGGAACCCCTACAGTAAGGGGATGGGACGGGGAGGAGGAGCCCGCCAAAGAGACTGAGAATGAACGGAGAGATAAGAGGAGAATCAGGAGAGGATGGAGTTTGTGAAGCCAAGATTGGATAGCATGTTGAGGAGAAGGGGGTGGTCCACAGTGTCGAAGGCAGCTGAGAGATCGAGGAGGATTAGGATAGAGTATGAGCCGTTGGATTTGGCAAGCAGGAGGTCATTGGTGACTTTTGAGAGGGCAGTTTCCTGGAATATAGGGGACAGTAGCCAGATTGGAGGGGGTCAAGGAGAGAGTTGGCATCCTCTCCTGGACCATTCTAGTTCCCAGAACCATCTGGGGGGCTCTAAACAGATGGACAGACAGACCCTGTGTCCCTCCCAGAGGGTGCTGGAGGGATGAACAGACAGACCCTTCGTCCTGCCCAGAGGGACGCTGTACTGATGGACAGACAGACCCTCTGTCCCGCCAGGAGGGGTGCCGGACAGATGGACTGTCAGATCCTTTGCCCCACCCAGAGGAGTGCAGGACAGAGAGACAGAACCTCTCTCCTGCCTGGAGGTGCAACTGGATGGGCAGGCATACCCTTTTCCTCTCCTGGAGTGGCGCTGGACGGACAGACAGAACCTTTGCTCTGCCTAGAGGGATGTTTGGGCAGACACCCTTCGTTCTGTCCGAAGGGGAACTGGCACTGATGCTGCTTTTGTTCTCCGGACAGTTCTCGCGTTGGGTGAGTGTGATTGTCTCAGGGAAGCCTCATTAAGAGGAGATCTGCATCTCTCAGCCTGCCTGATTGGATACCGAGAAGATGAAAACCCTCCTGGGGGGCAGGAAAGAGAGACAGAGACATACGGATGGACGCAAGGTGGTCTAGTAGTTGCAGCATGGGCCTGGGAGTCAGATGGACCTGGGCACTAATCTCAGCTCCACCACTTCTCTGCTTTGTGACCTTTGTGACCTTGGGCAAGTTACTTCACTTCTCTGTGCCTCAGTTACCTCATCTGTAAAATGAGAATTCAGACCCTGATTCCCATGTGAGCCCACTGTTGGGTAGGAACTGTCTCTATATGTTGCCAATTTGTACTTCCCAAGCGCTTAGTACAGTGCTCTGCACACAGTAAGCGCTCAATAAATACGATTGATGATGATGATGATGATGTGAGACATGGACGTTGTGTTCAACCTGATTGTCTTGTATCTACCCCTGTGCTTAGTTCATGCCTGGCATATAGTTAGAGCTTAGTAAAGTGCCCTACTCACAGTAAGCACTCAATAAATATGATTGACTGATTGCTTAACAAATACCATAAAAAAAAGTATACATGTATATATATATATATATATATATATATATATATATATACATACATACCCTGGGCTGGAGCCTTCCATCCACCTTTTTCAACCACGCCCCAAACATGACTTCACCGAGAAGGCAGTGGGATGGGGCTTCCTGCTAAAGTCTTTTGTCTTCCAGCACGTTTCAGTTTGCTAAAGTGCATAATTCTCTTTTTACAAAGTCACTGGGAACCCAAGCCTTACCCTGGGCATCTGTGGAAAGTCCGATTTTGGCTGAGGTCCATTTCCTCCTCGTCCCTCTGAGCGGTCATTAGGGTTACCATCGTTGTTCTGGTATGCGCCATTTCCTCCTCATTTGGCACCAGGCCCGGTGCCCTGCCCACAGTGGAACCTGGCCTCTTGTGGGCCTCTGGCCTGGCACCTGCCCCTGGTGCGACAGTGGGCCCTGTGGCGGGGTGGGCATGGGGGCAGGTGCGATGGAGAGAGCTTCCGAGAGGAAGTCGCCTTGGGGTCTTGTGGGAGGAGAGGCAGAAGCTCCAGCCACGTTCCCAGCTCGGGGAAGCAGGGTGGATTTGGCTGTTGTCCAGCCGCAGTCCTGAGTTTGGAGGGAGATGACGAGCCGCGAAGATTTCCGACAAAACGCTAAATTTTGGCGACTCGTCTAATATGTTTACCATGGATGAGACGTCGCCTGTGTGAGGAATACTTGTGAATGTTATTTATGGTTTCTTGTCAAGCGTGAAAAAAAATTTAGAGGTGGAAAATGATGCGACGTCCTCTAGTCAGCCTCCTGCCAGAAGTGCCCTTGGTCTGGCGAGTCCGTCCTGAAAATTGCCTCCAGAAGTCCCAAGGCCGACATCCCCTGGGCATGACTGAGGAGCGAGGCGTCAAAATTCGGCTCTCCTAATTTGGCCAGCTAAGTAAGAAGTCTCCTACTCCCCACATAGCACCACGTCAGCACCATGGGAAAGCAGCATGTTGTACTGGATAGAGCACGGGCCTGGGAGTCGGAAGGTCATGGGTTCTAATCCAGGCTCCACCACTTGTCTGCTAGGTGGCCTTGGGCAAGTCACTTCACTTCTCTGGGCCTCAGTTACCTCATCTGTGAAATGGGGATTGAGACTGTGAGCCCCATGTGGGTCGAGGACTGTGTCCAACCCGATTCACTTGTATGCACCCCAGCGCTTAGTACAGTGCCTGGTACATAGTAAGCGCTTATCAAATGCCATAGTTATCATTATCGATAACTTTGGGTGCTTGCTGTGGACAGAGAGTGGTAGTCAGTGTTTGTGAGTAATCCCCACTTCCTTGATCAGGTCATCCCATTAGCCACTCATTTTATTCCATTTATTTATTTCTTTATTGTTTCCATCATCATCATTGTCATCCATGGTGTTGATCACCCACTTAATGAGAAGCATCTTACTGAATGCTAGGGCAAGCCCAGCTGGAGCCAGGCCTGTGCTTCCTGCTCTCCAGGAGCTCACAGTCTGACGGAATGGATGGACCAAGACGATTTATGGTTAGAGGGTACAGGAGAAAAAATGAGGATCTAAACAGGAAGAGTATTACAGCTGAATCAAGATGGAATAGGTGAAAAGATAATTGAATGTAGAAATAAAATATGCATGGGTGTGTAAGTGCTGAGGGTAGGAATGAAGCCCCAGACCTGTAGATTCACTTTCTTGTTCCCATTTTGGGTCTTGTCTACCCTTTCTGTCTTCCTATCTCTCTGTCTGCCTATCTGCCTGTCTGCTTGTCTGCCTTTGTGCCTGCCTTTCTGCCTTTCTGTCTGCCCGTCTGTGCCTACCTGCCTGCCTGTCTTTCTGTGTGCCTGCCTGCCTGTCTTTCTCCCCAGTTCGACTATGAACTCTTTTTCTGGGGCAGGACTCGACCCATCATTGCACTCTCCAAACACTCAATCCAGTGCTCTGTCCACAACAGGCGCTCGGAATCTACTGGTGATGGTGAAGGGAATGTGCCTCAGAGTAAAAGGCGAGGTCCCTGTCTTGGAGGAGTTTACAGTCCAGTGGAGAAGTAAAGTCTGGACTGAGTACTCATGGGTTGCAGTGCACTGGACTAAGCGCTCAGAGCTTCAAATCCAACAGGCAACACATCGGCCGTAGGAGTGATGGCAGCAGGCCAGTTTCCCAACCTTCCCTCGGGGAAATCCTGCTTCTGTTTGCTTGACTGTGCACCGAAACTACCCACATCTCCAAAGCCCTCCGAATTTTCATCGCCTTCTCCATTTCTCCTCTTCCTCTATTCCCTCCTCCCTCCTAACCCCCATAGCACTTAGCACTAACCATACACTTAAGTTTTTGCAAGCCCCAGGACACTTTGGTCTAGACCCTCTTTACTTAAGAACTCACCACAGCTACTTTCCTTCTCCTTCCTCCTCAGAAAGTGATTCTAGGCTGGATTGTAAGCTTCTCAAAGGCAGGGATCATGCCTGCTTACTCTCTTGTACTCTCCCAAGTGCTTAGTACAGTGCTCTGCATACAATAGGTGCTCACAAATGAAATTGAAGGCATTTCCTTCATTGCCAGCATGGAGTCAGTAGCAGAAAGACGCAAAAGAGAAGTGTGGGTGGTTGGGGCCAGTGGTTGGTGATAGTGGTTATTGAGTATGAGCGGTGGGCCCAGCGCTGGGCACCATACAAAAGAAATCAGGACAGACCCTGCCCCAACAAGAGGCCAGACTAGCGACTGGGGAAGAGAGAGTGGCTGCCAAGCGGGTACCCAGACCATCTCCGAGGCAGCTTGAAGTTGATGAGACTCTTGAGATTTGTGTGGATTGTAGATGCGGCCCTTGATCTGTGGCCTCCTGGGTGGCCCAAGGGCCCATCCCTGGCCTCAGCCCTGTTGGACTGTCTCCACTTCCCTTCCGACCAGCTCCCCGGGAAAATATGACCCACCCTCCACCCAAGTCAGGAAGCTGCTGGAACACAGGACCTGGGTTCTAATCCCAGCATCACCACTTGCCTGCTACATGACCTGAAACAAGTCACTTCACTTCTCTGGGCCTCAGTTTCCTCATCTGGAAAATGGGATTTAATACCCTTCCTCCTTCTTATGTACACTAGGAGCCCCCTGTGGTACAGAGACTGTGTCCAATCTGGTTATTTGTATCCTCCCCAGAGCTTAGTACAGCACTTAACACATAGTAAATGCTTAACAAATACCACCACAATTATATCACTGGGGGCCAGAGGTCAACGGGGTGTAGGAGTGGTATCTGGATGCGGACTCCACCAGTAGGCAGGTATCCTTGGGCGCATGATGTTTCTGGGTTTTCTGAGTGGTGGGCCCCTTCTTCCCTTCACTTCTTGGGTCAAAATTTCCAGAGTTTCTCGGTGGCCCATGTCTTAGCTTCTCAGACTTCTGAATCCTCCAGGGATGTTGGTTTTGCCCTGAGGATTTTCACCTCCTTCTCTTGACCCGAATACAATGTACTTCTCATGGATGGGTTAGTGTCTGGATCCTCACCCTGAAGGCTGCCCCCGCCTCCCGGAGCTCACAAAACCGTACAAGTCCACCGTACAAGTCCGACAGGGGCCCTTAATGGGGACCAGATGTTCCTGACCTGAGCTGTCCTTTCTGTCCACACAGGGGGAAGTGCAGCGTCACCCTTTTGAACGAGACCGAGTCGGTGCTGTCCTACCTTGACAAAGAGGTAATGGGAATGGACCCCGATTCACCTAGCTATGGGCTTGGCTTAGTGCTGCTCTCCACTTTACATATTTCAGTCCCGCTCTGCCCCCCATCCATCACAAATGAGCTGAGGTAGCTTTACAGCCGTCTGGGTTAGAGGTTTTCTCTCAAAACCTTCCCGAGCCTATTGCCAGAGTTGCTCCTTTTGGGGAAGAGGACTCGGCGGCAAGGTCTGAGTGCTGCCTGGCCAGGGCCATCAGTGTTGGAAAGTAGAGCGGCAGCTGTGTCTTGAGGTCTGACTTTCCCCTGCTGATGGGCCAGCTGGCTCTGGTGTCCCTGGGCTCAGTCCCCGGGGTGGGTGGAGGACCATTTGGAAGCATTGGCCTGGGCTGGCCACTTTGTATTGGAAAGAGTTGAAGGAAGGCCCATCCTCGCTTCTGTTGCTGGAGTGGTGCCCTGACCCCCCTCCCCGCCCTGTGCCCCTACTACCACCACCCCAAATGAGTTCCCTGTCCCTGACCTTTCCCTGGGAGCTCTGCCATAACCATGTTCCTCAGCCACTGACTGGGCCTCACCCAGGAGTCTTTCTAAACCCATAGGGGACAACTCCCAGAGACTCCATCTTGGGGAGGGGACTAATTCCTGAGCCTCCATCCCCAGGGGGAGGGGACCAATCCCAGGGCCTGACTGTTGGCTCACCAACTTGAGTAGGAATTGGACATCACATCAGGATGGGAGACTTTTTTGCTACCAGAATTAGTGCTGTATTTAATCTTGAATAAAGATTCCCACAGGAATTACACTTATGAAGTCATTTATCATCTTTTTTCAGGACACCTTTTTCTACTCCTTGGTTTACGACCCATCACTGAAAACACTCTTGGCAGATAAGGGTGAAATCAGGGTGGGACCCAGATACCAAGCTGATATTCCAGACATGCTCCAAGAAGGTACAGTTTTATTGGCTTTGGGGTGTTGTGGTATTACAAGTAGTCATGAAATGAAAAGTGCAGAGCTAGGGCATTTTGAGTGCTGTGGCTTTAGAAGTCAAAATACCTGATCCCAACTCCTGGTCCAGAGATGCCCCCTAAGGTGGGGACCCTACAGTGCTCTGATGAATCGGGATTTCCCTTTTAAGAGAATTGTGATATTTAAGTGCAGTGCACTGGACTAAGCACTAGGGCAAGCCAAAAGAAGCACAAGATACATTCCCTGCACTCAAGGAGCATCCACTCGAACCCAGTGAGAGGGAGAGTAGCTCTCTTTCCCTTTTCACTTTCTGCATGATAAACAGCTGAGGATTTGAGAAATGTCTGGGGTGTCCTGAACATTTCCCTGTTCCTCCACCACCGGCCCTGGTAGACCAGCACTCTCACAGTGCCCTGAGAGAAGCAACTGCAGTCCCCATCAGAGACATTTCAAAACCCCAGTGGCTAACAACCTAATCCAGCTCTTGAACAGTGGCCTTTCCAGACAGCCCTGGTGCTAAGGGATTCCCATTATTTTGTGGCAGTCTGACCTATGAATGTGGTTTCAGAATTATTTTTTTTTTACCAGTCCTTCATTTTCAGCCATTTCAGGAATCATATGATAACAACTGAAAATGCCCAAATGTTAAATTACTCAAGCATCTACATCTTTTGTCCCACAGAGATTCCATTTCATTGCCAAATTGGTATTGGTGCCCTCTGCTGCCCCCCAACTCTGAGCTTCAGGGCCCCAGCAGTGGTCCTGGCTGATTCTGAGAAAATGAAGTGATAGGGAATAGGGAGGGAGAAGCACCCTTGGGAACCAGTCTAAGTCCTGAGGGGCCCCTGGCTATTTGCATGGCTGAGTTAAAGTTCCACTGGTCTCGAGTTCTGGATAGGGTTGTTTCCCTGGGCAACCTGAGCGGCATCTTCCAAGGTTTGGCAAATGGGTGGTGGGGGTAAGGTGGGGGTTGGTGGGAGGCTGGAGCCACGGGGCCAGGTTGCTGGGGGTTTCTGGACAGCCCTGGCACAAGAGGGATTTGAGGGGTGGGGAGAGCAAGCCCCTACAGGTGTGCCTGACAGCATCTGGAGCTGTAGCGGGATGGTTTTAGAGAAGAAGAGAGCGAGCCTTGGTCTATCTGTTTCTGCCAGGATGGAGAGGCCAGACACACAAGCACTGACCCCTCTGCCCCACTAGCAGAGGTTTAGCAACAGGGGAGGATGTTCCTGGGCCGAGAGGAAATTTCCAGATGATGCCTTAGTTTTCATTTTTTTTGTGACTGCTCCAGCATTTCCTTCTGCAATATGGCATAGCTCTTAAAAACAAACCAACATATTTTATGAACATAAGAGATGCCATTCCTGGATCACCCCCGCTGTTCATCTGGCCCAGGACTCCGGCTCTGCCAGGGACAGAAGGGGGCTGGGAGGAACCAGGGGTTGGTCGTCCTCCTGGACACCCACCCTCATGGTCAGGGATAAACCAGCCATCTCCCCTAACGCTCCCACTCACCATCTCTGACTATCCCCCAGTGATTCAGCACAGACCAGCCAACACCCCTGACTCTCTCAATCACCATCCCTGACTCTCCTCCAGTGACCCAACATGGACCACCCAACATCCCTGACTCTCCCCCAGTAACGCAGCACAGACCATCCAACTCCCCTGACTCTTCCCCCCAGAGACCCAGCATGGACCATTCAACACCCCTCAATGTCTACTCTCCATCTCTGACTTTCCAGTCAATCAGTGACATTTTTTGAGTGTTACTTTGTGCAGGGACAGTACAGTAGAGTTAGCAGATGTGATCCTTGACCTCAAGGAGACTACAGTCTAGTGACGGGATGAGAACCTAAAATAAATTACAAGTAGAGGGAAGCAGCATAATTTATAATGAGTACATAAAAGCTGTTGGGTGTGGGGGAGTGAGCAGCCAATTGATTAGGTGACAAGGCAGTGCTATGATGGCAGTAGGGGTGCAAACAGAATGGAGAGATGAGAGATTAGTGAGGGAAGGCTCCCAGGAGGAATTGTGATTTCAGAAGTGCTTTGAAGATGGAGAAAATGGTGGTCTGACAGATGTGAAGGGGGAGGTTGGGAGCAAAAGGTCAATGGTTACAGAAATGAAAATGAGGTACAGTTGAGTAGGTTGGTATTAGACGAGTGCAACATTCCAGCTGGCCTGTAGTGGGAGAGGAGGGAGGGAGGATAGATAGGGAGAAGAGCTGATTGAATGCCTTGAAGCCGATGATGAGGTGTTTCTGTTTGAAACAGAGATGGATGGGAAACTGTGGGAGGTTTTTAAGTAGCAAGGAGAGACGTGTGCGGAACAGTGTTTTAGAAAAATGATCCAGGCAGCAAAGTGGAGTATCCATTGGGGAAAGGAGAGACTGAAGGCAGGGAGGTCAGCAAGGGGGCTGATGCAGGAGCCGAGTTGGGATTGACAAGTGCTTGGGCCAGGTCAGTGACAGTTTGGATGGAGAGGGAGAGACAGAGTCTAGAGATGTTGTGAAGATAGAACTGACAGGATTTGGTGACTGATTAAATGTGGGGGTAGAAAGAAAAAGAGAGGAGTCAAGGATAACACCAGGGTTGCAGGCTTAAGAGACAGGGTTGCCAATGGTGATGGGAAAGGTAGGAAAAGGATGGTGTTTGGGAGGAAATAAATCAATGGCATTTATTGAGTACTTACTATGTGCAGAGCAATGTACTGAGAGCTTGGGAGAATACAACAGAATTAGCAGACCCGTTCCCTGCCCATAATGAGTTTACAGTCTAGAGGGGGAGACAGACATTAATATGAATAAATAAGTGACATATAATTTAAAGATATGTACATAAGTGCTGTGGAATGAACTTCAAATGTCCAAAGGTCACAGATGCAGGTGCATAGATGATGCAGAAGGGAGAGCAAGCTGGGGAAAAGATGGCTTAATCAGGGAAGGCCTCTTGGAGTTGTGTCCTTAATGCTCTAAAGTTGGAGGGAGTGGTGGTCTGTCATATGTGGATGGGTAGGGAGTTCCAGGCTAGGGGTAGGAACTGATAGACAAAATTGGGGTACAATGAGAAAGTTGGAGCTAGAGGAACGGAGTGTCCAGGGTGTGTTGTAGTAAGAGATCAGCAAAGTGAGGTAGGATGGGGCAAGCTGATTGAGTGCTTTAAAGCCAATGGTGATGAGTTTCTGTTTGTTGCATAGGTGGATGGGCAACCATTGGAGGTTATTGAGGAGTGGGGAAACATGGACTGAGCATTTTTGTTAAGTGATCTGTGCAGCAGAATGAAAAATGGTCTAGAGCGGAGAGAGACAGGAGGCAGAGAGGTCAGCGAGAAGGCAGATACAGTAGTTAAGGCAAGATAAGTGCTTGGATCAGCATGGTAACAGTTTGGTTGGAGAGGAAAGGGTGGATTTTAGTAATGTTATGAAGGTGGAACCGACAGGATTTGGTGACAGATTGAGTATGTGGGTGGAATGAGAGAAATGAGTCTAGGACAATGCCAAGTTTACAGTCTTGTGAGATAGGCGGGACAGTGGTGTTGTCTACAGTGATGGGAAAGACAGGAGGAGGACAGGGTTTAGTTAAGAGGATAAGGAGTTCAGTTTTGGAAATGTGTAATTTGAAGTGTTGGCAGGACATCCAGGTAGATATGTCTTGAAGGCAGAAGGAAGTAATAATTATGGTTTTTGTTAAGCACTTACCATGTGCCAGGCAGGGAAGGAGAGAGGACAGGTCTGGAGATGTAGATTTCCCATCTACAAGGAGAGAACAGGGTTTGGATGGAAAGATGAGGACTTCAGCTTTGGATCTGTTTAGCTTGAGTTGGTTGTGGATCATTTAAGTAGAGATGTCCTGGAGACAAGGAAGAGATGGGAGCTAGCAGAGAAGAAGAGATCAGAGCAAGAAATGGAGATATGGGGGTAGAAGTAGTGGGAGCAGAATTAATAATAATGATTTTAGTATTGGTTAAGTGCTTACTATGTGCCAAGCACTGTACTAAATAAACGCTGGGATAAATACAAGATAATCTAGTCCCATGTGGGGCTCACAAACTAAATCGGAGGGAGAATAAGAGAGTGGGTGTAGAGGATGAAGAGAAGGGGACCCAGACCCAGAAGTGGGCCTTGAGGGATCCCCCCACAGCTAGAGAGCAGGAGGCTGAAGAGCAGGTGAACCAGGAGGGGATGGTGTTGGAGAAACCAGGTCAGATGGTGTTTCCAGGAGAAAGCAGGAGCTACAGTGATCCACCAGACCCACCCCAGCTTCGGGACAAGCTCGGGTGTAGTGTTGCTGCTGGATGGTTTGAGCTCCCGACTAGGGCCGGAAGGGTCCCGACCCAGAACGGAAATCCTGGAGGGAAGAAGCTCTCCCTGCTGCCACCTCATCTTTGTCGCCAATCCACCCTCCCCGCATCGTCCCATGGCCCCATCCACAGGGAAGACATTCAATGGGCCTCTAGTATTCCTGGACCCGCCCGGTGGTTCAGCAACTCTCCCGTCTCCTGCTTTCAGACGGCTCTTTGGGTTCCGTAACTTTTCCCGTAGGAAGTTTAATGCCCTTTTTTATGATATCTGACATTTAAAATTCTTCACTGTGAAATCTGACACATTTGAATGCTTTTTCATTTTGTCAGTTAGGTCCATTAAAATCTCTGCAGCTTCAAATTAGCATATGTAAGAATTTTGAAAACAGTCCAGCAGGGACTAGAGATCTTGATTTTAATGTATGTCTCATGATTTTTCCCTCACCCACTGGAGCGTTTTGATTGTTATTTTTGCACATGTGCGTAGGATCAGAAATACAATTTGCTATTGTTTTGGCAATAACCACCTGCCATAACCCCATGTTCTTTTAGCTCCGAGCTGGTCATTACATAGGAAAGGGAACTTTGAAACTAGGTCTAATTTCGAGTGGTCTGTAAGGAAACAGATGACCCGGAGGCCCTTGGGGGCCGGGCCATCTGTGAGGAAGGAGGCCGTGAGGAACCCGGAAATCTGATCTCTGGGTCCAGCACTGACTCTGGGCAGCTGGGTGACCCTGGACAAGCCACTAAACCTCTCTGGTCTCCAGTGCTGTCTCCACACAGGTGGGCAGCTATCACCAAGAATGGATGTGGCCCACGGGGATAATTGTGCTGATGTGGTCCTGTGGGGATGCTGTCTTTGGGGAGTGGGCGTATTTCCTGGAATGACCTCTGGTACACCCCAGTTCCCTGCAGCAACCCCAGACTAAAGCCACCTGGATTGGGCCTCACCCACTGTTGGCCAGTTGGGTCAGGGGTACTATGGGGGCTGGGGGAGCAGGGGTGGTCAGCCAGTGTCTCCCCTTGGCCCCAGGGTGGGAGTGGGCATACTGGCAGTTGCTCTGGACTAGCACCATGAAATGGCCTTTGACCTCAGTAAGCCGGTGAGGGACGAGGAAGATCCATGGGCAGATGGGCACCCAAACCATTTCAGTCAATTAATGGATTTTATTGAGAACTTACTATTTGCAGAGCACTGTATATACGAAGAACTTGTGAGAGTACAATGCAACCAAGTTAGCAGACATGTTCCCAGCCCATTTCATTCAAGAGCACACCAGGGAAGCGCGGGCCAGTGGAGGCTGAGTCGTGTGAGAGATCTGGCAGAGGGAGGCTGAGTGCTGTGGGAGGCCATCTTGGGGGAGGCTGAGTGCTGGGGGAGGTCGGGCGGCACTGGGGTGGGAGCAGGCTGTGAGGGAGGCTGTGGATGCTGGCTGCACTTTCCAGCTCAGCCCGCTTCTCCCGGCCTGCGGCCCAGGATGAGGGAGTCTGCCAAGCATCCAGTCCATCCTCCTGCAGCTTGAGATTGCGGGGGGCCAAGTGGAGGGTGGCCTAGTGGGTAGAGCATGGGCCCGGGACTCAGGGGAACCTAGATTCTAATCCTGGCTCCGCCACATGTTTTCTGTGTGACCTTGGGTAAGTTACTTCACTTCTCTGGGCCTCAGTTACCTCATCTGTAAAATGGGGACTAAGAGTATGAGCCCCGTGTAGGACAGGGATTGTGTTCAATCTGATTGACTTGTATCAATCCCAGCGTTTAGAACCGTGCTTGGCACATAGTAAGCGCTTAACAAGTACCATCATTATTATTTTGATTATTATTAACCAGTAGGACCATAGGACTGTAGGAGTAGGACTAGGGCGGAGGTGGAAGGGAAGTTTTGTGTGGAGGTGGCAGGGGGAGGCCTGAGGCGAATCCAACGTGGAATGGAATGGCAGTCCACTTCCGTAGTTCCCAATTACCGGCTGCATGGAGGGGAGAGTCCCTGCAGAGCGGGGGAGGGAATGGGGAGAATCCGGAGTGGGGGGGGGGAGATGGGGAGAGTATGGGGAGGGTAGAGATGGGGGGAGTCTGCCGGGTTGGGGAGGCAGGCGCCCCGCCCAGCGCCCCGGGGACTCGCTTCCACTTGCAAATCCGCCAATTTCCTGACGGCGGGAGATGTGATGAGCTGAGATGCGGACGGCGCTGTGATCCACTTGAAATGCAAAAATGTATTTCCCTGCTCCTTGTTCAGCCTGTTACCAGTGCGAGCGCGGCGGCGGCGGCGGCGGCACTGGGGACTTCCCCACCGCGGGGAGCGGCTGGGCTTCGGGCCGTGTAATTACGGAATTTTAATTAACCAAACGGAAGCCTGCTCCTCCCCCTCCCCTCCTCCAGAAACCTGGTTCGCTCCCTCCCTCCTTCCCATCTTTCTCTCCCTTGCTCCCTCCTTTCTCTCCCTCCTCCCCGCCCTTCTTTCCCTCCTTCCCATCCTTCTCTCCCTCTTCTCCCCTTCTCTCCCTCCTTCTAGTCGTCTTCTTCCCACTCTCCCCCATTCCTTACCGATCAATCCATGGATCGTACTTACTGGGGGCTTACTGTATGAAGAGCACTGTACTAAGCGCTTGGTCAGCCCGACCACTGAGGTACTCCTGTGGCCTCGAAATGGAGGGGGCCAGCAGCACTGGACCGAGATCACCCAGGCCAGAGCCCCCATAAGCAGAGGAGAGAGCAGGGCTTCCGAATCCCCTGTCCACTCTGGAGGAGTGTGCCTCCTGGGGTAGAAATGGTCATGGTGGAGTGGGGGCTGGGTGGGGTAGGATGGTCGAGTATGCTGTCCTTCCCCGCTCAATAGAGGAGGGCTGGAAGATCCAGGGTTGGGTGGAGGGGCGGGCTTCCTATCCAGCCCAGTCTTGCCCCAGCAGACAGATAGCTGGAAGAAACCTTCCCTGACTAAGCCCTCCTTTCCTCTTCTCCCACTCCCTTCTGTGTCACCCTGACTTGCTCCTTTTATTCATCCCCTCCCAACCCCACAGCACTTATGTACATATTATAAAAATAATAATAATAATGGTATTTGTTAAGCGCTGTTCTAGACTGTGGGCCCGTTGTTCGGTAGGGATTGTGTCTGTTGCCAAATTGTACTTTCCAAGCGCTTAGTACAGTGCTCTGCACAAAGTAAGTGCTCAATAAATACGAATGAATAAATGTGCCAAGCACTGTTCCAAGAGCTGGGGTAGATACAAGGTAATCAGGTTGTCCCACGTGGGGCTCACAGTCTCAATCCCCCATTTGAATAATAATAGTGATGGTATTCGTTAAGCACTTACTATGTGCCAAGCACAGGTGAGGCAACTGAGGCACGGAGAAGTTAAGTGACTTGCACAAAGTCACACGGCTGACAAGTGGTGGAATCGAGATTAGAACCTACAACCTCCGACTCCCAAGCCCGTGCTCTTTCCACTAAACCACGCTGCTTCATTTCATACTGTAATTTATTTATATTAATCTCTGTCTCTCCTTCTAGACTGTATGCTGTTCGTGGGCAGGGAATGTGTCTGTTATAGTGTTATATTGTACTCTCCCAAGTGCTTAGTACAGTGATCTGCACATAGTAAGCGCCCAGTAAATACGATTGATTGATTGATTGAATGAATGATTGAAGTAGCTGCTCCGGGCCAGAGAAGTGCACAGTGTGCAGGCAGCGCCCCCTAGTGGCCAATTAGGAGAGCCAGGCTCTCGTCCCATCTCCGCCTCTTCCCTGCCCCGTCACCTCGGCAACTTTCTGAGCCTTAGTTTCCTCCTCTTTAAAATGGGGATAAAATGCCCCTTTCTTAGATTATAGTCCCCAGGGAGGACAGAGACTGTGTCTGATCCGATGATCTCGTATCTTCTCCCGTGCCAGCACAGAGCTTGGCACTGTTACCCAGCTGATACCCAGCTCCCCATGGGTGCTATAAAAAAAACCCTCTAGACTGTCAGCTCGTTGTGGGCAGGGAATGTGTCTGTAATCTTATACTGTTCTTTCCTAAGGTCTTAGTACTGGATGGGGTTGGTACTGCGTGCAGTAAGTGCTCAGTAAATACAATTGACTGACTGACTCTAAGTTGGCTCTTAAGAAGGGCATTCTGCAGCAGGGAAAATTATCCATGGGAGAACCATTTTAGGAAGCAGATCTACACAAGGCTTTCAGGCCCGCCAAAGTGATGTGGGTTTCTGCTCCGTGCCTTGGCAAAGGGGCACCGGTGAAGTCAGAAAGCATCTCTCTTCCCTCTCCATGCCCGCAACCCTGGCATTTCCCCCTCTCCCTCTCGCTGTTCCTCCGGTCCTCTTCCAGTGGCGGTTTAGTTCCAGCTTTGATAATCTCAGGGCTGAAACAATGCTTCACCGTGTCATGAGCATGCCACTGGGGGTCAGCTGCTTTAGAAGCAATGTGGTCTAGTGGAAAGAGCCCGGGTCTGAGAAGCAGAGGAACTGGGTTCTCGTCCCGACTCTGCCACTTGCCTACTGGATGATTTGGGACAAGTCATTTAAATTCTATGTCTGTTTCCTCATCTGTAAAATAGGGACTAAAACCTGCTCTCCCTTCTTCTGGGACCATGAGCCTCAAGTGGGATAGGGACTTGTGTCTGACCTGAGTGTTTTGTATCGACCCCAGCAGTTACTACAGTTCTTGGCATATAATATTCACTCGATATATTATTATTATCATCATCATTATTGTTGTTAGCTGCACACTTCTCCCAGTCCAGGACTCTTTCTGGCAGGTCACTAGGACATTTGGGGGAACTATGTACTGGTTACCCTCCTGGCCACCCACCCTCATAGTTAGGAATCAACCCTCCACTACCAGAAGCAGCATGCCAAAGTGGATAGAGCATGGGCCTGGGAGTCAGAAAGTCATGGGTTCTAATCCTGACTCTATCACTTGTCTGCCGTGTGACCTTGGGCAAGTCAGTTAACTTCTCTGTGCCTCAATTACCTCATCTGTAAAATGGGGAATAAGACTGTGAGCCCTCTGTGGGACAGGGACTGTGTCCAACCTGATTAACTCTTATCTACCCCAGCACTTAGTCCAGTGCCTGGCACACAGTAAGGCTTAACAAATACCCCAATTATTGTTTTATTATTATTATTATTATTATTATTATTATTATTATTCAACACCCCTGACTCTTCCCTCTCCATCCCTGACTTCGCCCCCAGTGACCCAGCACGAAGCATCTGACACCCCTGACTCTCCCCTAGTGACCCAGCATAGACCATCCAACACCCCTGACTCTCCCCTCTCCATCCCTGACTCCTGTAGTGATCCAGCATGGGCCATCCAACTCCCCTGACTCTCTCCCTACTGATCCTACCTATGAATGATCAACTTAACTGTTGACAGCCCCATTGGGCTACCATGCTTTATGGATCGTGCTGCTCTGCAGCCCTGGGGATCTGTTTCTGTTGCCAGGGATAAAGGGTCAAGTTCTCTGGATTCCTCTGTCTATTTGTGCTTATCTTCGAGGAGACTAACTACTGGGTGTTAACAGAGCAGATTTTAGGTTTCCAATGAAAGTCAATGCTGTCCCTGCTCTGGGCAGCTTTAATTTTGTTTGGTTAAACTGCCCGGAGACATTTTTTCAGTCCAGGCTGCTGTGTAAATAGGGTGTTTTCACTGGTATTAGCCCTTAGTTCTGTGGAGCTGGAAAGAGCTCAGGAGGAGGTGATGAAGGAGCAGTCAGGACAGAATCAGTGAGCAGTGGCCAGTGTCCCAGCTGGGGCGCAGGTGGGTGGTGGTTTTTCCAGCTGGAAGCCATTGGACATTGAAATTCCTGAGGTGGCTCCTTTTTTATGGCATTTATTAAGCGCTTACTATGTGCAAAGCACTGTTCTAAGCGCTGGGGAGGTTACAAGGTGATCAGATTGTCCCACGGGGGCTCACAGTCTTCATCCCCATTTTACAGATGAGGTAACTGAGGCACAGAGAAGTTAAGTGACTTGTCCAAAGTCACCCAGCTGACAAGTGGCAGAGCCGGGATTTGAACCCATGACCTCTGACTCTAAAGCCCGTGCTCTTTCCACTGAGCCACGCTGCTTTGAAGAGGCACTGCCAGGAGACTTTTCCCTTCCAGATGTCCATCCTCCGCCCCACCACGAGCTGCCCTCACGCCCGCTTCTGCCTGCCCTGCAGTCAGTGTCCACCTCATTTCCTGGCTCTGTGTTGGGGTGAGGCAGACAGAGACATGTTGACAGAGACAGAGAGAATGAGCGGATCCTGGGGAAAACCAGGGGTGGCCATGAAGAACCAGTCTTCACCCGTTTCTGCTGGAAATATAGATGGGAGCACGGTTCTTCCCGCCCCATGCCTCCATCTCCGCTACCTCAGAAGGGTTCCCTCTCCCCTCCCCACTTCCTCCCCCCTGCCCCCAGGGTCGAGTGGGCTGAGGCGGCCAGTTTGTCTTCCTACCCTGCAAGTCTGCGCCGCCTCCACCTCCGCCATCTCGGCCGCCTCCGCCTTTGGCTCGGCTGTCTCGGCTGCCGGTCCGGTCTGGGGTGAGGCCTACGGGGACAGTGATTAATGGACCTGATTGCCCGACTTGGCAGGCGGAGGGCATGTAAACAACACGAACACAAAAGCCCTTAGAGTGTTCACAGCAGCTCGGCGGCTGCTTCTGACCTGCTCCGCCATCCTGCCCTGCTGTGCCTTGCTCCACTCCCCCGTACTTCCCTCGCCCCCATACTTTGCTTGCCCCCGTTCTTCCCTCTCCCCTGTGATCCCCCTCCCCTGTTCTTCCCTCTCCCTGCCTCCGCTCCATTCCCCATCTCGCTCTCCCCTCCATGCCTTGCTCATCCCTCTGCGCCTCGCTCTTCCCTCCACACCTTGCTCTTCCTTCTGTTCCATGCTCTTCCTACCGCCCCACGCTCTCCCCCCATGCTCCCAGCAGGCTCTCATTTCCACAGGCTCCGTGCAGCCCAGCTTCCTCTTGGACAGAAGTAATTGGTTGCCCAGGGGCTCAGGGCAGCGTCCTCAGTGCCTGGATACCAGGAGGAGGAGAAGCAAGGGGTGGGGTGGCGGGGGTGTGATGCTTCAACGTCCACTTTGCAAACCAGGGAATGTTTTTCTTTCAAACTTGCCAGGAAGTCAATTATAAAATAATCTCCGCCAGCTCCTGGCTGCTCTGTGGCTGGAGCCTTGCCTGCCTGGCCGCCTGCAGTCCAGTGGGTGGAGAGGGAGTATTTTGGCTCTTTGAGGTTAGCTGGGGCTCTGGGGGATGATTTTGTCTAATTTTGGATATCTTGGATAGCCGCACAGCCCACCTACCCAGAACTCTTGTCTTCAGCAGGGTGCAAGGATGGTGGGAGAACCCGTGGTCTGATTGTTTTTCTGGTCACTCACCTTCATGATCAAGAACAGACCATCCAACACCGCTGACCCTCCCTTCTCCATCCCTTAATCAATCAATCAATCAATTGTATTTATTGAGTGCTTACTGTGTGCAGAGCACTGTACTAAGCGCTTGGGAAGTACAAGTTGGCACTTGTACTTAATCTCCCCACTGACCCAGCACAGACTGTCCAAAACCTCTGACTCTCCCTCTCCATCTTTGACTGTCCCCCCGTGACCCAGAATACCTATACCCGTGACTCTCCGCCAGTCCATGGATCTATCCAACCCTTCGTTTAACCCTCCAACCCCCCCAGATCAGCTGGTGTTCCTTGCTGACCAACTCCCTATGGGTAACGATTCAGCATGCACCCCCCACCAACCCCTCTGGGGGAAGATGTGTTTTCTGCTCTTTGTTCCAAAACTGCCGTCCTCCAGTTCCTTTGCATTGGGAGGGATTTGGGGAGCAGCAATTCCAGGTTGCTGCCCACCCACTTCCTTCTGCTGTGAACTCCAATCCTGAACCCTCAGGTGTGTGTGTGTGTGTGTACATTCACACAGACTAAAATCTGTGCCTGTTATGTCTCCTCCATACCCTGTCCCCGATCAAAGTCACGATGCCTGTGGCATAGTTTCTGTTTGGGTGGGGGCGTGGGTCTCGGTGGTCTCTGCCATGTCTCAGGGGCTGGGGGGACGGCCTTGGTGGTCTCTGCCATTTCTCTGGGGGCCCTGATTATCTCTACCATTTCTCTTGGGGCCCCGACGGCCCCGGTGGCCTCTGCTTTCTTTCTGGGGGCTTCTCTGGCAGGCTCTGTCATCTCTCTCTGGTGGGTTCTAGCAGTCTCTGCCATCTCTCTCTGCCGTCCCTGTCTGAGGGCCCCATTGCTTTCCACTATCTTTCTTGGGTTGTTCCAGCAGTCTCTGCTGTCTCTCTCAGGGCCTAGGTAGTCTCTGCAGCCTCCTTTAAGGGGTCCTGGCTGCCTCTACCATCTCTGGGGGTCCCAGAGACTGCTGATATCTTTCTCTAGTGGGTACTGGTGTGGAAAGAGCGCAGGTTTGGGAGTCAGAGGATGTGGGTTCTAATCCCGGCTCTGCCACTTGTCTGCTGTGTGACCTCCCCATACCCCCCACCTTACCTCCTTCCCCTCCCCACAGCACCTGTATATATGTATATATGTTTGTATGCATTTATTACTCTATTTTATTTGTACATATTTATTCTATT
Organism: Tachyglossus aculeatus; assembly: GCF_015852505.1. Lineage (NCBI taxonomy): Eukaryota > Metazoa > Chordata > Mammalia > Monotremata > Tachyglossidae > Tachyglossus > Tachyglossus aculeatus. The sequence goes on from NC_052074.1 coordinate 362,200, forward strand.
TATTTTATTTTGTTAATATGTTTGCTTTTGTTCCCTGTCTCCCCCTTCTAGACTGTGAGCCCACTGTTGGGTAGGGACCGTCTCTATATATTGCCAACTTGTACTTCCCAAGCGCTTAGTATAGTTCTCTGCACACAGTAAGCGCTCAGTAAATACGATTGAATGAATGAATGAATGAACGACCTTGAGCATGCCACTTATAACTTCTCTGTGCCTCAGTTACCTCATCTGGAAAATGGGGATTAAGACTGTGAGCTACACGTGGGACAACCTGATGACCTTGTATCTACCCCAGCACTTAGAACAGTGCTTGGCACATAGTAAGTGCTTAACATTATTAAGTGGTTTGCACACAGTAAGCGCTCAATAAATACAATTGAATGAATCCCTGCCATCTCAGTGCAGAGGCCGTGCTCAGGCGGCTGGTGCAACGAACTCTTGGAAATGGCACCCACCGTTGACGTGCTGAACATCGGAACTGATTTTCGGGTAGGGACGGTGCCCTAAATGGGAGAGGTTGATTCCAGAGCCAAAGTCTGGTTCTTTCCCTTTACCTCCATTACCCCAAATTGTGCACTCAGTCTGAGGTAGACGGGCAGCCCAACTCCCCAGGTGGCTTTCTCTTGAGCCAGAGGGGCTCCTCCCCAGGGTAACCATTTGACCTTTACTCCACCTGAAGTGTGATGGGAACGTTGGCCCTTCTGACTTTCATTCATTCATTCAATCGTATTATTGAGCGCTTACTGTGTGCAGAGCACTGTATTAAGCGCTTGGGAAGTACAAGTTGGCAACATATAGAGACGGTCCCTACCCAACAGTGGGCTCACAGTCTAGAAGGGGGACACAGAGAACAAAACAAAACATATTAACAAAATAAAATAAATAGAATAAATATGCACAAATAAAATAAAGAGTAATAAATTCATACAAACATATATACATATATACAGGTGCTGTGGGGAGGGGAATGAGGTAAGGTGGGGGAGATGGAGGGAGAGGGAGGGGAAGGAGGGGGCTCAGTCTGGGAAGGCCTCCTGGAGGAGGTGAAGGACTTCAAGTTAATCCTCTCCTCCTCCTCTCCCCTTCCCCGCCACTGTGTCCAGACTCTCCTCTCCGTGATCGTGGCTTTGAACATGGTTTCACCATTTCCCTTCTGCTCCCACACACCCTGGAGCTTGTGCTGTAAAGGAGGCTGGTGTCGTAAAGTGGGAATGGGTTGCTATAAAGCTGGAGCAGGGGGTCAGTGTCGGGCCATTCTGAGCTGAGGATGACTGGAGTTGTGACTCGGGCCTGGGGTCTTCACTGGGGGCAGACGAGCTCTCACGCTCCCTGCTGCTGCTTTGTCCACAGCCTTGTTTCTGCCTGGGTTCCTTGCAGTCCGCTGCCTTCCTGGTGCTGCTGTCCTGCCTGCCCATCCACGCCACCACCCCGCCGCTCCTCCCCGCAGGGAAGTTGAATGTCTCTGGCAAAGTTGGAGCCTTACACCACATACTCCTTTTCCAGGGTGTGAGCAGAGATGGCTGGCAAATGCATGAGAGCCCTGGTCCCTGGAGGATGTGGCACATTGGCTCCCAGCCGGGCCACTGGGCCTCCTTGGTTTCTACCACGAGCCTAATAATGATGATTACAGTATTAGTTAAGTGCTCACCATGTGCCAAGTACTGTGCTAAAACCCTGGAGTAGATGTAATTATTAGAGAAGCAGCGTGGCTCAGTGGAAAGAGCCCAGGTTTTGGAGTCAGAGGTCATGGGTTCAAATCCCAGCTCTGCCAGTTGTCAGCTGTGTGACTTTGGGCAAGTCACTTAACTTCTCTGCGCCTCAGTTACCTCATCTGTAAAATGGGGATGAAGACTGTGAGTCCCCTGTGGGACAACCCGATCACCTTGTAACCTCCCCAGCACTTAGAACAGTGCTTTGCACATAGTAAGTGCTTAATAAATGCCATCATTATTATTATCCCCGTCTAGACTGTGAGCCCGCTGTTCCGTAGGGACCGTCTCTATATGTTGCCGACTTGTACTTCGCAAGCACTTAGTACAGTGCCCTGCACACAGTAAGCGCTCAATAAATATGATTAACAAATGCCATCATTATTTATTATTTATTATTATTTTACAGAGACCATGGGCGGGGACTCAGGTTCTAATCCTGGCTCTACCACATGTCTGCTGTGTGACCTTGGGCAAATCACGTAACTTCTCTGTGCCTCAATGGTTAACCCATCTGTAAAACAGTGATTAAATACCACTCCATTCTACGTAGACTGAGAGCCCCATGTATGACAGAGATGGTCCAACTTGATTAACTTGTATCTACCCCAGTGCTTAGAACAGTGTCTGGCACATAGTAACCACTTTACAAGTATTATTATTATTATGCAATCATATTGGACACAGTCGCAGTCCCATATGGGGCTTGCAGTCTGAGAGGCATGGAGAAAAGGAATTTAATCCCCATTTTATAGATGAGGAAACTTGGGTACAGAACAGTTGTGACTTTCCCAAGAATACAGAAAGGGCAAGTGGCAGAGAGCTTGACAACCATCTTTTCTGCCCCTGCTGCTTCCTCAAGATGCATGGGCAAGGCAGATAGTTTGCTTGTCCGACATATTAGCTCGCATCTATTTCCTGAAATGTTATATCTTGAATTAATTTCCACCGTGGGCCCAGGACAACCTATTCCTCGCAGTTGGACTAGGTGAGCTTAAGCATGGATGGCACGCAGAGTATGAAGCAGTGACTCTGTGCAGCTTTCAGCCCCAACTAGGAGATGGTTTTCCAATTTCAGAGTGATTATTCTGTGTCAGTGCTAGGAAATCTGTTAATTCAGTAATGTCTTCACTGTTTGAAGTCATTAAAATGTAGTCTGGTGATAGAAGATATTGAAATAGTAATATGAAATGCAATCAGATATGTGATGATCATTATCAAGTGGCACATAGTTCTAGGGAGCATCATTTTTCTTTTGTACACAATAGCCAAATTGTTCCGAAGAGAGTCCTTTTCCATAATTGTGCAAGAGCCCTTTCCCATAAACTTGTGAGAGTGTGAGCCCCTTTCTGTCATCATGCAAGAGAAGGAGCGCCTTCCCATAATTCAGTGGGAGAGGGGCTCCCTTTTGGAAATCATGTGGGAGAGCGGGTCCAAGTTCATAACCATGCTTTTTCTCACCCACCTGTTGCAGGAGAAGGAGATGAGCGTGAGCCATCCAAGCTAGAAGTAAAAGTGTGGGACCCCGATAGCCCTCTGACCGACCGACAGATAGACCAGTTTCTCGTCGTGGCCCGGTAAGTCATCCCTCCCCCGTCTTCTGCTGTCCTCTTCTGCCTTCTCCCTGGGCAGGCTCACCTTTCCTCTCTAAGGTAGAGCCCCCAGATTATCGACCCGCAACCTAGCTCAGGGCAACCCCCATGAGAGGATTTCTGGGACCACGTAGAACTGAGGAGTTGGGAGGGGGCGGGTGAAAGAGGGGCGGGACTCCATTGTCAGCGTGGGGCAGGCTAGGTGTAGTGGGAAAAGACAGGGCTATCAGAACAAACAGGCCAGAAACCTGCCATTTTGGGTCTTCTCAGCCCTGCCTGGACACTGGGGCTTGTTAGAGTGCTGAGGGGGGAGGGCTGGGAGTCCAGTTGGCACATCTGGGGACCATCACCCCTGGGGGCAGATGCCAGTATCCATGACAAGGTGGCCTGGTGTGGTGTTGGGCAATGGTAATGAGTGTTTCAGTATAGTAGTGTGGTAGAGAAAGCGTGAAACACTGTAGTTTGTGTGTACAGTGCCTCTTCCCCAGTGCACACCCCAGTACTGGGGTCCTGGGCTTGGGGGTCCAGGGTGGGACGAGGGGCTTGGCGGGCATGGCCCATGAGAGGCAGCCTCATCAGTTGGGAGCAGAAGGGATTCTGCCGTGTCAGGTGACCTAGAGAGACGGGGAAAGAGCCACCTCCTGCTCTCACCCTGGGCTCAAGAGTTCTGTTTCCACTCACTGGGTTCCCTGTGCATGCCCCAAAACAAGGACTGGGAGGGAGGCCGCCTAGCAACATCAGGTTTTGTGAGCTGATCGTTTTCAGTTGAATTTGCAGCAGAGATGGAGATGTTAAATCCCTGTTTTGTTCTGCTTGGGTGGGTTTTCCACCTCGTGAGCCTGCCTCCCCCTACCCTTTCCTCTCAGGGAAGGAGTAAGGCAGAAAGGGAGCACAAAACCTTAAGCAAGGCCTGCCCGGCTCAGCCCCAAGGCTTGTCCAGCCCAGGACTCTTTGTCTCTGACAGCGGCACCCAGATGCCTGGGGGAACTGTGTGCTGGTTCATCTCCTGGACCACTTTCTCTCCCGACCTCCACAACCCTCATGTCTAGGGATGGACCATCCCACACCCCTGACTCTCCCCTCTCTATCTCTAACTCTCCCCCAGTGACCCAGCATAGACCCCTGACTCCATCTCAGTGACCCAGCATGGACCATCTCCAGCACCCTCGACTCTCCCCTCTCCACCCCTGACTCTCTGCAGCACCCCCGTTCTGCCAGGCCCCCAGTTCCCATCGTTACCCTGATGAACCTGGCTCCCAGTGGGCTCTGCCTTGCCCTGGGTGACAGACAACAGCCTCAGCAGCCTCAGGCACAACAGCCTCAGCCTTCCCCTCCTGGAGATGCAGGGCACTTTGCCCAAAGACTGCAGGGGCTGGGCAGTATTGGCATCGCATCTGCCATTCCAATATGCAGGACACGGCAGCTCGTGGGCAGAGAGACTGATGAAGAGAGGGCTGTTCAGGAACAGAGAGGCAGGCGGAGACGTGCTCTTGAAAAGCAGAACACGGATTCTGTAGAGACTCCCCAAAGGAAGCTCTCCTTCATGGTCCCAGCGGCCTCATCTGGGGTCTGGAAAGCGGAGACCCACTCTCCACCCCCCTCCCCAGCCCACCAAGAATAAGACATCCAGTGGATGACCAGCTGGCATGCGCTGAAAGAACTCGTTCCCCATTCCCAGGAGGGCTTGTGTGGCGCCGAGCAGAAGGGGGTCTGGACAGCGCTAGCTCAGAGCAAGACACTCACTAAATAATGAATGGGGTTTCCGGTGTCTTTCTGCATTTCAATTGTTATTGTTTGGTCTCGGGCGGTCTTCTTGAGCCTTCCACCGGCTCATTATAGTTGGATCCGTGGTGCCTCTTCTCATCGCCACAGCCAAGCTGAGCTGGAGGGGTAGGTGCCCATTTAATAGCGAGCAAACCGTTGGTTTAGGGTCAGCTTAAGCCCCAAGGAGGCCTGGCTGCCTTCAGGCCTGTTCTCTGAGGGCAGCTTCTCCATCTCCAACCTCCTTACTTGTAGTGGCTTCCTGCAAACCTCCATTCTCTGTTCACTGTAGTTTTACTCCTCCACCAACCTTGAGCTCCCAGCCCTTCCACTTGCATTGTCTACTCCCTTCGGCAGGCAACATCATAGCACGGACTCTGGAGCAAGAACCGTTGTGTTGGCAAGAAAGAGCTCAGGTCTTGGGGGGGCCTCTGTGGACAGGACCCAGAAACCCAGAGCATGCTGATTAGAGGACCTGTTTTAGCTGGGATGAAGGGGAGGCACCTAGGGCGGTGCCCATCTCAATTGGAGGGAGGTTACCTTGGGTGGCCAGGGGAAGGAACAAAGGGTCTCCCGCGAGTGGGAGGGCATCAGATGGAATGTGTTTCCGTGCAGCGCGGTGGGGACGTTTGCCCGAGCCCTGGACTGTAGCAGCTCGGTCCGGCAGCCGAGTCTCCACCTGAGCGCAGCAGCAGCTTCCCGAGACATCACGCTGGTAAGAGGAAGGGGATGGGGATGGGGCTGGGACCAGGACTGGCGCCACTCCCTCCTGCTCCCTATCCTGCCTCAACTCTCCCTTGCTCTGAGCTCACCTCTCATCTCCCCAGTCACCATCACTCCTGGAATCCTCAGGGAGGGCGGTCACATGTAGCCAGTCACAGATGCAGTCGCATATTGCCAATCTCTTGTGGCGCCTGGGGTTCAGATCTAGCTTGGCCTCCCCGAACCGCCTAGAGAACAAAGCAGTGCGCACTCCGGATCAGGCGATACCTGGACCGCCCTCTGCCCACCACCAGGGTTGCCCCAAGGTTTAACATTTGCTTGATTCTCACAGAAGTGCTAGCTTGGTAAGAGAGGTAGGAGGTGCTCAAACCAGGTTTTCCAGTGTTCTGTACACTCAGTGCCCAGCTATCGGGAGAATTTTCAACTAATGCTGGTTTTAAAAATTTCATCTGTTGCTGTGCAAGATGAATGTACTTGAAATAAATTGGCCACACCCGTCCCAGAGGTGAATTTTGTCATCCATAGTAGTGTCATCTTCAAATCAGTGGACAGGAAGAAGGTCTGGGTGGATGAGGCTTAATCCCGGCTCTGCCACATGTCTGCTGTGTGACCTTGGGCAAGTCACTTAACTTCTCTGAGCCTCCGTTACCTCATCTGTAAAATGGGGATCAAGACTGTGAGCCCCACATGGGACAACTTGATCACCTTGTATCCCCCCCCCAGTGCTTAGAACAGTGCTTTGCACATAGTAAGCGCTTAACAAATGCCATCATTATTATTATTATGAGGAGAGACCCCAGGGTTTCAGCCATGTGTTCAGGCTCCCCTCGCTGTTCCAGTGCAGAGTGAGCAGGAGTGTGGTTGGCTGAGGATGCCCCTTCACCCCTGAGAAAATATCTCAGCGCGTGCCTCACTGCCAGAGCTGGGGAGGAGGGGCCCCAGACATTGGGCACAGGGCTGTCATAGTATCCCAAGCAGGGTGGACTCTGCTTGGGGTGGGATCTGCCAGTAGCAGACAGGCAGGCATATGCCCCAGGTGAAGCCTGAGTGGCCTGACACAGGCTTTCCTGCAGGCAGTCCGCCTCAAGGGCCCCGGGGATTGTTGTTGCAGCTGAGAAATCATCATGTAAATCTCAGAATGCATCAGCAGAGGCCAGTGGGGACGGAAGCAGTCATGAATTCATGTGGCATAGAACATTTTATGAATGTTTTTGCTGAGTTATAATGAGTATCTAATCCGTATTAGATCTATCTAATCCATATTAGATAGGTTAGTGATTTCCTTTCTCCTGGTGGTAAGTGGACTTTGTTAAATAGCACTCCAGCTGCCCCAGCTGTGGGAATGGCCGACGATCCCATGACCGAGGGTGGCCCGGAAACTGGGGCTGGATGTAGAGTAGCGCCTCTTGGTGGTGGGGCTGGTGGTGTCGTCCTTTCCTGTTGGTCCTCCCCAGAGGAGGGGTAGGGACTGTCTCTATATGTTGCCAACTTGTACTTCCCAAGCGCTTAGTACAGTGCTCTGCACACAGTAAGCGCTCAGTAAATACGATTGATGATGATGACTGACTGCTGGATTAGAGAAGCAGCGTGGCTCGGTGGAAAGAGCATGGGCTTTGGAGTCAGAGGTCATGGGTTCAAATCCAGGCTCCGCCAATTGTCAACAGTGTGACTTTGGGCAAGTCACTTAACTTCTCTGGGCCTCAGTTGCCTCTTCTGTAAAATGGGGATGAAGACTGTGAGCCCCACGTGGGACAACCTGATCACCTTGTATCCTCTCCAGCGCCTAGAACAGTGCTTTGCACATAATAAGCGCTTAACAAATGCCATCATTATTATTATTATCTGCGATGGTGGAAGAGCGCCCCCTCGTGGCGGCAGCCCCTTCGCCGCCTAGCCATCTCCTGGCTTCCCCCGCGCCGGGGCGCTAAAACAAGGTTCATTCATTCAATCGTATTTAGTGAGCGCTTACTGTGTGCAGCGCACTGTACTGAGCGCTTGGGAAGTACAAGTCGGCAACATATAGAAACGGTCCCTACCCAGCAACGGGCTCTGATCTGTGGAGTTCAGCTGGGAGCCAGTGTCCACTGATGTCCTTGTGAAGGACTCACAGGAACTTGCAGGGAAGTCCTTCTTAGCACAGACCCTGGAGCAAGAACCGGTGTGTCAGCGAGAAACAGCTTGGATCTTAGAGGTTTGCTGTGGACAGGACCCAGGAGGCCAGAGCACGCTGTCTAGAAGACCTGTTTTAATTGGTGGGGGGGTGGGGAGAAGCAGTATGGCCTAGTGGAGAGAAGCAGCGTGGCTCAGTGGAAAGAGCACGGGCTTTGGAGTCAGAGGTCATGGGTTCAAATCCAGGCTCCGACAATTGTCAGCAGTGTGACTTTGGGCAAGTAGCTTAATTTCTCTGGGCCTCAGTTACCTCAACTGGAAAATGGGGATTAAAACTGTGAGCCCCCCCAAGGGACAGCCTGATCACCTTGTAACCCCCCCAGCACTTAGAACAGTGCTTTGCAAATAGTAAGCGCTTAATAAATGCCATCATTATTATTATTATTATTAGTGGATAGAGCATAGGCTTGGGAGTCAGAAGGACCTGCGTTCTAATCTTGGCTTTGCCCTTGCCTGCTCTGTGACCTTGTCACTTCACTTCTCTGGGCCTCAGTTACTTTGTCTGTAAAATGGGGATTAAGCCTGTCAGCCCCATTTGGAATGGGGACCGTATCTGACCTGATTAATTTGTATCTACCTCAGCACTTAGAACAGTGCCTGGCAAGTAGTAAAGGCCAGACAAAAGCCATTTTTTAAAAAAGGGAAACACAAAATTCTATGGGGTTTGAGAGTGGCAGCCACCGGGGAGAAGATCAGGCTCAGTGGCCAGGAAGGGGAATGCCCAGTGCTCAGGTGAGCCCCAGGAAGGTTGAGGTGTTCTGGTGCCTGGTCTTCAGAGCGGCTGGGGTCCCAGGGAAAGCCTTTACTGGGGCTCGGTGGGTTTGAGCAGGAATGTCCAGTGGGCAGAGACAGAAGCTCACACGTACACGGCAGCATCACCAGCACCTACTCCACTTAGGCCTCCTGGAGGACTGGGCAGGTCTGGGCGTGCAGACCCAGGGGCAAGGCTCTGGACTCGGGAGAACCCAGCCCCAGAACCGATGGCCCAGAGACCCTGAGGGCCCCCTCCCCATTCCCAAGTCGTCACTTTCCAGAGCAGGGAAACTGATCCCATTTAGGTTAGTGCAGGGTGGCTCAGGGCCCGGGATTCTAGCGGGATCACCCATGTTGTTCTCTCAGCACTGGGCCCCTCCACCTTGTGGGGCTGGGCCCCTGGACACCTGGGTTTCCTGGCCCCCAGCTCTATTTTCTGGCTGTATCCCATTGCTTCTGATCTGTGGTGTTTCCTTGCTCATTCTCGTTTCCACCATCACCATGTTCTTTGGGCCATCCTCTGGTTTCCTGTGAGGGCCGGGGCCACTGACAGGCAGACGGACTCTGCTAGTGTTCATTCACAGTCACCTCTGTCTCTGCCTAGGTGATGCCAGATTTTAACAATTCGAGTCTGTTAGGGTCTCTGCCATTAGACTGTAAGCTTCGCAATGGTAGCCTTCTTTATAGGGTCCCAACTGTCCAGTTCAGTGCTCAGTACTGTGGTCTGCACCCCATACAATGCCCTGGTGGTGTTATTAAGCACTTACTATATGCCAGCCACCGTACTAAGCACTGGGGTGGGTACAAGCAAATCAGGTTGGACACAGTCCCTGTCCCCATTTTCCAGATGAGGGAACTGAGACCCGGAGAAGTGAAGTGATTTGCCCAAGGTCACACAGCAGACAAGCGGTGAAGCCAGGATTAGAACTCAGATCCATCTCACTCCCAGCCCCGTGCTCTGTCTACCCTAAGTGCTCTACAACCAGTTAGGCACCTAGGACAGCACTGTGCAGAATTCCTGCCTCCTTTCTCCAGGTTCTGCCTCGTTGTACCCGATCTCCATTTAGCTTTAATCTGACCTTCGATCCACAACCCCAGGCTTGTCGGACACTCTTTGATCTCTTCTGGGGTCATTCCACCAGCTGGGCAAGGGTCGGCGTCATTCAGCTGCATAGGCTAGACGTCAGAAAGTCTTCTGCTGACTTCAAATTGTCCCTGGAGTTCTTCCTCCTCTGCATGCCAGCCTAGGCGATCTCCGGAGCCGACAACAACATCCGGTTAAGACCATGATTAAGATCACGTTCCTGGGGCAGAGCGCAGGGCCCCTGGCCATTTGGGAAGAGGCTTGGCTTGATGAGCAAACAACAGCGGGAAGTGGGGGAACGTGAAACTAAATGCCAGGAGCATCAGGAGCACAGATATTGAATGAGGCAGGGAAACTAGTCGACACCTCTCTCCCCCTGCCCCCTCCTTCCCGGCCCACCATGGCAGCAACATTATCCTGCGTCTGCTGTGCAGGAAATGGAACGCAGCAGGACAGCCGACAGCACCAGCTGCGGTTTGGTTAGCTGGAAGAGGTGGATCCAAATCAAGGAGGGCAGAGGAGACATTTCAAGGACACAATGAGGTGCAGTCTCAGACAGTGCTGCAGTCCAGCTGAGGCCTGGGGAAATGGCGGCAGGAAATCCGGTCCAGTCTGGTCTGGCCCAGTGCACTGTGGTCCAGGAGGAGCAGGAGTCATGGGTGGGCGAAGCAAAGGCCCCTGCCCATTCCACTCGCCCTCCAGGAAGCCACATCACCGGGGCCTCCGTCAGGGCCCAAGGCAGCGAGGTGCTATGGTTTCCAGTAGCTAGTGACCCACCTCCCACTCTAAGGAAGAGGTAGAGCAGCTTTCCTTCTCTCCGTTTTATGTAAGAGGAAACAGAGGCTCAGAGGCATTAAGTGACTTGCTTGTGGTCACCCAGCAGTCCGGTGTGGGACCAAAGTCTCCTGCCTCCCAGCCTCCTGTTTCTTCCCATAATCCCCCCTGCCTCCCTGTCCCTTAGAGCCCACCTATCTCAATAACTACTATTGACTGATAAAACTGAGTCTTTTTTTTCCTCTGTCCTTGAGAGAAAGGGAAGGTCAGTTGGAGTGGTCAAACGGCTTCCTCAGCCATTCCTTCTGTAGTCAGGTGTGAATGTGATAGGAAGCAGTGTGGCCTACTGGGTAGAGCAAGGGCATAAGAGTCAGAAGGACCTGGGTTGTAATCCTTGTTCCGCCACTTGTCTGCTGTGTGACCTTGAGCAAGTCACTTCACTTCTCTGTGTCTCGGTTACCTCATCTGTAAAATGGGGATTAAGACTGTGAGCCCCACGTGGGACAGGGCCTGTGTCCAACCTGATTGCTTGTATCTACCCCAGTGCTTAGAAAAGTGCTTGACACATAGTAAGCACTTAACAAATACCACAGTCATTATTATTATTTTTATTACAAAGACCTGGGGATCCTGAGGATTGATTTACTTGGGCATTATAGGGCATGCTTCATCATCATCATCATCAGTAGTATTTATTGAACCACTTGTCTGCTGTGTGAACTTGGGCAAGTCACTTAACTTCTCTGTGCCTCATTTACCTCATCTATAAAATGAGAATTAAAGCTTTGAGCCCCATGTAGGACATTGACTGTATCCAACCTGACTCATATCTATTTCAGCACTTAATACAACGTCTGGCCCGTAGTAAGCCCTTAAATATTAAAAACGTATTTGTGCAGAGCACAGTACTAAGTGCTTGGAGAGTCCAGAACAACAGAGTTGGCAGACAAGGAGCTCACAATCTACTGCAGTGCATCTTATTAGCAATTCAGCTGGGTAGAGTCCTTGGAGGCTGTGTGGAGTCCCTGGAGGCTGTGCTCCGGGGGTCACTCAAATCCCTGTGTTCTTGGCCGGTGTACCCGGCCGTTTGGGGTGTGGAAGGACGTGGCCCTGGGGTGGAAGGGGATGGACGAGATAGGTTCGGGGAAGCTGATCTGGCCTCCAGGTATCTTGCTGTGTCCCCGCCAGTTCCACGCCATGGACACGCTGTTCCGGCACAGCTGTGACCTGAGCAGCGCTCTGGGGGTGCTGGTGCCCCTCGGGGGGCCCGTCCTGTGTCGAGACGAGATGGAAGAGTGGTCTGCCTCGGAGGCCAGCCTGTTCGAAGAGGCTTTGGAGAAGTACGGCAAAGACTTCAACGACATCCGGCAGGATTTCGTAAGTAGGGAAAGGCCCGGCTTTCCTCCCTCTGCTCCTGAGGTCCATGGAGGTGATCTTCTTGCCTCGGGAGCCTGAGCAGAGGCGTCCTTGTCCTGGAAGTTTAGAGGGGATGGAGCCTAAAGAGCTCTGGTCTAGCGCCCAGCTGAGAGGGCCAGGCTGTAGAGGGTTGTGGGGTGAGGGGTGGGGGTTTCTCTGTGATTCCAGCATTGTCATCATCTCCAACAAAGGGACTGTGCTCTGCACACAGTGGGTGCATGGTCCAGTGCTCTGCACACAGTGGGTGCCCCATTCAGTGCTCTTCACGCGGCAGGGTGCCTGATCCAGCTCTCTGCACGCAGCAGAGCCCTGTCCAGCGCTCTGCAAAGAGTATCTTCCTGGGGACCTCTATCCAAGGGTGGAGCTGCCTCATTTCCGCCTGCTCTGGATGCTCAGGAAGCCAGGCACATACCCAATGTCTTGCAGCTCCCATGGAAGTCTCTGACGAGCATCATCGAGTACTACTACATGTGGAAGACAACGGACAGATACGTGCAGCAGGTGACTCCCCTGCCATCACAGAGAGCGCGGCCCCCTCGCTAGAGGAGATGCTGCTCGACCCCACGGGCACACTCCACTCTGCTCCACTTCATCCCCTGGTCTCTGGTTGTCCCTGTCCCGGGAAGTGATAACGGTGGTTGGGGCCGGTTACAGGGAGCTGAATGTGCAACATTTTGTGTGCCCTTTTCCTCAGAAACGCCTGAAGGCAGCTGAAGCAGAGAGCAAGCTGAAACAGGTGTACATCCCATCCTAGTAAGTGCCAACTGCTTTAGGCTGCCTGCTCCTGGACGGGGTGCGAGGGGAGGGGGTCCATGCCAGCCAGGGGACCACGAGGCCCTTGGGTCACGGGCCCAGGGGGCCACCAGGCTGTGGGGCACGGGAACCATGGGACTGCAGGTTAATGGGACAGCAGGCCACAAGGCCAGGATCTGGTTCCACCTCAGTCCACTTGCTGGCCGCCTGCCTGGAAGCAAGCCACTCAACCACACTGTGCATGACCCTCTCCTTCCAGGAAATGGATGGGCTGGGGGTGGGGCCAGACCAGACGCTCCCCCACAGAGGGCAGGAGGGGAGGTATTTGCAGGTCATCACAGCATTCTCAACCACCTTCATGCCATGAAACTGACCAGTGGGCACCTGCGGTCCAGGCAGTCTTCATTGCAAAATCCATGCGGTCAGCCTTCCTGTGGGCCTCAGCTGCTGCAGCTAAAGCCATTACCAGCTGGGAGCACCCTCTCTGTGCTGGGGACCAGGAAGGCATGCTTCCCCCAGCCGGATCCCAGGCGCTTCCCCCTGCTGGGATGAGGGGATCAGCCTCGCCTGGTATTAGCTGGTAGTGCCACACTCCCCACCTGTAATGCTCCTCCGGAGTCTTGGGGAGGCCGCGCTGCCTGTGGAGACTGAGCCAGGAAAGGCCGAGGGATGAAGCCACCCCGGCCCCGGCGATACAGCCGGCCCCCACGGTGCCTGCCTGTCTGCCCCTCCCTCTTGGGCAGAGAAGGGAGCTCCAGGTGGGCCAAAGCAGGGGCTTTCCTTGTTTTGGGCTCCCGTCTCGGGACCCCAGTTTTTAGACCTCACTTTTCATTTCCTTCAAAGCAACAAACCCAACCCCAATCAGATCGCCAGTGGCAGCACAAAGCCGGGCTCCGTGAACGGGGCCACTGGACCCCCTGGCCCACCCCAGAACCCTCTGGCCGGCCGGGCCTGTGAGAGCTGCTACAGTGAGTATCACTCCCACTCACCATGGGTGGACACACCAGCCCTATGAGGAAGTCCCCAGAAGGGTAAGGGGCCCACCCTGGGGCTCCAAGACCACGGTGGCCACCCTCGGGTCACTGTGCTGTTCCGGAAGCACATGGAGTCACAGAGTCCGGTCCAGGGCTGGCACCGAGCTTTTGTCCAGGGGAAGGGAGGGTCCCAATAGCAAGCTTTGCCCAAGGCCAGGGAGGGGTGGTACAAAGAGTGAGCTGGCTCTGGTTTGAGCTGAGTTCCTCACCACCACATGCAAGAAGTAGCATGGCCTAGCGGATAGAACCCAGGGCTGGGAGCCAGGAGACCTGAATTCTAGTCCCGGCTCCACCACTTGCCTGCTCTGTGACCTTGGGCAAATCACTTCTCTGTGCCTCAGTTACCTCATCTGTAAAGTGGGGATTAAAACTGCATGCCCTTTGTGGGACAGAGGCTATCTCCAACCCGATTTGTTTGTATCCACCCCAGCACTTAGTACACTTTCCAAGTGCTTAGTACAGTGCTCTGCACACAGTAAGTACTCAATAAATATGAATGAAGGAATGAATACAGTGCTTGTCACATACTAAGTGCTTAACAAATGCTATAATTATTATTGTTATTATCATTATGATCTTGCGTCTACCCCAGGGCTTAGTCCAGTATTTGGCAACTAGTAAGCACTTGACAAATCCCACCATGATTACTTTGATAATGATGATGATGTCGTCCCATCATCCACCCCAGGAGTGTCAGGGGGTGAGCGGGGCAGCGGGGGTTGGCTGCCACGGGGAGGGGATGGGATCCTGGAGACTCAGTGAACTTGTGGAGGGCAGAGTCTTTTGTCCCTGCAGTTTGAGGTCACTGATTTCTCTCTGAAACCTGATTTCTACAGGATGGGATTGGCATGACATTTTTGTAACCTTCAGCTCTATCGAACTGTCAGTTTTATGTGTGTTTCCTGGTGGCGAGCTGTGTGGGGAGGGGTCATCCAGGGGCTGGCACAGGCTCCTCAAGCTGCAGAGACCCCGAGACTCTCAGCTTGCTGACCGGAGGGGGCTGGGGCAGCAGCCAGGACTGGGGGTGGGGGAGACCGAGTGGAGAATGCTATGACCCTGTTTTCCCATCTGCAGCCACGCAGTCCCACCAGTGGTATTCCTGGGGGCCACCAAACATGCAGTGTAGACTATGTGCGACGTGTTGGCTTTATTGGAAAAAGTATGGAGGCCTGAAAATGCCCACACAGACTGAGGAAGAGAGACTGTCCCCCAACCCCGCCACGGAGGTAGGTGTGAATTCCTGGCCCAGCGAGAAACGGCCATGGGGGCAGGTGGGTACCTGGGGCACCAGCATCTCAGCCATCCTGCTCTGTCCTCCCATTCCCTGGTCAGCTGTCTGGCCAGGGCATGAAGCAGTGTGGCTCAGTGGAAAGAGCCCGGGCTTTGGAGTCAGAGGTCATGGGTTCAAATCTCAGCTCCGCCAACTGTCAGCTGTGTAACTTTGGTCAAGTCACTTCACTTCTCTGTGCCTCACTTACCTCATCTGTAAAATGGGGATGAAGACTGTGAGCCCCACGTGGGACAACCTGATCACCTTATAACCTCCGCAGCGCTTAGAACAGTGCTTTGCACATAGGAAGCTCTTAATAAATGCCAATATTATTATTATTATGAAGGAAGGAGGAGGAGCCCAAGCGGACCCATTAAGCAGTGGAAATGCCCAGTGCCCACCCTTTCGCAGGTGCCTGGGGGTACAGGAGGCTGGCTCAGGTCCTTCCGGGCCCCACTCCTACCCCGCAGCAGGATTGGCCCAGGGAAAACCCCTCGGTTGCATTCTTTCCCAGACAGCCTTGCATCGCCCTTGGGTGTTCGGTCTGGGACCTCAAGAAAAATCCCTCTTCTCCTGGGCCATCCCCTGGTCTGGCTCAGCCTGTCCCCCAGTTCCTTATTGGGCAGATCCTAAAGGAGAGGACCTTGGGTTTGGTCCAACAAATGTTAGCCTGGGTTATTCACTGCGCTCAGTGCTGGTGGCCTGCCCACCGTTGCCTGTGCTCACAATGGCTATGGCCACCATTATCCCCAGCAACGCTGCCCACGCCCATCATTCTGTGCCCACCATTGCTGTTTGCCCACCACCTCCCAGCGCCAATGCCCACGCTCCTCTCACCAGCCAATGGTATTTATTGAGTGCTTACTATCTGCCCTGCACTAAGTGCTTGGGAGAGCACAATGCAGCAGAATTAAGCAGGCACGTTCCCTACCCACAATGAGTTTACAGTCCCGGACATGGGTGAGGGGTTAAGACTTGTGATTTGCAGGATTCCCGTGTCCGCGGTCACATGTCCCGCCACGCCACTCAGGGAGCACCAGTGCGCAACACGGGCAGCCCACGTTCGGCCGTGAAGACGCGCCAGGCCTTCTTCCTCCACACGACGTGCTTGACCAAGCTGGCGCGGCAGGTGTGCAGGGGTGCGCTGCAGCTGCGGAGGGCGGCCCGGCGCCCGTTCGTGCCCCTCAACTGTGCGGCCGTCAGGGCAGAGTGTAAGACATTTTTCCATTCCTAGCTGTGGGGTCCCCGGGGGGAGGGGTGGCCGCCGCTCTCCATCATCCTCCTGCCTGCTGCCTGCTCGTTGGTTTGTTCGCAATAAACACGGTTTCTTGTCAACTCGCCGTCATTCGGTTTATTTTTTATTTTATTTCGCACCTCATGTCTGTGTCCATGTGGGCCCGAGGTGGGCGGGCACCCGCCTTCGCATGTGTCCCATCGGCTGCCCCGGGGCCATCTCCATGTCCGTGTCAGTGTCCATCCGCTCTCTCTCATCCACTCATAGACATTCCCGTGTCCGTGCCTGCGGTCGCAACGGTTGCGGCTGCGGCGGTTGCAGCGGTGGGCTGCGGCTGCTGCATTTGCGTGCTCCTGGTGTGAGTAATCTGGAGGAATCTGGACCTCTCTTGCCTGGCAGTTCCATTTTCCTTCTTCAGTGGGATTAGCCTTTTCTGGTAAGTGTAGACGCCTACCTCTGCCTGGAAGTGAGGAGAGCCACGGAGCGGACGTCGGGCGATGTGGAAACCATCGTCCTGAGCTGCTTCTTCAACGCCTTGGGATTGCCCAGAACGGCCCTCGCTGTCCTGATCAAGTCATCCCTGGGGAGACTGGACCCCTGGCCGCTCCGCCATAGCCAGGGAAGGGGCTTTCCAAGCAGACCTGGGAGGCAGGGGGAGCACAGGCTCTGCCAGGGACAGTTTTCAAAACCCCTCAGAGCTGTTTGTTTCTGCCTCTTGGCGTGTCCTGTTGGGAACTGGCCCAGCTGCCAGCTTCCTGCCAGGCAACCACTTGGGCATCTGAATACCCAGGCCAGTACTTACCAGCTCTTGGAGCAGGTTTCTCCTGGGGCAAGCCAGATGCACCACTTGCCCCTGGACCTTTGCGTGGTCTGGCTGGGGCTAGTTGCCCTCTGGAAGGATGGCCCAGTCTGGCATCAGAGCCAAAGGCAGCTTGGGGGATGGAGAAGCCTGGCCTGGTGGCCTAAGAGAAAGAGAGAGTGACCGCTGTGGCCCAGCCCCCCAGCCACAGAGAGTGCCCGCTGGGGCTTGACCTGGCAGTACCAGTGAAGGTTCCCTTTGGTGAATGCTGGACTGGAAGGGTCAGCATGAGGTTGCCAGCAACCAAGGCTTAATAGGGTCTTTCCTTCTGCTTTGTTGGCCACTGGCTCAAAGGGGGCAGACAGCCACTGGTGAGAGGAAACCAGGAGGAAACAGCCATTCAGGGGCACATTGTGCCATGGTGACCCCTCTGTACCGGTAACCCTCCTTCCCCGTGCAGAGCTGCCACTGCCCCAAGCTGGTGGCTCCGCATAGGAGGCAGGGGGCAGAGGGAGGGGCTGGGGAGATGAAAGGGGGCAGAAGGCAAAGGGGGAAGGTGGGGGCAGGGGGCAGATTCCAGCCCGGCAGATGTCTGCCACCTCCTCCCACTATGCCCTTGGCTGGAGGCCTTGGGGCTTTTGCCCACCAGATAAAAGGGTCCCCATGGTGCAGATGGGGCCTGATGGGCTGCTTCCTCTCTGATCTCAGACGCAGACAGACACCCGGACACTGAAGCCTCCAGGAGTCCCCTGAAGACGAGGATTCCTCGGAAGACTCTGTCGTGTATCGTGGGCTACTTAGGTGAGAGTACAGGCTTCTCCTCCCTCTCCAGTCCACCTGTGGGGGAGGCAGGGGGGAGGGGTGTGGGGGAAAGTGACCACAGCTGTGAAGGATGCTCTGAGAAACTGTGAAAAGTGCTATGCCATCCCAACAGCCCAGGGCCCCCTGCCTGGGAGCAGTTCCCAGCTTCCACCTCATCCTGGGGGGAGCTGGGCAATCCCCAGTGACTCTGTTCCCCATCCTGGATGTCGTGCTTGTCTCCAGAGATCCATCCCACCAGGAGAGTCCCTGGGACCCGCTCCTCTTCACCCCACCCCTCCACGCCCCTGCACAGCCCAGCCACCAAGCGGATGCTCCCAGCCCCCAGCCACACGGCCCTCAGCCTCCGGGGCAAGAGGAATTTCAGCCACCACCGTGGGCTCGGAGGTGCGTGGGTGGGCTCAGAGGACGGTGGGTCACGGTGGGGTGGGGGCTGGTGGGCACGGTGAGGGTAAACCCAGCAGCCTGGATGTCCAGGGACCTAGCTGAGGGAGAGGGTATTGGAACAGGAGCAGGGATGTCTCCTGGTTTTGCTAACATCCATTGTCCAAGCCTGGGAGATGTTCAGCCTGGAATGAGGCCCGGGATGGACCAGGGGATGTAAGCCGGAAGGTTGAGCGGGGCAACCAGGTCCAAAATTCCAGATTTGGGGTCATTCCAGATCCACTCAGAAGTTCTCAGTTAAGTCACAGCTTCACAAGTCAGAGGCCTTCCTTTCCTCTTCTCCCACTCCCTTCCACATCTCCCTGACTTGCTCCCTTTATTCATCACCTCCTTCCAGCCCCACAGCACTTATGTCCATATCTATAATTTATTTATTTCTATTAATGTCTGTCTCCCCCTCTAGACTATAAACTCATTGTGGGCAGGGAATGTGCCTGTTATAGGGTTATATTGTACTCTCCCAAGTGCTTAATATAGTGCCCTGCTCACAGTAAGCTCTCAATAAATAGGATTGACTGACAACTGAAGAATTAATTGCCCATCTCTCCACTGCCTCCTCCATCCCCCCCACTATTGCCAGTGATCCCACTGCTTTCCCGGCAGGCTTCCTGCTTGGGACAGCGTGGGAGGAATCTTTAATCTTCAGTTACTGACTTGGACCTTCCTTGTACAAAGCTCCCAGTTGATTCCTCTTGCTCCTGACCTGTCTCTCTCTCTGGATTTTCTTGCCCTCCTTGTTTGGTTCTGCAGACAACCTTCCCCACCTGGTGACCTCTTTTACCCTTCCAGTTAGCTGGGCAGGACTCCTGCTTGGTTGTCTGGTGTATCTGTTTGGGACCCCCATTTATCCCGGGTCCTCAACATGGCATTTCTAAATCCCTCCTATGACCTTTCCAGGGGATCTTTTTGAGAAAATAGGATGCTAGACTGTAAGCTTCTTGAGGACAGGGGACGTGTTGTCTAACTCTGTTGTCCTCTCCCAAGTGCTCAGTACAGTGCTCGGCCCACAGTAGGCTCTCAGTAAATATTATTGATGATGATGGAGGAAAACAGCCAACCTTGCCCTCAGCTCTCTTGCCAACGGGCTGTATTCAGCCAGTCCCAGGGAGGATATCAAAGTCCCTGCCCTGGTTCTATGGCTTTCCCTGCCTGGTCTAGCCTTTCCAGCTCCTATCATCACATTGAGCATCCCATCTACTGAGTCCTTCTTCTAGGATCTTATTAATTAGTGTAATTCTTATTACAACATCTATTCAGAACTTTGCCTATGCTAAACACAGGATCATCAGACCAAACACAATCCCTGCCCCAAACAGGGCTCACAGTTTAACAAGGGGAAAGCAAGAATCCCATTTTGCAGAGAAAACTGTGGTTCAGAGAGGTCAAGTGACTTGCCCAAGTCACAGCACGAGAGGGACAGAGCTGGACTAGAGCCCAAGAGTCCTGACTCCCAGCCTTTGTTGTTTCCTTTGAGTGGTGCTGAGGTGCTCTTAAGGTGGGAATTTCTGTGCTGGGTCACTGGAGGAGAGTCGGGAATGGAAAGAGGAGAGTCAGGGGTGTTGTATGGTCCACTGTGGGAGAGTCAGGGATGGAGAGGGAAGTCAGGGGTGTTGGACAGTCTGTGCTAGGTCACTGAGAGGGAGTCGGGTTGTTGGGTGGTCCATCCTGGCTCATGGGGAGTCGGGAGTATTGGCTGATCCATCCCAACCAGATGGGTGTCCAAGAAGGCAACCAACATACATTTCCTGCAAGTGCCCTGATGCGGCTATTGGAGACAAGAGTCCTGGGCTGGGTGGGCTGAAGGGCTGACCCAGGAGGAAGATGGGACACAGTGAGGGTTTGGGGAGAGTTTGGAGACTGGTGGCCGGGAACCAGCCCAGCCCCAGTTTTTTGCATGTCCACGCCGTGGTGGGCCCCCCTCCCCTCACCCGCCCCCACAGCTGGGTTTCAGCCCCCTACAGGGAGGAGTAGGTGGCCTTTTAACAAGCCATAGGAACACTGCCCAGCATTGGCTGCTGGTTGGTTGGGGCAAACGAGGGAGAGGAGCAACCTGGAAACTAGAGCCAAATCTTTGCAAGACCGATTCACCACTAAAAATTTCCTGGGCTCCGAGCAGAGAGCCTCATACCACCAGGGCTCCTCTGATCCTTAGCCAGGACCAGGTCCTGTCCAGTGGCCCTCACCCTTGCCTGCGTGGCCCTGGCCCGGCCCAGCCTCCTCCCCAGTCCTCCCTCCCCTGATGGCGCTTCTCCTTTGCAGATCTCACGTGCTGCGTCTCCGACTGAGCCGCCGTCCATCTGCCCATTGCAGCCACTGGGCCCCACCTGCGCAAGGCGAGATGTCCCCAGCCCCGCCCTGCCCAGCTGTGCCCTGCCCTCGTGGGGGTGCGTGGCCCGCCTAGAGGACAGCCTGCACCGGGGCTGGGGCCCGGGACGCCGGCGTGGGAATTCCAGCCCAGCCGGAGGTGGCACCAGCACTGCATCTGCAGGACCACCTGCACCTTGTCCCCCACACACTTGTCTCCTGTGCTTGCCAGGCGGTGCATGTCTCCACCCATGGACCCCTGGCCAAGATTCTCCCCTGGGCCCTGGGCCCTGGGCCTGCAAAGCAGGCAGTCCGTGAGTCCATGGAGCCTGGCCCCAGCTGGAGTGAGCCAGAGGCCAGCAGCTGAGCCTCTTTTAGAGTGGATTTTCCCACAGTTTCTACAGTGACGGGAGTAAGAGATTGTCAGTCCTGGCCCAACACCTCTGTCTTGTGGAGCCAATGTGGCCAGTCCAGTCCCCGGGCACCATTACAGCCACTGGGCCCCACTGCATCTGCACAGCTGCCCTGCTGTTGCTGCATTCAATCACTGCATCCGCACAGTCGCCCTACCGCTGCTGCATTCGCTCGGCCCATGGCTGTTACTGCCCTCACATACTGCGATCACTGCACCTACTCCACCCTGCTGTTGCTGAATCTCTTCAGTTGCATTGCTATCACTGCATTCACACTACAGCTGCCCTAGGCCCAGCTCTGCCCCCAATCCCCACAGCCTGGGGCCTGGAGCTCAATGGGGAGAGGAGAATGAAGGGAGAAAAGGGTCGAGGAGATCTAGAGAGTTCTTGGGATGTCTGCAGGTTGGGCGGATGTCCCGGGCAAGGGTAGAGGGAGAGTCTGGGTTAACAGTCACCAGTGCAAGATTTGTTGATCCAATGCCCGTCTCCCCTCACCCCCAGCTCTGGGGGCTCCTCCTCCCTGAACTGGCCACTCAGCTCCTGGAGGCCACAGGGCCTCAGGCCAGGTCCAGCCCTACCCCCTAGCTGTCACTGCCAGTCCCACCAACCTCAGCCCTGAGACCCTGTTCTTCCACTGCTTTGTTCTCTCCCTCCCTCTCCACCCCAATGCACACACTCTCTCACTATCACAGTCACGCAGGTTGTTGTTGGAGGATGGACAGAGTCTGTCCTGTCCCTGAAGGTCAGTGTGGCTCTCCACATCTGCCGGCCTCTGTGTGATGGTTCCTACTCTGGCTCAGCCCCACGGTCCCTCCAACCCGGGATCCACCTCCAACAGCACAATCGGATGCCAGGAAAATCCAGGAGTTTTGTGCCCTCCTGGACACCCATCCTCTTGGGTAGTAGAGATGGATGGTTCAATACACCTGATTTCTGTCTCTATCCCTGACTCTCCTCCACTGATTCAGCACAGACTGACCAACACTCCTGACTCTTCTTCATCCTTGACTCTCCCCAAGTGACCCAACATGGATCATCCAACAGCCCCTGACTTCTCCATCCCTGACTCTCCCCCAGTGACCCAGCACGGACCATCCAATACCTCCAACTCTTCCCTTCTCCATCCCTGACTCTCCCCTAGTGACCCAGCATGGGCCTTCAGCATGCCCCTCTATCCCTGACCCCTGTGCCCACAACATCCCCCCCAACACCCAGTGACCCAGCACGGATGCCCATCCTCAGAGCTGTCCAAACCCCCATGACCGGCCGGTATTCTCTGTGAACAAAAATGTCTTTGATGTTTCTGCTTTGGACCCCGACTCTGCCAGAGTGCTTGGCCCCTTCATCTGGTGCTGCAGAGATTTGCTCAGTGTGTCGCTGCCCAGAGGGTGAACACTCAGCCTCTCCCCATGTGCATGCCCCTGCCATCCCTCTGCCAGAGCATGAGCCAGGAATGGGCCACACTGGGGCCACTTCCTGAATTTCCAGGTTTTATGCAGCTTCCTACTTATCTGCAGCTTGATTTCTTCCAAGCCTGGCCCAGATTCCTTTGGTTCTGAGATCCCCAAGAGGCCGGGACTACTAGGGGCAGGGGGGAGGGTGGCAGAGCCAAGTGAAGGCTGCTGACAGTGAGGCTTGGTTTCCATGGGGGCCATGCCGCTGGTCAGAGCTGGACTCATTCAGGACTGAAGGGCAGTTTCTCTGTGTGGTCACCTGCTGCCAATGACCCTACAGTACTAGCCCTAGCCTGAATGCCACCAGCCCAGCACCACCCCTGGCCCTGTCCCCCAGCTCCCCTGACCAGGCCCAGAGTCCCCACCTGCATTGCCCAATCTGATCTCACCTCTCTCACGGACTTTCTGTGGGCAGGAAAGGAATGGTGAGGGCCTGGTCAATGGGAGATGATCGCTGGCCACAGACTATGGAACCCTGCTTCTTTGTCACTGTCTTTCTCTCTGTGTCCATCTCTGCTCCTCTGTTACTGTCTCTGAGTGGCTGTACTAGCAGTAGTAGTAGAATTTACTGAGCACCCACTTGATGTAGTGCGTTATATTGGGAGCTTGGGACTATGGCTCTATCTTTGCACTGTCTCTATTTCTGTGTCTCTGTCTTTGTGCCTGTGTCTGTCTCGATCCCCGTCTCTGGAACCCCCCGTCTCTCTCTGCCCCTGTATCTGTCTGTCTGTTCATCTGCTCCTCTGTAGAAGGGTCCAACCCAGCCCCAGCAGCTGTTTCATGAGATGTGTGTGCATGTGTTTTCAGGGGTGGGGAGGTGGGGCTCTATCCCTTAGTGACCACAAATCTCCCAGCTCAGGGGCAGGTGAAGAGTGGGCTCTCTGGTGATCAGCAGTGACCCCTGGGGGGTTGAGGAAAATTCCTAGGACTCTGTCCCAAGTGTTTATACTTCCCTAGAAGGTCATTCAGTCCAGGACCCTGCCTCCAAGCAGATGAACAATTTCCCATCCCAACACACACACACACATATATCCAGCAGGACAGGCAGGCCTCACAATTTTCTGGGGTGTGGCCTCACAACTCTCCAGAGGGGTGACTCCACAACATTGCTGTGTTACCTACCCTAGGGTTCACCCCCCTGGAAGTTCTTCCATGTTTTCCTTGACAATCTTTCCTGCTGCTTTGTAGCCAGTGGCCATTGCTTCAGGAGAGGACTTCACAAGGCACTGGGCTGGGGGGAGGATAGGACACACACAGAGACTTGATCCCTGACCTGGGCTTTAGTCTGTGCTCTGTAGGGGTGTGGGCAGAGTTCTCTGGGGGGCAGTGTGTGTGTGTGTGTGTGTGTGTGTGTGTGTGTGTGTTCCACAACCTTGGTTCAGGCCACCCATGGGCGGGGGGAGGATGGAGGGACAGAGTGGCTCTGTCCCTTCCTGAGAGAACAGAGGCAACAGCTGGGCTAGTTCTGATTGGGACCGGGATTGAGGTGGGGGAAGATAAGGACGTTGACTCAGCTCTCCGGTTCTGTGAAGCTCAAAGAAGCTTTTAGAAGAGGGAACTGGGCTGGTGGGGATGGGAGGGAGCATGGTGATGAGCACAGAGTGCAAGGACAAGGGGCAGGTGGAGAATTCCCCAGGATTCAGGGTTTCTACCTCGGTGACCCTGCAGGTGACCATCCCCATCCCCACACTCACCATAATGGTCCAGTATGACCTGGGGCTCACAGCTCCGGAACTACACCCCAGAATCCATTCCACCCCAATGATCACCCCAGTCCAAACTTTCATTATGCCCACTTAAATCAGCCTCTCTGCTGACTTCTCTGCCTCCAGCCTCTCCCCTCTCCAATCCAGGCTTCGTTCTGCTCCTGGAATCATTTCCTTAGAATGTTGTTCTGTGCACGTTTCCCCAGTCCTCCAGAACGTCCAGTTGAGACCCATCCCTCTGTATTAAGCAGAAACTCCTGACCACCGGCTTCGATGTTCTCCACCAACTTTTCCCTTCATCCACAACTTCTCAGCTCTGCAGCTTCCCCTCTCTGCTCCTCTCACGCTCCCCTCCCAAGGGAACCCCGCACGTGCCTGCCCCTCTCCCATTTGGAAAACCTTCTCCTCAGAGAAGCCTTCCGGATGCAATCAATGGCATTTATTGAGCGTTTACTATGTACAGAGAACTGTACCAAGTATTTAGTGCTAAATACTGTACTAATATGCAGCCTCCCTCCCACCCCACCCCAACTTCTGGTCTGTTACCCCATCAGTGAGTTCAGCACTTAAGGATTGATCGGTTCATTGATTTGCTATTTATTGTGTACCCCTCTGTGTCTACTGAGGATATCTGCCGTCTTCCTCTTGTCCGCCGTGCATGCGTCAGTTTATGTCTGCAGTCTCCCCGGTTAGACTGTGAGCTCCTCAAGAGCAGGGAACACATTCTGGTTTGTTCACAAGTATCAAGTACTGTGCTTGGAGGAGACAATTCTGATTCAGGGGCATAAACGGCTGAAGTATCTAGCTAGCTTTTGCCTGTGAACACCCAGATCCAAATAAGACCCGAAAGTGGATTATTGGCCCAATGTGGACGTGTCTTCCTCCCCAACCTCAGCTTACAGAAATTGCTCAACTTTCTTATCTCGACTTCTCAATCGCTCCTCTGAGCCTGCAGCTTCTAAGCGCGGGGAGGGTGCACTGGGGTGGGGGTGGAGGCTGAGGGGAGGGGAAGGCAGATCTCCCAAACTGTTGCTGTTCAGGTAATCCCGACTCTGCCACTTGTCAGCTGTGTGACTTTGGGCAAGTCATTTAACTTTTCTCTGTGCCTCAGTTACCTCATCTGTAAAATGGGGATTAAGATTGTGAGCCCCACGAGACAACCTGATCACCTTGTATCCCCCCAGCGCTTAGAACAGTGCTTTGCACATAGTAAGAGCTTAACAAATACCATTATTATTATTATTATTATTCGCTCCATCCTCCCCTTACCCCCCAACCCCTAGAGTCTAACCTCCGTTTCTGGTGCTGCGGTTTCAGACTGGTTTGTCTCGCTGGGGTCTGGGAGGAGGGGCTGGGCAGGGGGCAGGGGCAGCATGGTCTGCATTGCCTGCACACTGATGCTGCTCACGGTGTCCATTGTTCAGGGTCCAGGGCCGAACCTAGTCACCCAGGCCTTGGTCAGTACGGCCATCTGTTAGGCCCAAGGACAGCTTTCCGGGGAGGTCGCAAGATGGGGCGAGGGTCCACTCCCGTGGTCAGTGCGGGAACCTCATCCCCCCCACACACACCTCTCCCCTAGGTCCACTCCGTTCCAGCGCCCCACCCACCCAGATCGCCAGTTCCAGCTCGGGGAAGGCTGGGATCCGGGGGTACGAGGGACAGAGAGCGCGTGAGGCCCCGAGACCAGGGCTCAGGGCGGGAGCGGGGAAGGGGATGCAGATGGGATCCTGGCGATCCTGGGGATGGGGAGGGTGGGATCCGGGGGGCAAGATGGGGGTCCGAAGGTGCGGAGGCCCGGTGGGGGCCCCACGCTGGCACCAAGTAGTGGGTGTCGCTGATGCTGCCACCGGGGTCCTCGGGCCCCACCTCCGCCTGCCGACCCCCGAGGAGACCCCCGAACAGCACCCGGGCTTGGAGAAGGAAGGCGGGGCTGGAGAAGCAGTAGAGCAGGGGGTCCAGCATGCTGTTCAGGTAAGTGAAGGCCAGCGAGACGTGGAACAGCTCAGTGGTGACCTGCTGGGCGGTGCAGGCCAGGGCCAGGCTGGGCAGGAAGTAGGGTGTAAAGGCAGCCAGGACCGCGCCCAGCATGGGCCCCGTAGCCCCAGCTACCAGCGCCGCACCGTCTTGAAGTAGCGGTGCCCGGCCACCGCCGTCAGGAAGACAATGCTGGCCGTGCGGTTGGCGGACAGCAGGGACAGGTTGGCATGGCAGAAGGCATCGCCAAACCACCAGAACTCGCCCCGCCGGTAGTAATGGACGCAGGAGGGCAGGCCGCCCAGGAGGAGCATGTCGGCCACCGCCACCAGGCTGACCAGGTAGACGGTATTGGCCACCCATTGACGGGTGTGGAAGCTGAAGATGACCAGCGCTAGCCCGTGGCTCAGCAGCCCGAAGGCCAACTCCAGGCCCAGTGCGGGCTCCAGGAAGGCGGACACGGCCGGGTTCTTGCTCAGGTTACACAGGCCGAGGGCCACCTCCGGGGCCTGCATCCTCGTTCTGCGGTCGGGGCTGGTGTCGGCCCTTCGGGGGGGCCTCTGTAGCCTCTACCAAGAGGGGAGACTCTTCCTGCCGAGGATTCATTCATTCATTCAATCGTATTTATTGAGCGCTGACTGTGTGCAGAGTACTGTACTAAGTGCTTGGGAAGTACAGGTCGGCAACATATAGAGACGGTCCCTGTCCAACAGCTGGCTCACAGTCTAGAAGGGTGTGAGGATGTGGCCACCCCGGTGGCGATTGCGCCCGATGATCTGGTGTCCCGTCCCCTGACTGACCCTCCCCACAACCTTCCCCTTATCACGTAGCCACGGAAAACGAGTAAAAAAAAAAAACCCAAATAAATAAAAAGGAGTACCCCGGGGCGGGACGGACGGGCGGACATTTCACCACTTCCTGAGCCTGCGGGGAAGTGGGGCGAGGCCCATGGCCGACAGGCTTCTCCACTGCAAACAGCCTCTAGTGGAGTCCGGAGGCTCCCGCTCTCAATCAATCAATCAATCAATCGTATTTATTGAGCGCTTACTGTGTGCAGAGCACTGTACTAAGCGCTTGGGAAGTACAAGTTGGCAACATACAGAGACAGTCCCTACCCAACAGTGGGCTCACAGTCTAAAAGGGGGAGACAGAAAACAAAACCAAACATACTAACAAAATAAAATAAATAGAATAGATACGTACAAGTAAAATAAATAGAGTAATAAATATGTACAAACATATATACATATATACAGGTGCTGTGGGGAAGGGAAGGAGGTAAGATGTGGGGATGGAGAGGGGGACGAGGGGGAGAGGAAGGAAGGGGCTCAGTCTGGGAAAGCCTTCTGGAGGAGGTGAGCTCTCAGTAGGGCCTTGAAGGGAGGAAGAGAGCGAGCTTGGCGGATGGGCAGAGGGAGGGCATTCCAGGCCCGGGGGATGACGTGGGCCCGCGAACGAGCCCCCCGCGCACGGGGCCCCTCCTGGGAAGCCCCCAAAAGCACGTCTTCTAACGTGGCCAAAGAGATTTCAAATCCACAAATCGTCTTTGATTCCTTTTATTCAGGTGCCCCGAGGAAGGGGCGGAAACTTCTTGTCCGCGCGGGGGGTCCCGGGCTTCGGCCCGGGGGTCTCAGGGCGGGAGGGGGGGGGGTGTGTCAGGGGTAGGGTCTCTTGCGGGCGGGGTCCTGAGCCACGGACAGCGCGATGCAGCCTTCGGCTCGAGCCCAGTCAAACCTGCGCGGGCGGGGGAGGAGAGCCAGCTGGAGGCCGAGCCCCACCCTGACTCCCACGGAAATCAGGCAGCCGGCTGACAAATCAGGCGGCACCTCAAAGAGATTTGGCCCGTTGTTGGGTAGGGACCGTGCCTATTATGTTGCCGACTCGTATTTCCCAAGCGCTTAGTACAGTGCTCTGCACACAGTAAGCGCTCAGTAGATACGACTGAATAAATTTGGGAATTGGATGCCCCTTCTACCCGAAGACGTGCGAACTTTCCTCACAAACAGGGCTCTTCTGGGACGGGATGCCCTGGAGGTGGATCGTGGGTCGTGGCGGAGAGGGATGCCTACTGCCTTCCTGCCTCTGGCCTGCAATACCCTCCCTCCTCAAATCCGACAGACAATTGCTCTCCTCCCCCTTCAAAACCTTGTTGAAGGTACATCTCTCCCAAGTGGCTTTCCCAGGCGAAGCCCCACTTTTTCTCATCTCCCACTCTCTTCAACATCTCCTTGACTTCTTCCTTTTGCTATTCCCCTCTTACAGCCCCAAAGCACTTAATGTACATAGCTGTCATTTTATTTATTTGTATTGGTGTCTCTCCCTCCCCGGCTGCCCCGCCAAGACCGTAAGCTCGTTGTGGGCAAGGAATGTGTCGGTTTATTGTTGTATTGTACTCTCCCAAGACTTAGTACAGTGCTGTGCACACAGTAAGCATTCAATAAATACGATTGAATGAATGAATGCCAGGGCAGGGCTTGAGTTTAGGAGGTGAAGTGGGGTTGTGGGGCTGGAGGAGATGTGAGGGAGGGGTGGCTAGGCCCCACCCATCACAACTGCGGGATACTCACCGGGTCTGCCCTGGCACCAAGAGGCTATCCTGGGGATTCAGCCTCAGGGTCTTCCCATCCAAGGTCACTGTGGACTCGCCCTCCTGAGGGGGAGAAGCAAAGGTTAGCGCCCCATCCCTGACAGCCTCCGGCCATGAGTTTGGCACCATCCAATGGGCTCCCAGCTGATTTCCAGGCAGTGGTGAGATCCTTTCTTCCCCCTGGGCCTTGCCCCTCACCCCAGGAGACCCCACTCACCAGCTGCCAGATCCAGATGTCTGCATTCAGCTTTCTGCCTTTACTATCTCCCCGGCCATGGACTTCTGCCTGTGGAAACAGAGCCGGAGTCACGTTTAGGCCCCAACAGAACCAAGTCAGGCAAGTACTTTAACTCCCAGTTTATATTCTAGCAGTTGTGGTACTTAAAGTTTCACAGTAATAATAATAATCGTGGCATTTGTTGAGCGCTTACTCTGTGCCAAGCACTGTTCTAAACACGGGGGTAGATACAAGGTAATCAGGTTGGCCCTGTCCTACAGGGACGCACAGTCTTAATCCCTATTTTTAAAATGAGGTACATTGGGGTTACATTATGTTTATATCAAGGAGTTGAGTTTTTCTGGTATTTGTTAAGTGCTTGCTACGTGTCAGGCACTGTACTAAGCACTGGGGTGGATATAATAATAATAATGATGGTATTTCTTAAGCGCTTATTATGTGCCAAGCACTGTTCTAAGCACTGAGGTAGATGCAAGGTAATTGGTTGTCCCACATGGTGCTCACAGTCTTTAATCCCCATTTTACAGATGAAGTAATTGAGGCACAGAGAAGTTAAGTGACTTGCCCAAAGTCACACAGCTGACAAGTGGCGGAGCCAGGATTAGAACTCATGACCTCTGGCTCCCAAGCCTGTGCTCTTACCACAAAGCCATGCTTCTTCCCTTAAGCAAATCAGGTTGGACACAGTTGTTTGTCCCAGGTTGGGCTCACAGTCTCAATCCCCATTTTACAAATGAGGTAACTGAGGCCCAGAAAAGTGAAGTAACTTGCCCAAGGTCACACAGCACACATGGCGGAGCTCAGATTAGAGTCCAGGTACTTCTTATTCTCAGGCCTGCGCTCTGTCCACTAAGCCATGCTGCTTCTCCACACAGTACCATAACCCCCATGCTATGCACACCCAGTACCATAATTCCAGGTCTGTACTCTCTCAGTACCATAACTCCCAGACTATACATAACCATACTGTAACTCCTGGCCTAGATTGCCCATTTGCACACCCCAGTCTCCAAACACTCTGCAACAATCTGTCAATCAATGGTATTTATTGAGTACTGTATGAAGAGCAAGGTACCAAGTGCTTAGCAGAGGACAATACAACAGAGTTAGTAGACGTGCTAGACACGTTTTGTGCCCACAAGAGGTTTACAGTCTAGAGAGCCAGATGTTTCTGGCCCAAGGGCTTGCAGCCACAGTTGCTCCCCCAGCCTGTGGGCTCCGAGTTTCATGCTGGTCCTGTCCCCAGCCCAGCAGGCCCTCTGACTTGTTTGGAGCCTTGGCTGGGCGTGAACTGACCTGGCTGGCCAGGACTGAAAACTGAGGATGCCAGTGGGCGCTGGCCCCTGGCCAATGTGTGCTCCAAGCCCCTGAGAGCCACACTGAACTGGCCAGCTCGTAAGGTCTTTGATACACCAAACCTCCCCACCACTGTTCTGGGGCAAGGGGCTGGACCAAATGACTTCTCGAGGTCCCAAGTGTGATTACCATGTGGGAAGGGGAGGATGGAAAGTTTAGGGAATTGAGAATTTCTTAGATTCGGCCTCTGAGTCTTCTTCCTCCCACCAACACCCACACTGAAACCCTGGCACAGCCCTTCCCAGGGGGCAGCAGCAATGCTGGGCCTGGGGCCGGTTCTGCCCGCCGGTGCCATTTACCTCTGTCTCAAAGGTGTTTCCAACCAGGTTGCAGGTCTGCCCCTGCTTGAGGGCCCCACGGTGGGCATCAAGCCAAGACCGGAAGGAGAACGGGGCCATCACCGCCTGGGGATTCAGCGGGAACGGGGTCTCTCTGCAATGCTCGTCTGACACACACACACACACACACACACACACACACACACACACACACACAGAGTGAATGGTGCGTTCCCCTCCCCCCCACCCCCAGTACTGCCCTATCCTGGCAAGGAGACAGGATGGACAAAGTCCTGCTCATAGAAAGACCCACCCCCACCCAATGCCCCCATTAGGACTCCCAGCCCCCTAGGTAATCCCTGGTCCCTGGAGAGCTGCCTGCTGCACTGAGGAAGGATGAGAAGCAGTGTGGTCTAGTGGGAAGAGAAAGTGTCTGGGATTCACAGGACATGGGTCCTAATGCCAGCTCCACCACGTTTTTTCTGTGTGACCTTGGGCAAGTCACTTCACTTCTCTGTGCATTTCCCTCATCCACAAAAGTGAGGATTCAACATCTGGTTTCCCTCGTATTTTTGACTCTGAGCCCCATGTTGGGACCTGATTAACTTGTATCTAAAGAAGAAGAAGAAGAAGAAGAAGAAGAAGAAGAAGAAGAAGCAAGAAAGAAGGAAGAAGAAGCTCCCTTTGTCTCTCTGAACTGCTTCCACTGCCTTTCCTCCCTTCACCATCTCCTCCCACCCATTGCAGAGCATTGCTCATCCCATGGTCACACAGCACCCTAGCGACAGAGACAGGATTGGAACCCAGGCACCCTGCCACCCAGCCTACAGGTCAGAATCCCCCTGCTGCCACCCTGGAAGGCCCCAGTGGCAGAGGAAACTGAGTCCCTGGCACCCCCATACCCCCTCATGACCCTGAATCCACCTTAGTGAGCTCGGGCCCCGCCTCCTCCCTCCTCCTCTACTGAAGCCATCAGCGGGGTGGGGCTGGGCTGAACTGGGCTCTCTGCCCTCTGACCCAAGGAAAATGCCAAGTTACCTGGGTCGGGTTTGCCGGTGCGGTGTTGTTCGGAGTCGAGGAAACTGGAAGGAGAAAGGAGCCCCGTTGGGGAGAGAGATCACCTGGTGTCCACCAAGGGGCCAGCCAGGGTGGACAAAAGAGAGAGCCTAGAGAGGTAGACACGGGCGAGGCCACGGAGGCCATGCAGGGGAGGGGGGGGGACTCTCGGGGAGGGATGGGGGGTGCTTACGCCTGAATGATCGGGATCAGCTGCTTCCCCAAGTCCTCGCAGTGAAACCACTTCTCGTACAGCACATCCGTGGACTCGCCCACGTAGTACCTGGGAAGTATTCGCAACTCATGTGGCATTCTGCCCCCCCAACTATGCTCTTATGCCCCAGCTGCCCCCACATGCCCACACCCCCAGCTACACCACCCTGACATTATTATCCTGTATCTACCACAGCACTTAATAATAATTATAATAATGACATTTGTAAAGCAAATGACATTGATTACGTTGCTACTGCCGCGGACAATCTGTTTTAAAGCCCTTAAACATTTCTGTCCTCATGGCACTAAGCAGAATATGATACAATAGAGTTAGTGGTCCCTATCTTGACCAAAAGGAATTTGCAGTCTTGAGTGGGAGACAAGGATTAAAATAAATTACATAAAGGGGAAAACAGCAGAGTGTAAGGACACATGCAAAATAATAATAATAATAATGGTATTTGTTAAGTGCTTACTATGTGCCAAACACTGTTTTAAGCGCTGGGGTAGATACAAGGTAATCAGGCTGTCCCACATGGGCTCACAGTCTCAATCCCCATTTTACAGATGAAGTAACAGGCACAGAGAAGTTAAGTGACGTGCCTAAGGTCACACAGCAGGCAAGTGACGGACTGCTGAGGGGCTGGGGATGGGATAAGTAACAAGTGTTTCAAGGGTACAGATCTGAGTGCAATGCAGAGGAGAGGGAGTGGAGGGGAAATGAGGATTTAGGGAAGGCTTCTTGGAGGAGATGTGATTTTAGGATTAGGAGAGTAGTGGACTGTCGACTATCAATCTGTCAATGGTATTTCTTGAGCACTTTTACTGTGTGCAGACCCTGTACTAAACGCTTGGGAGAACACAATTTAACAGATCTAGTAGACTAGTAGACATAAAAGGGGAGGGAGTTACAAGCCAGAGGGAGGACTTGGGCAAGGGCTTGGCAGCAGGATAGATGAGATGGAGGTACAGTGAATAACTGGCATTAGAGGAGTGGAGCGTATGGGCTGGGTTGTAGTAGGAGATCAGTGAGGTGTAAGTAGGAGGGGGAGAACTGAATGGATTATGTTTGACGTGGAGGTGGATGGGCAACCACTGGAGGTTCTTCAGGAGTGGAGAGACATGGACTGAATTTTTTTTAGAAAAATGATCCAGGCAGCAAAGTGAAGTATGGACTGCAGTGGGGAGAGACAGGAGGTTGGGAGGTCACCAAGGAAGTTGATACAATAATCAAGGTGAGATAGGGTGTAAGTGCTTGGATCAGCGTGGTAGCATGTTGGACGGACAATAAAGGTGGATTCTAGAGACTTCTCACCTTCCTACCTTACCTCCCTGATCTACTCCAGTCCAGCCTGCACACTTCACTGCTCTAATGCCAATGTACTCACCGTAGCTCCATCTCATCTTTCTTGCCGCTGACCCCTTGCCCACCTTCTCCCTCTGGCCTGGAACTCCCTCCCACCTCATATCTGATTGATCACCACTCTTCCCACCTTCAACGCCTTCTCAAAGTCACATCTCCTCCAAGCAGCCTTCCCTGACTAAGCTTTCACTTCCCTGTCTAAACTCTCCCTTCTGGGTCACTTTTACACTAGGTACTTGGGTCTGTACCCCTTAAACGCTTTGATATTCACCCTACTCGCAGGCCCACAGCACTTATGTACATAACCATTTGTAATTTATTTTAATGTCTGTCTCCCTCTCTAGGCTGTAATCTCCTTGAGGGCAGGGAACATGTCCACCTACCCTAGACGGTAAGCTCGTTGTGGGCAGGGAATATGTCTGTTATATTGTTGTACTCTCCCAAGTGCTTAGTATAGTACCCTGCACGCAGTAAAATCAATCAATCAATCAATCGTATTTATTGAGCGCTTACTGTGTGCAGAGCACTGTACTAAGCGCTTGGGAAGTACAAGTTGGCAACATATAGAGAAAGTCCCTACCCAACAGTGGGCTCACAGTCTAAAAGGGGGAATATGATTGATTGATTGATACCTACTCCATTTCAGTGTACTCTCTCTCCCACCCAAGCGTTCACACATCACCCTAGCAGCAGAGACAGGATCAGAACCCCAGCACCCTGAACCAGCACATAGGTCCGAATCCCCCTGCTCCACCCTGCTCAATAAATACCACTGATTGATTGAAAATGGATCTGGCCAGCCCAGTTCAGTTCTGCCCAGGCCTCCCCCTCGGCCCAGATCTATCCTGGCTTTCCCTTAACTTCCCTGCTCTGCTAGAGGGCACCCCTGGCATTCAGCCCCGCCCAGGTCCCCCCTCCGCATTCCAGCCAGCCCCCCTCAGGGTCAAATCAGCCCCACCTGACCGGCCTGGGGTTGGTTTGCTGGTTTTCCCTCTTGCCTCCCCCACCCGATCACAACGCCTTCCCCGGATTCAAACCTGTTCCGACCGAGAGAATTGATTATTCCGCGCGTCACTGGGTGAGGGCCCTGGAAGTCACCCCGCCCACCACCCTGCCTCCACACGGGATCCGGGCTGATGGCATGGCCCCCCACCCCCCCGGTAGGCCTTCCCCGGGGAAGAAGGGGCCGGAAGTCTTCCATGCAGTCTAGCCCCAGTCCCTCCTGCTGCAGCTTCCCGCCCCTCAGAGGCGGCTGGAGAGCAGCAGGCCCTGACTCCCTGGACCCCGGGGATGGGGAGGGGGCCGGCCGATCCCTGCTCACCTGAGCCCATCGGTCTCAGTGCTCAGCCGCCGTCGCTCGACGACGAGGCCCACGGTGCGGGCAAACCTCTGCGGGGAGTGCGGGATCCGTGCCGGTAACAGCAGCATCTGGCCAGAGGAAGGGACTCCTGCCCCGTCCAACCCTGCCCCCCACTCAGAGTCCTGTCTGCCCCATGGGGCCCTGCCCGCCCCGCCGACGATGCCCATTCACCACACCCCCTGGGCACCGGCCTCACCTCCCCTTCCCGGATGTGAATATCCCGATGATGGCCGGCCTCCACCACTCGGAGTACCATGTCGCCCTCCAGCTGGAAGAAAACCTGGAGCCCGAGAAGGAGTAGGCCATGGAGGAGGTGGGAAGGAGAGGGTCGTGGGGCAGAGGGGCGGGTGGGAGAGAAGAAGAGAGGAAAGGCTATTTATTGAGCGCCTGCCGAGTGCAGGGCACCGGGCTAAGTGGTTGGTCAGTACAACAGAACCCCGGGACAGGTTCCCTGCCCACAGGGAGCTTGTGTCCTAATGGGGGAGAGAGAAGTAGAGTGGAGGCAGGGTGGTGGACGGGGTGACTTTCAGCGTGCGGACATTCACAAGTGCGGCAGATGGCCATAAATAAAAAAGTGCAAGAGGTTAATAACGACTTGGGATTTTGGTGATTAATCAAGGAAGACATCTGGGAGGAGGTAGGGTTTTAAGAGGACTTTGTAGGAGGGAGGACTGAGGTTTTGTGGATAATAATAATAATGGTACTTGTTAAGCGTTCCTCCCCCTCCCCTCTCCCGCCTTACCTCCTTCCCCTCCCCACAGCACCTGTATATATGTATATATGTTTGTACATATTTATTACTCCATTTATTTTACTTGTACATATTTATTCTATTTATTTTATTTTGTTAATATGTTTTGTTTTGTTGTCTGTCTCCCCCTTCTAGACTGTGAGCCTGCTGTTGGGTAGGGACCGTCTCTATATGTTGCCAACTTGTACTTCCCAAGCGCTTAGTACAGTGCTCTGCATTCATTCATTCAGTCGTACTTATTCAGTGCCTACTGTGTGCAGAGCATTGTACTAAGCGCTTGGGAAGCACAGTAAGCGCTCAATAAATGCAATTGAATGAATGAATGAATGTGCAAAGCACTGTTCTAAGCGCTGGGGGATACAAGGTGATGAGATTGTCCCACATGGGGCTCATAGTTTTAATCCCCATTTTACAGATGAGGGAACTGAGGCACAGAGAAGTTAAGTGGCTTTTCCAAGGTCACACAGCTGACAAGTGGTGGAGCCAGGATTCGAACCCATGACCTCTTACTCCCAAGCCCGGGCTTTTTCCACTGTGCCATGCTGCCAGAGACTATATGTAAGGAATGGGTCAGAGAAGTCTAGGAGGTGGCTTTGGGAGGAGCGAAGACCGCCGGCATAGGTGAAATGAGTGGAGAGAGCTAGCGCAGGGAGCTGGCCACAGTTTTTGCTTGGTGCCCAGAGAGATGGGCAGCAGTCGGAGGTTTTGGAGCGAGGGGAGATGTGTGCTGAGCGATGTTTCAGCGGGGTAACCCGGGCAGCAGCCTGAAGGCCGGACCGAAGTGGGGAGAGGCTGGAGGCAGGGAGACCAGCGGGGAGGCCGAGACGAGAGACCAACCGTGTTCTGAGGAAAAGTGGGCATCAGGGGAAGGTTGCAGGGAGAGGAGGCGGGGGGGAGGGAGGTAGCTGAGAACAGCACGGGCTCAGGGATAAAGGTCGGGCAGGGTCTGGAGTTGTGGGGAGGGCTCCCTCCCATCCCTCCCATCCCTCCCATCCCTCCCATCCCGCCAAAACTGGCGAGGCCAGGCCCGGCCCAGAGTTCGGTCCACTGCCTCCTGTATATATATATATATGTACCTGTATATATGTTTGTACATATTTATTACTCCATTTATTTTACTTGTACATATTTATTCTATTTATTTTATTTTGTTAATATGTTTTGTTTTGTTGTCTGTCTCCCCCTTCTAGACTGTGAGCCCGCTGTTGGGTAGGGACCGTCTCTATATGTTGCCAACTTGTACTTCCCAAGCGCGTAGTACAGCGCCCTGCACACAGTAAGCGCTCAATAAATACGATTGATTGATTGATTGATTACCCCCTGCTGGCTCCCCGGGGCGCCCAGCCGGCCGAGCAGAGCCGGGCCTGCGGCGCCACCTGGCGGTAATGGAGCTGCAAGCGGAACTTCGACCTCGGGAGAGCGGCCGGGGACGGCTCTGTGCGCAGCTTCGGCCCAGTCGGTGGAATTTATTGAGTGCTTGGGTGCTGACAGACTAGAGAGGGAGGCACACCTTACAGAGAGGGGAAGTGGCAGACTGTGGGGACCTGGGTTCTAATTCAGATCTAACTCTCCCCCAGGGACCCAGCACGGACCATCCAACACTCCAGACTCTTCCCTCTCTAATAATAATAATAATAATTGTGGTATTCGTTAATCAATCAATCAATCGTATTTATTGAGCGCTTACCTTGTGCAGAGCACCGTACTAAGCGCTTGGGAAGTACAAGTTGGCAACATATAGAGACAGTCCCTACCCAACAGTGGGCTCACAGTATAAAAGGGGGAGACAGAGAACAAAACCAAACATACTAACAAAATAAAATAAATAGAATAGATATGTACAATTAAAATAAATAAATAAATAAATAGAGTAATAAATATGTACAAACATATATACATATATACAGGTGCTGTGGGGAAGGGAAGGAGGTAAGATGGGGGGGATGGAGAGGGGGACGAGGGGGGGATGTTAAGCGCTTACTAATTGCCAGGCACTGTACCAAGCGCTGGGTTGGATACAAGCAAATTGGGTTGGACACAGCCCTTGTCCTGCATGGTCCTCATAGTCTTAATCATAGCCTTAAGGCAACTGAGGCACAGAGAAGGAAGTGTCTGGCCTAAGGCCACACAGCAGACAAGTGGCGGAACCGGTATTAAAACCCATGACCTTCTAACTCCCAGGCCTGTGCTCTATCCACTATGCCATGCTGCTTCTCATTATAGTATTTGTTAAGCGCTTACTAAGTGCCAAGCATTGTTCTAAGCCCTGGGGTAGATCTAAGGTAATCAGGTTGTGCCACGTGGGGCTCCATTTTATAGATGAGGTAACTGAGCCACAGAGAATTGAAGTGTCTGGCTAAAGGCCACGCAGTAGACAAGTGGCGGAGCTGGTATTAGAACCCACATCCTCTGACTCCCAAGCCCGGGCTCTTGGCACTAGGCCATGCTGCTTCTCTACCCCGGACTCTCCCCCTGTAACCCAGCACGGACCGTCCAACAGCCCCTATTCCCCTCCCCGTGCCCGATTCTCCCTTCCCCTCCCTTGTCGCCCTCCCCACCGGCCGGCCCGTGTCTCCTCGCTGACCCACCCCCTCCCCCCGACCCCGCGGCCGTGGACTTTTGAGCTTTGCCTGCTCGGTGGAGCGGTCGGGTGCTGTTTGCTGATGCTGCGATAGCGCTCGGAAGCACAGATCGACGGGACCGGGTGCCCCCCGCCCCCCGCTGCCTCCCGTGCTTTGGGGGGAAGGGGGTGAGGGGGCGGAGGCGACCGAGGGAGCGAGCCCGGGCCTGGAGTCAGACGGTCATAAATTCTAATCCCAGCTCCTCCACTTGTCTGCTGGGTGACCTTAGGCAAATCACTTCACTTCTCTGTGCCTCTGTTACCTCGTTTGTGAAATGGGGATTGAGACCGTGAGCCTCACGTGGGGCAGGGGCTGTGTCCAACCTGATTTGCTTGTACCCACCCTAGCGCTTAGTACAGTGCCTGGCACATAGTAAGCGCTTAACAAATACCATAATTGTTATCATTATTATTATTCAACGAGGCTGTCGCAGGGCCCGGTAGAGTGGAGGCCGCCGTCCCATCCCGGAGGGCGGGAGCGGAGCGTGAGGGGAGTGGTGCAGGAGGGGCGCGGTACGGGAGGGGAGCCAGCGGGTGCTGGATTTCCGACTTTTAGACCGAACCCGCCCGGGCCGTGGCCCACCAAAGCCCCCCGGACCAGAAGAGCCGGTGGACGTGGTGGGGAAGGACTCCAGGGGTCCCCCTGGCATTTTGCTGTCATGGCCAGCAAAAGAGTTACCACCCCTTGGGCAGTGGAGGTTGAGGAGGGGGCACCCGAGGCTTAGTCATTTCCCCCGACCCCGTACCCAGGTCCACCCAGCCTCCCCGGGCCCTGGTCCCCGACCGGAATTTGCTCCCGTTTAACCCCGATCCGTCCTGCTGCAGTGTAAGCCCTCGGGGACTAAGGGAAGGGAAGGGAGATACGGACCTCTTCGCCCTCTTCAATGTGGAAATCCTCCCGCTGGTTAGGGCCTCCGACGAACATGATGTTGAGCTGCGTTCGGTGCCTAAGAAGGGAAAGGGGAGCGGTTGAGGAAGGGGGAGGGGGAAGATGGTGTCTCGGGGCTTCCAGTCCTGGATCCTCAGACCCTCAAAGACCCCACCCATATGGGTAGAGGTAGGCCATCCCCTCTCCATCCCTGATTCTCCCCCAGTGACCCAGCACGAACCATCCCACACCCCTGACTCTCCCCCAGTGACCCAGCACGAACCACCCAACGCCCCTGACCCTCCTCTCTCCATCCCTGACTCTCCCCAGTGACCCAGCATGGACCACTGGACATCCCTGAATCTCCCCCTGTAACCCAGAACGGACCATTCAATGTCCCTGACTCTTCCCTCTCCATCTCTGACTCTCCTCCAGTGACCCAGCATGGACCATCCGAAACCTCCGACTCTCCTCCCCTCTCCATCCCTGACTCTCCCCCAGTGACCCAGCACAGAACTTTCAAAGCCCCTGACTCTCCCCTCTCCGTCCCTGACTCTCCCCAGAGACCCAGCACGGACTTTTCGACACCCCTGACACTCCCCCAGTAACCCAGCACAGACCAGCCAACACTCCGACTCTCCCCTCTTCGTCCCTGCCTCTCCCCCAGTGCCCCAGCCTGAACGCTCATCCAAAAGTCCGCCCAATCCCCCTGGGACGCGCTGGGGTTCCCTGCTGCCCGGCGGGCTTCCCGCGCCCCGCTGGGGAAAGATGAATCTCCCGCTTTTGGTTCAGAACCTGCCTTTGCTTTCATTCATTGTCAGTCAGTCGTATTTATTGAGCGCTTACTCCAGCTTCAGTGAGGATCGTCGCTCTGGGAGTGGGATTTGGGGAGCAGCAACTCCGGGTTCGCCCTGCCCACTTCCTTCGTGCTTCTGTGAAGTCCAACCGCTCCACCGCCAGGCCCGCCAGGCCCGCCAGGCCCGCCACTGTCCAGCCGTCAGACACCCCAGTCTGTCCTCGGCCGGAAGCTGCTCTGTCTCCCCGACTGTCCCGTCCCCCTGACCGGCCCGTTGCCCTGAACGTCCCTTCCAACTTGACCATCCCACCCCCCGACCGTCCCGTCCTCCTTGACCATCCCGCCCCCCGACCGTCCTGTCCTCCTTGACCATCCCTTCCTCCCGACCGTCCCTCCCTTCTTGACCCAACCGTCCCCCGACCGTCCCATTCCCCTAACCGTCCTTCCCTTCTTGACCATCCCGTTTTCCTGACCATCCCGTTCCCGACCGTCCCTCCCTTCTTGACCATCCCGTCCTCCCGACCGCCGTCCCTCCCGTCTTGACCCTCCCGTCCCCCGACCTCCCCATTCCCCTAACCGTCTCTCCCTTCTCGACCATCCCGTCCTCCTGACCATCCCGTCCCCCGACCGTCCATCCCTTCTTGACCATCCCATTCCCCCGACCGTCCCATTCCCCTAACCGTCCCGTCCTCCTTGGCCATCCCGTCCCCCTGACCGTCCCGGTTGTCCCGTCCAGCCCCTTCGGCAGCTCGGCCCCTTCTCTTTGGCTAAGGTCCCTCCCGGGCCCGAGCAGAGCGGCGGATCCACGCTGCCCCGTGAAGACGAGATTGCGGCCCCGAGTCGGGTGCGGGGCGCGGGGCCCGGGATGAGGGGGACGGAGCCCGGTGTGCGGGGCCCGGGATGCGGGGGGGCGGCCTTGCAGCGGGGCCAGGGGACGGGGTGGCCGAGGCGGGGCTTTCCTGCGGTCGTCGTCCGCAGGTGCGGGCAGGGCTGGCCCCCCCGGGTCTCGGCCCCGAGCCCGGACCCCTGACTTCCCCACTCACCTCGGACCTTGGCCCTGGCCCCTCCGGGCCTCGGTGTGCCCTTCTGTTTAATGGGGAGAACCTCCCCGCCCCCCCCCCCTCCGCTATAAGGGCGGGGCTGGGCGTTTGTACCTATTTATTACTCTATTTATTTATTTATTTATTTTACTTGTACATATCTATTCTATTTATTTTATTTTGTTAGTATGTCTGGTTTTGTTCTCTGTCTCCCTCTTTTAGACTGTGAGCCCACTGTTGGGTAGGGACTGTCTCTATATGTTGCCAACTTGTACTTCCCAAGCGCTTAGTACAGTGCTCTGCACACAGTAAGCGCTCAATAAATACGGTTGATTGATTGATTCACTGATTTTGGAGGCAAGAAGCGGGTGGGGAAGGTGAGTTCGTGCTTCTGTTGCCCTCCCGGGGGGCGTCAGGACCTAGAACTGAAGCCCCTGTTTCCTGAGAGGCAGTAGAGCCCCCCGCTCTCTGAGTCCTCTCTCCCCTACCCCGAACCGGCCCCGCCCTGACCCTGACTCCCCCCCAGACCGGTCTGGGGTGGGAGTGGGGTGCTCTCAATCAATCAGTCAATCAATCAATCAATCAATCAATCAATCGTATTTATTGAGCGCTTACTGTGTGCAGAGCACTGTACTAAGCGCTTGGGAAGTACAAGTTGGCAACATATAGAGACAGTCTCTACCCAACAGGGGGCTCGACCATCTCGACCATTCCCCGGCCTCCGGACGGGGCAGCCCCAGCCAGTGGCGAGCCAGGTCCCACGACCCCCTTTGAACGCCCATTCTCGGCTGAGAATTTTATTCTCAGTCCGACCTCAACCCGCCCGGGGCTTGTCTGCATAAAAATGAATTCCCGCAAGCCCCGAGAGCCCGTGCCAACGCCCCCGCCCCCACCCCTTCACCTCGGCTGAAGTTGCCAGCTCACATCGGGGGGCGGCGGGGGACAATAATAATAAATAATAGTATTAGTTTTTGTTAAGCGCTTGCTTACCATGTGCCAAGCACTGTTCTAAGCGCTGGGGTAGATACAAGATAATCAGGTTGGCCCACTTGGGGCCCACAGGCTTCATCCCCATGTGACAGATGAGGTCACTGAGGCCCAGAGGAGTTAAGTGATTTACCCAAAGTCACGCAGCTGACAAGTGGCAGAGGCGGGATTAGAACCCACGACCTCTGTCTCCCAAGCCCGTGCTCTTTCCACTAAGCCACCCACCCGAGTGTCCCTGCGCCTCTGGGCACTGCCCCACCCTCGGTGGGCGGGAGGTACGGGGCAGGAAACCCGGGAGGAACCGAGAGTGCAGCG
Organism: Tachyglossus aculeatus; assembly: GCF_015852505.1. NCBI lineage: Eukaryota > Metazoa > Chordata > Mammalia > Monotremata > Tachyglossidae > Tachyglossus > Tachyglossus aculeatus. The sequence continues at coordinate 404,216 of NC_052074.1, forward strand.
AGCCAGAGCATCCAGCGCAGCCTCTCCCCCAGCAGGGGTTGGGGTGCGGGGAATTAGTTTGGGGGCCCGGGTGCAGAGGTTGGGTTGGGGCGTTGGAGTTGGGGTGCCGGGTGCTGGGGGTTTGGGGGCCCGGGCACAGGAGTTGGAGTTGGGGCACCCGTCTTTGGGGGTCTTGGGAGCCGGACACTGGTTGGGGGTTGGGAGTTGGGGTTCTTGGTGCTCTTGGGGTGGGGGATCCCCGGGTGCGAGGGGGTCGGGTCGGGGGTCTCGCTGGGGCTGTTTGAAGTTGGGGTGCGGGGAGCAGCCTTACATGAGCTTGTTGCACACCGGGGGCAGGAAGGCCGCCCGGTTCTCCTCCACCCACGTTCGCACGTTTACCGGCTCCATGGTCCGCAGCTCCCGGACTCCCCGGCTCCCCGGGAGGCTGGAGGGGGCAGGTAGGAGGGGAGGACCAAGGGGGGGCGGGGCGGGGCGGGGCGCGGCTTCCCCCTCCCCATCCCCCCGGGTGACCTTCTGGCCCAGCCGGCCTTCCCACAGCATCGCCCGTCTGTGATCCGAGGACACCGGGTCCGTCCCGGCCTCCGCCAGTCCGCACATTCCGGGTGACCTCCGGCCCCGCCAGAGCCGGCTAAGGCAGCCCGGGACTTCGCCGTGGGGGAGGAGGCTCTTGTCTGAAGCCTTGCGGGCGGGACAGGACCGGAGGGTGGCGGGGGCTGAGGTGGCCTCAGTTTGTCCATCTGGAAAGTGGGCCCCTACCGGGATGAGAGGCGGGAGAAGGTCGGTGAGGGACTGCCAGACCCAGTTGGGCTACTCTTGGCAGGCGCCCAGAGGGGCGGGGTCGTGGGATGACACGGAAAATTCTGTGCCCCTTTCTGCCGGCCCGGCTAATTCGGCAAAATCAGGCAGAATTGCCCCCTTCGTGTCCCGTGTTCCGTGCCCCGACCCTCCGCCAGGTGGGCGGGGAGGGAGAGGTCGGGGACGAAGAAGTGGGGAGGCCCGGGTGGGAGGAGGAAGTGGGGAGGATCAGGAGGGAGCAGGAGAGGCCCGGCTTCCGTTTCCCTTTTTCCTAGAACCTCTGGGGCCGATCCAGGCTGCGGGAGTGGGGAGCACTGGGAAACTCTGCCCTTCGGGGCCCCGGATCCAGCACCCCCGCAGGGCCTGAAACACCCCCCGCCCCCCGCGGACTAGGCCTGTAGCCCCTTTGGCCCCCAGCCCCGGATAAGGCTCTGCCTAAAACTGGAGCAGGCTGGGGTAATAATAATAACAATAATAATAATAATAATAATGTGGTATTTGTTAAGCGCCTACTACGTTCCAGGCACTGCATTAAGCGCTGGGGTGGATACAAGCAAATCGGGTTGGACACAGTCCCTATCCCACATGGGGCTCAGTCTTAGTCCCCGTTGTACAGATGAGGTAACTGAGGTACAGAGAAGTGAAGTAACCTGCCCGAGGCCACACAGCAGACAAGTGGCAGAGCAGGGATTAGGGAGCACATCCTCTGACTCCCAGCCGTGTGCTCTATGGATTACACCATGCTGCCTATTTCTAGGTGGAGGAGCGGGTCTGGGGATATCCGGGCCTCGCCCCAATCTCCTCCGTCGAGGACACTTGGACTCCCACACCGTCAGGGGCCGAGGGAGAAAGGGGCGTGGAGACGGGGCGGGAAGGGGGTCGGGTTTCAGGGAACCTGGAGCGGGCAGAGGAACGAGGAGAACACAGCCCGGAGCCGATCCTGGCAGCCGGGAGCGGGAGGGCAAGCTCTCTGAAGGCCAGCCCCCAGCCTTGTCACCAGCGGGGACCGGGTCCAGCCTCCAGACTTTCCCATTACATTGGGTGGGGGTGGGCTCCCACTAGCGCCCAGCCCAATCAATCAATCAAGGAAGCAAGAAATGGTATTTATTGAGCATTTACTATGTGCAGAGCACTGTACTAAGCACTTAGGAGAGTAGAAGAGTGATGGTAGACACGTTCCCTGCCCACAAGGCCCTTTTGCAGTCCGACTTTAGAGCCCAGCAGCGCCTAGCCTGGCAGCACCCAGCACAATAATTAATAATAATGATGGTAATTAATAATAATAATAATGTTGGTATTTGTTAAGCGCTTACTATGTGCCAAGCACTGTTCTAAGCGCTGGGGTAGATACAAGGTCATCAGGTTGTCCCACTTGGGGGTCACGGTCTTAATCCCCATTTTACAGAGGAGGTAACTGAGGCCCAGAGAAGTTAAGTGACTTGCCCAAAGTCACCCAGCTGACAAGTGGCGGAGTTGGAATTAGAACCCATGACCTCTGACTCCCAAACCCGTGCTCTTTCCACTAAGCCATGCTGCTTCTCACCATGTTAAGCACTTACCATGTGCCAGTCAGTGTTCTAAACGCTGGGGTGGATGCAAACAAATCGGGGACCATCCAACACACCTGACTCTCCTCTTTCCACCCCTGACTCCCCGGTGGCACAGCAAGGACCACCCAACACCCCTGACTCTCCCCTCACAATTGTGGTATTTGTTAAGCGCCTACTCCGTGTCAAGCGCCGTTCTAAGCGCCGGGGTAGACACAAGATGATCAGGTCCCAATGAATGGATAAGTAGGAGGGAGAGCAGGGATTGAATCCCCGTTCTACAGATTCATTCATTCATTCAATCGTATTTATTAAGCGCTTACTGTGCACTGTACCGAGCGTTTGGGACAGTACAATACTACAATAAACAGTGACATTCTCTGCCCACAACGAGCTCACAATCTAGACGCGGGGGAAACAGGTGCAGTGAAGTGACTTAGTTACGGTCTCACAGAAAGCAAGTGGCTGCTGCTCCTCCGGCTCCGGAGCCTCCGGGGAGCTTTTATCCACGGCGCGAGAGTTTTTCCATTAAAAGCCTGAGGGTAGGGGCCAAATGACTCGACTCAGATTAGCATATTTTGGACACATAATCAAGAGGACTAATTCTCAGGAGAAGACATTAATGCTAGGGAAAGTCCAGGGAAAACGTGGAATAATAATAATAATGGCATTTATTAAGCGCTTACTATGTGCAAAACACTGTTCTAAGCGCTGGGGAGGTTACAAAGTGATCAGGTTGTCCCACATGTGGCTCACAGTCTGTACCCCATTTTACAGATGAGGTAACTGAGGCACAGAGAAGTTAAGTGACTTGCCCAAAGTCACACAGCTGACAATTGGTGGAGCCGGGATTTGAACTCATGACCTCTGACTCCAAAGCCCGTGCTCTTTCCACTGAGCCACGGAAGAGGCAGACAGGCAGCTAGATGGTTAGAGACCGTTACAACGATAACGGAAGAACCTTTAGAAAGGTTGCGAATTATGGCAGAGGACAGGACGTTCTGGAGAAAGTACACGCATGAAGTCGTTACGAATCGGAAACGACTCGACGGCACTTAATAATAATAAGGGGCCGAGGGCCCACGGGCTCTCCTACTGAGAGCTCACCTTCTCCAGGAGGCCTTCCCAGACTGAGCCCCCTTTTTCCTCTCCACCCCATCACCCCCCACCCTGCCCTACCTCCTTCCCCTCAACACTTCTATATATTTGTACGTATTTATTACTCTATTTTACTTGCACATATTTACTACTCTGTTTTATTAATGATGTGCATATAGCTCTAATTCTATTTATTCTGACGGTTTTGACACCTGTCTACATGTTTAGTTGTCTGTCTCCCCCTTCTAGATTGTGAGCCAGTTGGGTAGGATCCGTCTCTATATGTTGCCTACTTGTACTTCCCAAGCGCTTAGTACAGTGCCCTGCACACAGTAAGCGCTCAATAAATACAGCGTGGCTCAGGGAAAGAACCTGAGCTTTGGAGTCAAAGGCCATGGGTTCAAATCCCGGCTACACCAATTATCAGAAGTGTGACTTTGGGCAAGTCACTTCACTTCTCTGGGCTTCAGTTACTTCATCTGTAAAATGGGGATTAAGACGGTGAGCCCCCGAAGGACAACCTGATCACCTTGCAACCTCCCCAGCGCTTAGAACAGTGCTTTGCAAATAGTAAGTGCTTAATAAATGCCATCATTATTATTATCCCCTTCTAGACTGTGAGCCCGCTGTTGGGTACAGAGCATCTCTATATGTTGCCAACTTGTACTTCCAAGCGCTTAGTACAGTGCCCTGCTCACAGTAAGCACTCAATTAATACAGCATGGCTCAGTGGAAAGAACCTGAGCTTTGGAGTCAAAGGTCATGGTTTCAAATCCCGGCTACACCAATTATCAGATGTGTGACTTTGGGCAAGTCACTTCCCTTCTCTGGGCCTCAGTTACCTCATCTGTAAAATGGGGATTAAGACTGTGAGCCCCCGAGGGACAACCTGATCACCTTGCAACCTCCCCAGCGCTTAGAACAGTGCTTTGCACATAGTAAGTGCTTAATAAATGCCATCATTATTATTATCCCCTTCTAGACTGTGAGCCGCTGTTGGGTACAGAGCGTCTCTATATGTTGCCAAATTGTACTTCCAAGCGCTTAGTACAGTGTCCTGCTCACAGTAAGCACTCAATTAATACAGCGTGGCTCAGTGGAAAAAACCTGGGCTCTGGAGTCAGAGGTCATGGGTTCAAGTCCTGGCTCCGCCAATTGTCAGATGTGTGGCTTTTGGCGGGTCATTTCACTTCTCTGGGCCTCAGTTACCTCATCTGTAAAATGGGGATTAAGACTGTGAGCCCCCAAGGGACAACCTGATCACCTTGCAACCTCCCCAGCGCTTAGAACAGTGCTTTACACATTAATTCATTCATTCATTCAATCGTATTTATTGAGCACTTACTGTGTGCAGAGCACTGTACTAAGCGCTTGGGAAGTACAAGTTGGCAACATATAGAGACGGACCCTGCACAACAGTGGGCTCACAGTCTAGAAGGGGAGACAGAAAACAAAACAAAACATATTAAACAGAATAAAATAAATAGAATAAACATGCACAAGTAAAATAAATAGAGTACTAGTAAGTGCTTAATTCATTCACTCATTCAATCGTATTTATTGAGCGCTTACTGTGTGCAGGGCACTGTACTAAGCGCTTGGGAAGTACAAGTCGGCAACATGTAGAGACGGTCCCAACCCAACAGCGGGCTCACAGTCTAGAAGGGGATAATAATACTGCTGGCATTTATTAAGCACTTACTATTACTCTATTTATTTATTTTACTTGTACATATTTATTCTATTTATTTTATTCTGTTAATATGTTTTGTTTTGTTCTTATTATCCCCTTCTAGACTGTGAGCCCGCTGTTGGATAGGGACCGTCTCTATATGTTGCCGACTTGTACTTCCCAAGCGCTTAGTACAGTCCCCTGCACACAGTAAGCACTCAATAAATACGATTGAAAGAATGAATGTTCTGACGATTTTGACACCCGTCCGCATGCTTTGTTTTGTTGCCTGTCTCCCCCTTCTAGACTGTGAGCCAGGTGTTGGGTAGGGATCGTCTCTACATATTGCCAACTTGGACTTCCCAAGCGCTTAGTCCAGTGCTCTGCACACAGTAAGCGCTCAATAAATGTGTTTATTGTGTTGTGTTTGAACGTATTTGTTACTCAATTTATTTATTTATTTTATTTCTACATATTCCATTTATTTTATCTTCTTAATACGTTTGGTTTTGTCGTCTGTCTCCCCCTTCTAGACTGTGAGCCTGCTGTTGGGTAGGGACCGTCTCTCTATGTTGCCAACTTGGATTTCCCAGGCACTTAGTCCAGTGCTCTGCACATAGTAAGCGCTCAATAAATACGATTGATGATGATGATGATGGTTTTGTCGTCTGTCTCCCCCTTCTAGACTGTGAGCCCGCTGTTGGGTAGGGACCGTCTCTCTATGTTGCCAACTTGGACTTCCCAGGCGCTTAGTCCAGTGCTTGCACGCAGTAAGCGCTCGATGAATACGATTGAATGAATGAATGAATACGATCGAATGAATGAACGGCTGGACTTTGAGACTGTGAGCCCACTGTTGGGTAGGGACCGTCTCTATATGTTGCCAATTTGTACTTCCCAAGCGCTTAGTCCAGTGCTCTGCACACAGTCAGCGCTCAATAAATACGATTGATGATGATGATTTATTTAATTTATTTGTACATATCTACTCTATTTTATTTTGCTAGTATGTTTGGTTTTGTTCTCTGTCTCCCCCTTTTAGACTGTGAGCCCACTGTTGGGTAGGGACCGTCTCTATATGTTGCCAATTTGTACTTCCCAAGCGCTTAGCACAGTGCTCTGCACATAGTAAGCGCTCAATAAATACGACTGATGATGACGATGATGATGGACGGGCAGCCGGGACTGGAGGCCCCCAGGTCTCCGCCTTAGTGCGCAGGCGCCAGCGGCCGTTAGCCCCGCCCCCCACGGCTCGGGTGTGGTGGCGTCATCGCTGCCCCGCCCCACCCGGCCGTTAGTGTGATGGGGCCCGAGGTGGAGCAGGAAGCGCGTGCTCGCGGGCGCGCGGGTTCGTGCGCGCGCCCGTCCTCCTCCTCCCGGGCGTGGCCCCGCCCCCCTCCCCCGAGCCTGCGCGGAGCTGATAGCGCCATCTGCGGCGGAGGGAGCCGGAGCTCCAGTGGCGCAATCGGTTAGCGCGCGGTACTTATAGAGCGGTGCGAGCGAGCGAGCGATGCCGAGGTTGTGAGTTCGAGCCTCACCTGGAGCACATCTCCATTTTGTGCGCGGCCCCGCCCCCACTCCCTCCGGGGCCCAAGCGGGGCCGGCGCGAACCGAATGATTTAGTCCTGTTTTTTGGGGGTTTTTAAAGCGAGAGATTTCCCGGTTTCGCCCCTAGCCCACGGCCAGCCCTTCCTTCTTTCCTCTCCCCCTCGTCCCCCTCTCCATCCCCCCCATCTTCCCTCCTTCCCTTCCCCACAGCACCTGTACATATGGATATCTGGTTGTACATATTTATTACTCGATTTATTTATTTATTTATTTTATTTGTACATATCTATTCTATTTATTTTATTTTGTTAGTATGTTTGGTTTTGTTCTCTGTCTCCCCCTTTTAGACTGTGAGCCCACCGTTGGGTAGGGACTGTCTCTATATGTTGCCAATTTGTACTTCCCAAGCGCTTAGTACAGTGCTCTGCACATAGTAAGCGCTCAATAAATACGACTGATGATGATGATGATGATGACGCCCTCAAGGCCTTGGGCGACGGGTACGTGTCCGGGACGAGTTTAGACGCCACCGGCCGGTCATCATCAATCGTATTTATTGAGCGCTTACTATCTGCAGAGCACTGGACTAAGCGCTTAGGAAGTACAAATTGGCAACATCTAGAGACAGTCCCTACCCGACAGTGGGCTTGCAGTCTAAAACGGGGAGACGGAGAACAAAACCAAACATACTAACGAAATAAAATAAATAGAATAGATATCATCATCGTCAATCATATTTATTGAACGCTTACTGTGTGCAGAGCACTGGACTAAGCGCTTGGGAAGTACAAATTGGCAACATATAGAGACAGTCCCTACCCAACAGTGGGCTCACAGTCTAACAGGGGGAGACAGAGAACAAAACCAAACATACTAACAAAATGAAATAAATAGAATAGATATGTACAAGTAAAATAAATAGATAAATAAATAGAGTAATCAATCTGTACAAACATATATACATATATACAGGTGCTGTGGGGAAGGGAAGGAGGTAAGATGGGGGGGATGGAGAGGGGGACGAGGGGGAGAGGAAGGAAGGGGCTCAGTCTGGGAAGGCCTCCTGGAGGAGGCGAGCTCTCAGTAGGGCCTTGAAGGGAGGAAGAGAGCTAGCTTGGCGGATGGGCAGAGGGAGGGCCTGACCGAGCCCAGCGCTTCCTCCAAGAATGGGAGACAAGTGGCCACCCCCTAATCCTCCTCCCCCTTCCCCCCCCCCGGACCCCCCCAAACTCTCATCACCTGTCTGCTGGCTGGGTGACCTTGGACTGCGCCCGCTGTTGGGTAGGGACCGTCTCTATATGTTGCCAACTTGTACTTCCCAAGCGCTCAGTACAGTGCTCTGCACACAATGAGGTAACTGAGGCCCAGAGAAGTTGTGACTTGCCCAAGGTCACACAGCAGATATGTGGCAGTGCCGGGATTGGAACCCATGACCTCTGACTTCTGCACCTGTATATATGTATATATGTTTGTACATATTTATTACCCTATTTATTTATTTATCTTGTACATATCTATTCTATTTTATTTTGTTAGTATGTTTGGTTTTGTTCTCTGTCTCCCCCTTCTAGACTGTGAGCCCACTGTTGGGTAGGGACTGTCTCTATATGTTGCCAACTTGTACTTCCCAAGCGCTTAGTACAGTGCTCTGCACACAGTAAGCGCTCAATAAATACGATTGATTGATTGATTGATCTTATGCCCCCTGCCTGGGCTCTAGCCTCCGAGACGGAATTCCTCGCCGAAAGGGTATCCACCTCGCTCCCTGGCCGGCTGTGGGATCACTGTCCCCGGGGACGTGCAGGCCAGAGTTCAGCCTGGTCGCCTTGGAGGTCGGAGGCTGGACAGGGTGACCAGAGTGACCCCTCCGGGTCCCTCTCCAATCGGGAAGTCCAGGACTTCGCTTTCCCCCTGCCTCTAGGGTGTGCGGGCGGGGATTAATAATAACAGTGCCAAGCACTGTTCTAAGCGCTGGGGTAGTACAAAGTAATCAGGTTGGACAGACCCTATACCACTTGGGATGCACAGTCTTAATCCCCATTTTACAGATGAGGAAACTGAGGCACAGAGAAGTGAAGTGACTTGCCCAAGGTCACACAGCACACAAATGAGAAGCAGCGTGGTTCAGTGGAAAGAGCCCGGACTCTGGAGTCAGAGGTCAGGGGTTCAAATCCCAGCTCCACCAATTGTCAGCTGTGTGACTTTGGGCAAGTCACTTCACTTCTCTGGGCCTCAGTTCCCTCATCTGTAAAATGGGGATGAAGACTGTGAGCCCCCCCGTGGGACAACCTGATCACCTTGTATCCTCCCCAGCGCTTAGAACAGTGCTTTGCACATAGTAAGTGCTTAATAAATGCCATTAAAAAAAAACAAAAAGCAAGTGGCAGAGCAGGAATTAGGACCCACATCCTCTGACTTCCAAGCCTGTGCTCTTGCCACTAGGCCATGCTACTTCTGCAATAGATTGTCACTCTTTATTTTTGTACTGTACTTTCCCAAGCGCTTAGTACAGTGCTCTGCACACATAAGCGCTTACTAAATAGGATTGAACGATTGATTGAATGAATGAATGAATCTGTACGCGCGCGCGCTTCCAGATAAGGACGCTGTCAGTTCATCAATCGTATTTATTGAGCACTTACCGTGCTGAGCACTGTACTAAGCGCTTGGGAAAGTACAATATAACAATAAACAGACACATTCCCTGCCCATAACGACCTTACAGTCTAGAGGGGCACTACACCCTAGGGCAAAAGGGAAGCTTGTTTCCAGCTGGTGTCCTGTAGGTGTCCATTCTGCCCCTGAGTGGGGAAGAAAATGAAGACACCAGCGGCTGCCTTCCCATCTAGGTTTCCCTCGGAGCCCGACAGCCCCCCAACAAAAAGCCACCCTTCTTCTCCTCCCCCTCCAGGGCCAACAGTGTTCCCCAGACTGGGAATTGTGACAGAGGGGGAATGGTGCGAGGGGAGGGAGGATTTAAATTGGAATGAGTTGGCAGGGTCCTGGGCAGGGAGAGGGGGAAGAGGGTTGGCGATGAGAAAGGAGAACTGGGATGGGGCGGGGGGAAAGGGAGGGAAAGAGCTGGGTGGGAGAGGGAAAGGTGAGGAATGGAAGGGCAGTTGGGAGCAGGGGAATTGATAGTTCATGGTGAGGCCAGCAAGGTGAATGACAGCACAGTGGGTAGTTAACATGCAGTAGCAATAATAAAATAAGTAATAATAATAATGTTGGCATTTGTTAAGCGTTTACTATGTGCAAAGCACTGTTCTAAGCGCTGGGGGGGATACAAAGTGATCAGGTTGTCCCATGTGGGGCTCACAGTCTTAATCCACATTTTACAGATGAGGTAACTGAGGCTCAGAGAAGTTAAGTGACTTGTCCAAGGTCATACAGCAGACACGTGGCAGAGTCAGGATTCGAACCCATGACCTCTGACTCCAAAGCCCGTGCTGTTTCCACTGAGCCACGCTGCTTTGATGATGATGACATCACAGAGAGTAGTTAACAATTAACATGCGATGGCAATAATAACATAAGCAGATGATGACATCTTTTAGACTGTGAGCCCACTGTTGGGTAGGGACTGTCTCTATATGTTGCCAATTTGTACTTCCCAAGTGCTTAGTACAGTGCTCTGTACATAGTAAGCGCTCAATAAATACGATTGATGATGATGATGACATCACAGAGCAGTTAACAATATGTGATGGCATGGGGGGGCTCACAGTCTCAATCCTCACTTTACAGATGAGGTCACTGAGGCCCAGGGAAGTGAAGTGACTTGCCCAGGATCATCAAGCAGACAAATGGTGGAGCCGGGACTAGAACCCATGCCCTTCTGCCGCCCAGGCCGATGCTCTATCCACTATGCCATGCTGCTTCTCACGTGTTCGTGTAAGGGCATGGATATGGAGGGGAGTGTGTTTGTGAGTGTACATGGGTGTGGACATTCTGAAAGGCCAGCTGCCACCAGCAGTGGTGACCACATTGCACCCCACTGCAGGCCGCAGGACTGGCTTAGGTCCAGCCGTCGGCATTCAGCTGGCTGAGCCGCCGCAGACACCCCGAGACACACCCACAGCGACTTTCTTCAAAACAAAACGAAACAAAAAGCAGAACTCCCAGATATCCTGCTCTCTCACCCCAACCCACACACAGTTTGCTTAGGCTGCAGCCAACAAGGCTGGGGGAGGAGGGCTGAAGTCCATTATATCTTTAAATTATATATTATAAATTCATTCGATCATATTTATTGAGCGCTTACTGTGCGCAGAGCACTGTACTAAGCGTTTGGGAAAACTTTTTATTCATGTTAATGTTATTCTCCACCACTAGTCTGTAAGCTCGGTAAGGGCAGGGAACGTGTCTGCTAATTCTGTTGAATTATACTCTCCCGAGAGCTTATTGTACAGTGCTCTACACGTAGGAAGCGCTCATTAAAAATGATTGATTGATTGATTGACTGCCTCACAGGTTGGATGGTGGGACTGAGTGGTGGCCTGAGGCTCTGCTTACGCAGCATGAAGGGATCTGCTGGACCCACGCGAGTGGCCCCTGCACTGGCCAGGAAACTAGTCATGGGGGTCAGGGTGCCGGTGTCCCCAGGTTCCAGCTTTAGGGGTGAATGGGCCTGTGCCCCTGTGCACATAATAACAACAATAATAATATTATTATGAGAAGCAGCATGACATAGTGGATAGAACATGGGCCTGAGTGTCAGAAGGTTGTGGGTTCTAATCCTGACTCCACCGCTTATCAATCAATCGTATTTATTGAGCGCTTACTATGTGCAGAGCACTGTACTAAGCGCTTGGGAAGTACAAATTGGCAACATATAGAGACAGTCCCTACCCAACATTGGGCTCACAGTCTAAAAGACTTATCTGCTGTGTGATCTTGCATGTCACTTCACTTCTCTGGGCCTCAGTTACCTCAGCTGTAAAATGGGTATTAAGTCTGTGAGCTGCATGACGGACAGGGTCCGCGTCCAACACAATTTGCTTGTATCCTTCCCAGCCAGCGCTTCCCAGCCACAGTCTCCCCCTTTTAGACTGTGAGCCCACTGTTGGGTAGGGACTGTCTCTAGATGTTGCCAACTTGTACTTCCCAAGCACTTAGTACAGTGCTCTGCACATAGTAATTGCTCAATAAATACGATTGATGATGATGATGATGATTGATTAGTACAGTGCCTGGCACATAGTATGCACTTAAATATCATAATTACCATTATTATTAATAATAATGATAATGAAATAATAATAATAATGCCATTGATTGATTATCTGAAGACTCTTATCCCACATTGCCTGGAAGAGGGTGGGAGTTGGGTTAGTCAGAACCAAGCCGGGACTCCCCTTCCCCACCCTAGTTCAGCCTGGCTAACTGTGGGCTCCAGGAGGGACTTGGGGAAAAGCTGAGGGAAGAGACAAAGCAACTGTGAGTGGGGTCTCTGCGAGGGTGGGCCCCAAAACGTAAGCCGGGTTTCAGACTTGGAATCTACCTGGGAGAGGAGGTCAGCTCGCCCATGTCCCTGTCTCTTATTTTTTAAAATGATATTTGTTAAGGATTTATGCTGCGCCAGGCATTGTACTAAGCACTGGGGTACGTACAGGCTAATCAGGTTGGACACGGTCCATGTCCTACGTGCGGCTCATGGTCTTGTTCCCCATTTTCCAGATGAGGAAACAGAAGCACAGAGAAATGAAGTGACTTGCCCAAGGCCACATAGCAGACATGTGACTGATGCTGAATTAGAATCCAGGCCCTCTGAGTCTCAGGTCCGTGCTCTTCCCACTAGCACGAACCTGAGTGACTTCTCTACAAGTGACTAGCCTCTAGCCACTAGCCAAAAGTGACTAGCCACTTGTAGAGAAGCAGCATGGCTCAGTGGAAAGAGCACGGACTTTGGAGTCAGAGGGCATGGGTTCAAATCCCGGCTCTGCCAATTGTCAGCTGTGTGACTTTGGGCAAGTCACTTAACTTCTCTGGGCCTCTGTTACCTCATCTGGAAAATGGGGGTTAAGACTGTGAGCCCTCCGTGGGACAAACCTGATCACCTTGTAACCTCCCTAGTGCTTAGAACAGTGCTTTGCACATAGTAAGCGCTTAATAAATGCCATCATTATTATTCCCACTGGGCACAGAGTAAATCGCTCGGTACTTTCGAGTCTCTGCCACTCGTCTGCTGTGTGACCTTGGGCAAGCCACTTAACTTCTCTGTGCCTTAGTTACCTCATGTGTAAAATGGGGATTAAAACCGTGAGCCCCCCCGTGGGACAATCTAGTTACCTTGTATCTACCCCAGCGTTTAGAACAGCTCTCGGCACATAGTAAGCGCTTAACAAATACCGTAATGATTATACAAGTAAATGAATAGTCCACGTTGTTCTCCGGGCCGGGCTGCCCTTTGGAGCTTTTCGCAGAAGGTTTTCCTCCTGCAGCCCCCACCCCCCGACCCCCCCCGGCCCCCGGGCCGGGAGGGGATGCCTTAGCTCCGTGGAAGAACGGGGACCCGGGGCCCTTCCCGCCGCCACCACCGCCGCCTCCAGCCACGTGCAGCGTTTGCTGCCCCGACCTGAAGTCACGGATGGAGAGAAGCCGCCTGGCCTAGTGGCGAGAACACGGGCTTGGGAGTCAGAAGACCTAAATTCTAATCCCGGCTCCGCCACTTGTCTGCCGTGTGATCTTGGGCAAGTCACTTAACTTCTCTGGGCCTCAGTTATGCTGTCTGTAAAATGGGGATTAAGACTGTGAGCTCCACGTGGGACAACTCTAGTGCTTGCCACATAGTAAGTGCTTAATACCATCATTATTATTTTTAATTGTTCTTATTATTATCACCCAGTGCGCCTCTAGACACTACTGTCTGTCTCTCCGTGGCTACCTCGCCCCCTCCTACCTCACCTCCCTTCTCTCCTTCTACAGCCCACCCCGCACCCTCCGCTCCTGTACCACTAATCTCCTCACCGTACCTCATTCTCGCCTGTCCTGACATCGACCCCCGGCCCACATCCTCCCCCGGGCCTGGAATGCCCCCAATCCCTCTGCCCATCCGCCAAGCTAGCTCTCTTCCTCCCTTCAAGGCCCTACTGAGAGCTCACCTCCTCCAGGAGGCCTTCCCAGACTGAGGCCCTTCCTTCCTCTCCCCCTCGTCCCCCTCTCCATCCCCCCCATCTTACCTCCTTCCCTTCCCCACAGCACCTGTATATATGTATATATGTTCGTACATATTTATTACTCTATTTATTTTACTTGTACATATCTATTCTATTTATTTTATTTTGTTAGTATGTTTGGTTTTGTTTTTTGTCTCCCCCTTCTAGACTGTGAGCCCACTGTTGGGTAGGGACTGTCTCTATATGTTGCCAACTTGTACTTCCCAAACGCTTAGTACAGTGCTCTGCACACAGTCAGCGCTCAATAAATACGATTGAAGGAGCGTGGTGCAGTGGAAAGAGCATGGGCTTTGGAGTCAGAGGTCATGGGTTCAAATCCCGGCTCCGCCAGTTGTCAGCTGTGTGACTCTGGGCAAGTCACTTAACTTCTCTGTGCCTCAGCTCCCTCATCTGTAAAAAAATGGGGATTAAAACTGTGAGCCCCCTGTGGGACAACCTGATCATCATCATCAATCGTATTTATTGAGCACTTACTGTGTGCAGAGCACTGTACTAAGCCCTTGGGAAGTCCAAGTTGGCAACATATAGAGACAGTCCCTACCCAACAGTGGGCTCACAGTCTAAAAAACCTGATCACCTTGTAACCTCCCCAGGGCTTAGAACAGTGCTTTGCACATAGTAAGCGCTTAAAAAACACCATCATTAAATACCATCATTCTCTGTGCCTCAGTTACCTCATCTGTAAAATGGGGGTGAAGACTGTGAGCCCCCCGTGGGACAAACTGATCACCTTGTAACCTCTGCGGCGGTTAGAACAGTGCTTTGCACATAGTAAGCAATTAATAAATGTCATTATTATTATTATTATTATTAATGACCCGAAAATTCACCTCACTCGGGGCCCCCATTTAGACTGTGAGCCCACTGTTGGGTAGGGACTGTCTCTATATGTTGCCAACTTGTACTTCCCAAGCGCTTAGTACAGTGCTCTGCACATAGTAAGCGCTCAATAAATACGATTGATGATGATGATGATGGTAAGCAATTAATAAATGCCATTATTATTATTATAATGACCCGAAAATGCGCTTCACTCGGGGCCGAGGAGTCCTGAAGAGCTAGGCCCAGGCCTGACCGCTAGGGGGCGGCAGGAGGCGCGGCCGCGGGCCACGTGCGCGGGAAGGGAGAGGCTTCTCGGGGCCTGTCCGGGCCCGTGGACGCACGGGTGGGTTTGCACATGTGTGTGTGCAGACCTGTGCAGGGGAGTGTGTTTGTACGCCCGTGCATGTGTGTGTCTGTGTGTGTGTGAGTGATAATAATTGTTGTATTCTTTATGCAGCGTGGCTCAGTGGAAAGAGCATGGGCTTTGGAGTCAGAGGTCATGGGTTCAAATCCCGGCTCCGCCAATTGTCAGCTGGGTGACCTTGGGCAAGTCACTTCTCCGGGCCTCAGTTACCTCATCTGTAAAATGGGGATTAAGACTGTGAGCCCCCCGTAGGACAACCTGATCACTTTGTAGACTCCCCAGTGCTTAGAACAGTGCTTTGCACATAGTAAGCGCTTAATAAATGCCACCATTATTATTATTATTATTATTAAGCAGTTACCCTGGCCCCGTGCGGCGGGGCGGGGTCTGGACGGGACGGGCACAGCCCCTCTCTCCGCCCCACACAAGCAGCGCAGAAGGAGGGGCCGAGCAAATGCCCCCTAAATAATAATAATAATAATGGCATTTATTAAGCACTTACTATGTGCAAAGCACTGTTCTAAGTGCTGGGGAGTTTACAAGGTGATCAGGTTGTCCCAAGGGGGGTGCTCACAGTCTTAATCCCCATTGTACAGATGAGGGAACTGAGGCCCAGAGAAGTGAAGTGACTTGCCCAAAGTCACACAGCTGACAAGTGGCGGAGCCGGGATTTGAACCGATGACCTCTGACTCCAAAGCCCGGGCTCTTTCCACTGAGCCACACTGCTTCCCCGCAGCAAAGCCCCTTCCCTGCCCAACCCCCTCCCCAAACCTCCGAGACCACACTCCTCCTCCACGAGGCCTTCCCTGAGCGTGCCATCCCCCATCAAGCCTGTTGCCCGGGCCCTTCCCATCGGCTGTCAATCAATCAATCAATCAATCGTATTTATTGAGCGCTTACTGTGTGCGGAGCACTGTACTAAGCGCTTGGGAAGTACAATTTGGCAACATATAGAGACCCCTGTAGCATTCCTTAAGTAGTTACCGTGTACCGAGCACTGTACTAAGCGCTGGGGTAGATTCAAGGTCATCAGGGCCCTCACACAATCTAAGTAGGAGGGAGAACAGGGATCGAACGCCCGTTTTGCAGATGAAAGAACTGAGGCACAGAGAAGTGAAGTGACTTGAGTAAAGTCACACAGCAGTTAAGTGGCAGTACTGGGATTAGACCCCAGGTTCTCTGATTCCCATGCCCGGGCTTTTTCCACAAGGCCACGCTGCTTCTCACTTGGAGCATGTCGTGGTGTTTGCGTGCCGGCAGATGCCCTGGCTCAGTCTGGGGGTCACCCAACCGAGTCTCCCAGCCGGAAGGAGCAGCCTGGCATAGTGGATAGAGCACGAGCTTGGGAGTCAGAAGGTCATGGGTTCTAATCCCGGCTCCACCACTTGTTCGCTCTGCGACCTTGGGCAAATCACTTCACTTTCCTGGGCCTCAGGTACCTCATCCGTAAAATGGGGGTTTAGACTGTGAACCCAACCTGAGACAGGGACTGTGTCCATCCCGATTTGCTTGCATCCACCCCAGTGCTTAGTATAGTAAGCGTTTAACAAATACTATTATTATTGGTTTTTTTTGAAAGGAGAGGTTGGGCAGGAAGGAAAGGGGGACGGGCGGGGTGCTGGGCCCCACTGCGGCTTGGATTTTGAAAATTCCCGGGCCGGAGCGGGCAAAAAAGGGTTAAACTGAAGGCGTGGAGAAGGGGGGCTGAAGCTATTTTCCTGGGGAGCTAAAGAGCAGGAAATGCTCCCTTCCCCCTTCTCCTCCCTTCCCCCTCCCCCACCCCCAGCTGTTTCCTCTCCCGCTCCAGCCGGCTTCGTCTCCCGCCCTGGGAAGTCCCTGAGCGTGTGGGGCGGGCTCTGCGTGGGACGGGCACAGCCCCTCTCTCTGCCCCCACACGAGAGATGCAGAAGGAGGAGCCGAGCAAATGTCCCCTAAATGAGGCAGCAAAGTCCCTTCCCTGCCCAAGCCCCCCACAGTCCCGGCCCTTTCCCCCTTCCCAAACTTCCAAGACCACACTCCTCCTCCACGAGGCCTTCCCTGAGCGAACACGCCGTCCCCCATGACGCCCGTAGCCCCACGGCTGCCCGGGCCCTTCCCGTCGGCCGTCCCTGCCCTCCTAAACGGTATATATTATATATCGCTGTACACCAGGGGCTGAGGATAATAATACCTATAATAATTATGGTACTTGTTAAGTGCTTAATATTTGCCAAGCACAGTTCTAGGCACTGGGGTAGATGCAAGTTAATCGGGTTGGACTCGGTCCCTGTCCCACATTGGTTTCACACCCTTAATCCCCATTTTGTACAGATGAAGTAACTGAGGTCCAGAGAAGTGAAGTGTGGTGGTGGAGCAAGGATTAGAACCCATGATCTTCTGACTTCCAAGCCCATGCCCTATCCACTGTACCATGCTGCTTCCCATAATGGAGGGTGAGTGTTTACCTGCACATCAGGTGCTGAGGATTCATTCATTCAATCGTATTGAGTGCTTACTGTGTGCAAAGCACTGTACTAAGCGCTTGGGAAGTACAAATTGGCAGTATATAGAGACGGTCCCTACCTAACAACGGGCTCACAGTCTATTCCTGTACACCAGATGCTGAGCATAGGCGTATACCTGTATACCAGGTGCTGAGGAGGGGTGTATTCCTGTACTTCATGTGCTGAGGATGATGGATCTAAAAACACCAGTACCAAAGGGCTGGCAGTGGCTGATGAGTTGACTCAGGATTGAGTGTTGGGAAATTAATCCGGAAAAGCTCACTGGAAGAGATGGGATTTCAGGAGGTTTGAAGGTGGTGAGGGCTGCGGTCTGACAGAACTGACTGTGGTCTGGATGATTTGTGAGAGGCAGAAGGTTCCCAGTTAGGAGAACGTTGAGAGCGAGGGGTTGGAGATGAAAGAAGTCGAGACCTTGAGAGAAACAAAGAGGGTGAACTGGGGGGGGGGGGGGGGGTGAACCAACCAATCAATGATCGATCATACTTACTGAGCGCTTCCTGTGTGCAGAGCACTGTACTAAGTGTTTGAGAGAGTAAATTATAACAGAGATTGCAAACATGTTCCGTGACCACAATGAGCTTGCAGTTTAGGGGGTAAAGAGCGTGAGCTGGGAGTGGGTGGGTGAAGAGGGTGAGCAGTGAGGGTAAATGGAGAGGGCGAGCTGGGGTGGTGGGTGAGTTCATAAACATGAACTGGGTGTTTGCTATGTGTGGGTGAGCTGAGTACTATACAGGATGCCTACTATGTGTCCACCCATAGACACACACTCAAACACATAAATAATAATAATGTCAATCATATTTATTGAGTGCAGAGCATTGTGCTAAGCATTGGGAGAATACAGTATAATAGAGTTGGTAGACATTCTCTGTCCACGAGGAGCTTATGGTCTAGAGTATAATAATAGTAATAATAATCATTATTGTTATTAGTATTATTATTATCCTTTATTGCTTACTGTGAGTGCTTGGGTAGATACAAGATAATCATATCGGACACTGCCCCATCCCATACTGGGCTTGCATTGTAAGAGGAAGGGAAAACCGGTATTTTATCCTCTTCAGATAAGGAAATGGAGGCACAGAGAGGTTAAGTGACTTGCTCAAGGTCACAAAGCAGGCAAGTCGGTTCTTCCGACTCCCAGTTCTGTGCTCTATCCACTAAGCCACACTGCTTCCCTACACAAACACAGACATGCACAGGGACACACAAACACAGCCTCACATTATGCACATGGCGATCATGCCTGCATCCATAATCTTGATCATTCTGGCTCTTCCCCTGCACTTAGAACGGTGCATATAGTAAAGGCATAGCAAATAGCACAATGATTATTATTAGTTTACCTATATGCACACACATATGCACAGTCATATATACATGTAATCACATACATCTCCAAGGACATGCACACATACCATCACATGCATGTGAATGTAATGTAATTAATTAATTAATAATACATACATACACACACACACCCTCCTGCTCTAAAGACTGAACTTCCCTTGGGCACTTCCACACCCCAAGATAATTGAGTTAATTGGCTAAACGTTCTTCTTTAATCTGCTTTCCAAACAGCCCCTGTGGCTCGTGCAGGATCAGTAGGGGTGGGGCAGCTCGAAGAGGAAGGGAGGCCAGGGACGGGGAGAGCAGGCGGGGGAGGCTAGGGCTGGGGAGAGGGGAAAGTGAGAGGAGGGAAGGCCAGGAGAGGGAGAGCAGGGGGAGGCCAGGAAGAAGGAGAACAGGGTGGGGAGAGTCAGAGTAGGGGGAGGCAAGGAGGGGAAGAACTTGGAGGTCAGTGAGAGGGAGAGCAGAGGGAGACCAGGGTTGGGAAGAGTGGGGGTGGGGGCACTGGAAGCAGAAGACCAAGCACACTTGGGCCTATTTATAGAAATGAAAGGGAAGCTGGCCAGTGGGCCTGGATGGAAGCTCCAGCCCTCAGCCAAGTCTGAGAAAGGAGGGCCTGCGGGTTCAGGACCAGGCCAGTTAGGCCCCCTGGCATGGGCAGAGCGCTGTGCTGGACGCCAACAGTGTTCAGAGCATTGTACAGGGTGCGTGCTGTGTGCACAGCTCTGGGCTGGGGGCCTGCTGTGTGCGTGGCGCTGTATTGGATGCCTGTCGTATGCACAGCGCTGTATTGGGTGCCTGCTGTGTGCAGAACGCTGTCCTGGGTGCTGCCATGTGTGAGCCCTGAGGGGACCTTAGATGCGTGGGTCCTCCCCACCACGACACTGTATCTGCTCCTCCTCAGGAAAAGTCCAAAGAGTACGGGAGCCGGGGGAGCCCCAGGAGCCGAGAACGGGGGGCGGGAGTCCCAGTAATAATAATAATGGTATTTTTAAGCGCTTTCTATGTGCTAGGCCCTGTACGAAGCGCTGGGTGAATACAAGCAAATCGAGCTGGACACATTCCTGTCCCTCGTGGAGCTCACATTCCCCATCCCCACTTGACAGACAAGGTAACTGAGGCCCAAAGAAGTGAAGTGACTTGCCCAAGGTCACACAGCAGACAAGTGGCGGAGCTGGGATTAGAACCCATGACCTTCTGACTCCCAGGCCGGTGCTCTATCCACTCCCACTACGCCAGGCTTCTTTTTTTTCTTTAAAAATAAAACACATTTTCTTGGCTGGGCCCCTGGAGGCCATGAGGCCTCATCGGAGACACGATTTAGTGGACGAGGTTTTCCACAAGTATTCTCTGACCCTCTGGGGGTTGGGGAGAGAAATGTTTGGTGGCACCCTTAGGGGGCTGATGGAGCTCTGGAGCCGAGGGCACCTGGGGGTGGGCGTGGGGGTCTGAACCCCTGGGTCTTCCCCCACCCATACAGTCACAGGTACTTTCCAATGTTCCCAGCAGGGCTGAGGGTGGGTTTCTGCACCCAGCTTCCCGGCTCCCATTTGGGAAGAGGCAGTTCCCCACTGGAACAATTTTCCCGTTTTGGCTTTTTCCTTCGCTCTCGCTCTCCCCTCCCCCCCGCCATAGCCGCGTGGGCAGTGAGGCCGTTTGTGTTGGCCTGAGCCCGAGGGATCGGAAGCAGATGTTTTACTTAAACACAAACTCTCCCCTCCACCGCCTTCCCCTCCCCCCTCCCTTTCCCCTTCCTCCTCTTCTTCTCCTTCCCCCTCCCTTTTCCTTCCCTCTCCCCCCCCTCCCCGTGTCCACTCCCCCACCCCCATTCCCCATCCCCGTCCCCTAGGCAGCAGCCACAGTGCCAGCTTTCACAGCGCTGACCGCCCCAGCGTCGACCTGCAGCAGTGGGGCCTGGCTGCAGCCCAGCTGCGTGGAGGAGGTCACCACACACACTCCCATTTTCCGTGTGTTCCTCTGGGTCTCTGATGGACCCGACTGTGCTCAGCCCTGCCCAACCCTGCCCTGCCCTAGCCTGCCTCTGAGGCTGCAGAGATCCTGGACCAGCCAGGCTCGAGTGGGACGGGAACTACTTGGGGAGGGGATGAACAGCCCCGCCCAACCCTGCCCCCACACCCAAGCCACCAGACCGACGAGGCGGAAATGATCGCAATGATTGTCAGCTCTTCCTAGAGGCCAGAGCACTGGCTCGGTCCCTGGCCACCACCAGGCAGAGGGAAAAGCCACCCGGAGCCGTAGGTCTGAGGTCCTGGGGTGGTTCCGGAGAGGCTGGCTTACCCCCTCCTCCCCCACCTCCAGGCAGCTTGGCACGAATCGGTTTCCCCCCGGCCTCCTGGCCAGCTCAAGCCAGGGATAAAGATTTCCAGCCATCAGAGCCAAACCGCTAACTCGAGTCTACTGCAAATCCCTCCTGCTGCAGACAGGGGACAGCCAGGTAAAGATGGAGGAGGAGAGTGGGGACAGAACGGGAGGGAGCATTCAATCGTATTTATTGAGCACTTACTGTGTGCAGAGCACTGTACTAAGCGCTTGGGAAGTACAGATCGTTAACATATAGAGACGGTCCCTACCCAACAACGGGAACCAGCCTTGGCCTTGCTATTGGGTGCAGGTGGGGGTAGGGGTGGAATCAGTGTCTCCTCACCATTGGCTTTAAGGCCTTCCAACAACTCTGGCCCTTCCTATCTTATCTTGCTGATCACCTAATAATCGTGCACCTGCAGCAGCCCAGAGCCCCAAGAGCCATAAGGCAGTAAAGGAGGAATTAAGCAGTCAGTGGCATTTACTGAGCACCAAGCACTTGGGAGAGGACAGCAGAAATAAAAGACAAGTCCCCGCCCTCAAGGAGTTGACAATCTAGTGGGAGAGACAGGTAAGAGTTGAAGGTGCAAATGTATAAGGAAAAGGTATGCAAGTCCTCGTGTCCTGAGGATAGGAATCTGAAGTCCACCCAGGCTGGGTGTTGGGTTGAAGCCCCTGGAGTGTTGGAAAGAAACAGGGGAGGACTTTCTGGAGGAAATGGGATTCCAGGAGGCCTTTGATGATGGGAGAGAGCTGCGGCCTGGCAGTTAAGGGGACAAGGGAGCTATAGGCTGAGGAAATTGCATGAGTAAGGGATTGGAGATGAGAGGCAAGAGTGAGGCACGGGTCATCTTTCCCCACCTCCCCCTCCATCTCTCTCCTCTCCTCTCTGCTTCTCTGTCTCCAATAATCATAATCACTGAAGTCTGTGTTACGGGCTTATTATGTATCAAGCGCCATACTAAGCACAGGGGTAGATACAAGATAATCAAGGACAGACACAGTCCTTATTCCACATGTGGCTTACAGTGTAATGGCGGAGGGGATGGGGGGGTGGGGCGGGGGAGGAGAGGTAGTTAATCACCATTTTTCAAAGGAGGAAATTGGAGTACGGGAAAATAGTGACTTGTCCAATGTCACACAGCAGGCAAGTGCCTGGAGGTGATGTGTGTGAGTATGTATGATTGTATCATTTGTGTGCACATGTGTGACATGCTGGGTACTGGTGTCATTTTTGTGTGTGTGTGTGTGTATTCATTCAGTTGTATTTATTGAGTGCTTACTGTGTTCATAGCACTGTATAAGTACATGGAAGAGTACAATATAACAATAAACACGTTCCCAACCCACAACGAGCTTAGAGTCTAGAGGGGGAGACAGACATTAATATAAATAACTAAATTACAGAAATATACATAAATGCTGTGGGGCTAGGAGGGGGCTTGACTAAAGGAAGCAAGTCAGGGCAACTGCAAAAGGGAGTGCATTAAGAGGAAAGGAGGGCTTAGTCAGGGAAGGCCTCTTGGAGGAGATGTGCCTTCAATAAATAAGGCTTTGAAGTGGGGGAGAGTCATTGTGATAACAGTGGGACGTTGAGGGGAGAGGGGGCCCGGGTGGGCGGGAGGCCTTGCTGGTAAGGCTGGGCTAAGCTGAGGGGGCAGCAGTGCCTCCCCAGAACTCCAGTGAAGAGGAGCCAACCGTCCAACCTTCCATCCGTCCATCTGTTTGGAATTTCCCAGGGCCTCATTTCCAAAGAAGGACTCCTGGACCAGGAACAAAATCCAAGCCCTTTGGGCTATGAAAACACTCCCAGCAGGAGAACTCCCTGCCCTCCCTGCTATTTAACTTCTAATAAGTGGCCGATTCCTGTCCTGTGGGGTAGGGAAGAGGGACGAGGAGGATGGGCAAGGACAGACTGAGCTTCATTGATTGGTCGGAATCAGTCTGGAAAAAATCTGGTATCCCGTGATTGGCCAGAATCATCCTGGAAGAACTTGGTCCCAAAGATTGCTTAGGATCTGTCTGGAAGAATCTGCTCTCACGTAATTGGTCAGGAGCAGCCTAGAAGAATGTGGCCCCCTTTTCCTCTCCTCCTCCCCATCCCCCCGGCCCTACCTCCTTCCCTTCCCGACAGCACTTGTATGTATTTGTACAGATTTATTACTCTATTTATTTTACTTGTACATATTTACTATTCTATTTATTTTGTTAATGATGTGCATATAGCTTTTATTCTATTTGTCCTGACGATTTTGACACCCATCTACATGTTTTGTTGTCCGTCTCCCCCTTCTGGACTGTGAGCCCGTTGTTCGGTAGGGTCTGTATATGTTGCCGACTTGTACTTCCCAAGCGCTTAGTACAGTGCTCTGCACACAGTAAGCGCTCAATAAATATGATTGAATGAATGAATGAATGGCCCTCTAGGATTGGCTCATTTTTTAGCTGTGCGAGAACTCCCCTGTAAACACATCATCTTATGGCCACAGTTGTCTCCCCTCCAACTCTCTGCCCCCATGGGTTCCGTGTTTCCCATCTTCCCACGGTCCAACCTTGGGCAGTCACTGCTGAAGGGTTAACATTCAGCCCAGAGGCCTTGAGCCATGCAAGCCATGTTTGCAGACTTTTCAGTAATAACTGGGATATTTGTTAAGCCCACACTATGTGCCAAGTACTGTAGTAGGCACTAAGATAAATCACAATCAGGTCTGACATAGACTAAGAAGAAGGGAAAATAAGTATTTTATCTCCATTTCACAGATGAGGAAACTGAAATATGAAGAATAATAATATTAATAGTAATATTAATTGTTCTACACTTAGGATGTGCCAAGCACTGTTCTGGGGTAGATACAAGTTAATCAGGTTGGACACAGACCCTGTCCCACTTGGGGCTCACAATCTTAATCCCCATTTTACAGATGAGGGAACCGGGGCCCAGAGAAGTGAAGTGACTTGCCCAGGGTCACACAGCAGACATGTAGCAGAACCAGAATTATAAATCAGGTCCTCCTGGCTCCCAGGCCTTAGCTCTATCCACTAAGCCACGCTGTTTCTTGTGTAGTGAGTACAGACTTGTTTCATTAAATCATTTAAATTGTTTCATTTAATCTACGTGACAAGCTGGAAGGCGCAACAAGCAACCTGGATCTCTTGCAGGTCAATCAGTCATATTTATTGTGTGAGAATATGCTGCTGCACCTCAGGGAAACTCTTCCAACTTAACAGATTTGGAGTAGCCCCGAAAGTCCTGGATCCATAATTCCTAGAACTGCTTCCTAGAGGCCCACAACCAAGAAGACCCAAAAATGATTGTAGCCTGCTTCCCCAGTAGGGTCTCCATCAGTAACAACAGCAGAACCTCGGCCTTCAGGGCTGAGAATCTATACGGAGCAGTTGATTCTTTCTCATATTTCCACCCGTTATGTTCCCACCAGGGCACAGGGTGCAATGAGCAAGTAGGTGGGCAGGTGTGCCACACATTGCAAAGTGCACATGCCACCTCTGCCCAGTAAATCAACAGTAAAAAGGTGTGTTACCACCTGGTGATGAGCCTGAAGAAAACCAGTCATGTATCAGCCTACACACAATCATGAGCCTACTCACAGTCATGAGCACACACATACACACACACACACATACATGCCTAGTTCCACAATCACACACACACACAGATTCACCCAGTCCCTCAATTACTCTCTCTCTCTCTCTCTCTCTCTCTCTCTCTCTCTCTCTCTTTTTCTCTCTCGCACAGACACATACTCATGCCCTGTCTCCTCCAGGGCCCAGAATTTGCTGAGACACAGGGATTACATTGTGGCCCCAGGCACCAGAAACAAAGGGGAGTTTGTTTCGATGCCCAAGGCTGTCAGCCGGACTGCTGAGACCCACAACAGGCCAGGCCGCTTCCTGGGGAAATGTTTCCTGCTCCCGCACCCACCCCTCTCATCCCCACCTGCCTGGCACCCGGCCGGGACCTGGCCTGAGACATCCCCCAGCTCCTCCCCGCCTGCCTGCCTGCCCCACCGGGCCAGGGGCACTGCCAGATGCTCAGACTGGACTGTCCCTGGTGAACACAAGGCTCTCACCCTTCACCCACCCCTGCCTGCCTGCCCCTGCTTGCTGCCACTCACGAAGGAAGGAGGTGCCAGGGGGCCAGCCTCCCTCCCCAAGACCGTGGTTCTCAGCTGCCACAAGCACATGTGTCTGCCCACCTCACCACCCCTTTGGATTGGGACACAAACCGTCCAACTCAGGCTGAGGGACTAACCTGAAACCCGAGGTGCTATCCCAATCGGGATGTTTAGTCACTGAGGGGGGTCCTTGTTTCTATCAGAAACAGTGAGGACAGCTGGGGTGTCCAGGGACCATCAGCCATGGGGATTTGAAGGCTGGATGGAGGCTGGCAGAGGCTGAGATTGGGATTGGATGCAAGGAAGGGGATGGGAATGCGAGGCTGGGATAAGGAGGTTGGTAAAGGCTGGTAGCTGGATTGGGATGCAGTGCAGGGGATGGGTTTTGGAGCCTTCCCTTCCCCACAGCACCTGTATATATGTTTGTACAGATTTATTACTCCATTTTACTTGTACATATTTACTATTCTATTTATTTTATTTTGTTAATGTGTTTTGTTGTCTGTCTCCCCCTTCTAGACTGTGAGACCGTTGTTGGGTAGGGACCATATCTAGGTGTTGCCAACTTATACTTCCCAAGCGCTTAGTACAGTGCTCTGCACACAGTAAGTGTTCAATAAATACGATTGAATGAATGAATGAATGAGGCTGGCCGAGGCTGGGATTCCAAGGTTCTTAGAGGCTGGAATTGAGAGGCTGGGCAGGGGATGAGATTGGGAGGCAGCGCAACATGGCACCAGGCAGGAAGGGGTAGCAGAGGGTTCAGGAAGGGAGCGAAGGGGCAAGCGACCCAGAAAGAGTCCCTCCAAAGGCTCGGTTGGGTGGGAGAGTAATTTACAGAGAATTTCTTAT
Source organism: Tachyglossus aculeatus (assembly GCF_015852505.1). Classification (NCBI taxonomy): domain Eukaryota; kingdom Metazoa; phylum Chordata; class Mammalia; order Monotremata; family Tachyglossidae; genus Tachyglossus; species Tachyglossus aculeatus. Next base: position 430,402 of record NC_052074.1, read on the forward strand.
TTTCTCAGGTTTTCATATCCCAGAATTCTTCTACCAACTCTTCCCCTCATAACTGTCCTGTTTTCTCCTCCCACTTAACCTATCACATCTACCTCAAATTCTGTCCTCTTGTCTCCTCCTGATGGGAAGCTCCTGAAGACCAGGGACAGGTAGTTGGGGTCTTTAACTTTTACAGCGTGCCCCCGGCCCAGCCAGAGCCCTGCCCGCGGGGCTCCAGAGGGAGAAAGAAGAAAGGGGAGGAGGGCTGTGGGGAGTAAGGGAGGGAGGGGAGGCGGGAGAGGAGGGTGAAGAGAGAAAGGGAAGGGAGAGAAGGAAGAAAGGGAAGAGAGAGAAAGGGAGGGAGAGACTCGGGGAGAGGAGGAGAGGAGGAGGAAGGGCAGGAGAGAGAGAAAGAGGAAAGGGAGGAGGGAGAAAGGGAGGGTGAGCTCGTTGTGGGCAGGAATGTGTCTGTTGTTATATTGTACTCTCCCAAGCGCTTAATACCAAGCTTTGCACACAGTAAGCTCTCAGTAAATACGATTGAATAATTGAATAAATGAGGGAGAGACTGAGGGAGAGGAGAGGAGGAGGAAGGGGAAGAGGGAGAAAAGGAGGAAAAGGAGGAGGGAGAGAGGGAGAGACTGGGGGAGAGGAGAGGAGGAAGGAGAGAGGACGAGAGGGAGGGGGCGGCCGTGCAGGGGCCCGGGAGGGTGGGGGAGACAGAAATCCCAGTGCTGTTGGAACTTGCCCGTGACTGGGTGAACATTCCAGCTCAAATTGCGGGAAAACAGCCCCGCCCCCCTGCGGGACTGGGTATACCAGCTGCCTTGAGCCAGGGATCTACCAGGAGGTGGTTTGGAGGGGGTCACCTCCATCTCCAGGCCAGTCCCTTCCAATCCCTCCCTTCCAAAGGTCTTCCCACCTAGTCCCTCTCTCCAGAGGCAGAAATCCCAGGAGTTCCTCCAGGATGGCTGGGGACACTATTGTGAGAGTTGGGGTGGGGGTGGGGTGCCATGGCTGAGGGGGTTCCAAAATATGCCCTCCTCTAACTCCCTCATCTGCTGGCTACTGCTCAAATTTTCCTTTGTCCCCCAGGCAACCTCCCCCACAAGGTCTAGCTGGACTGGGGTCCAGAATTGGGGGTTCTAGGCCCAGCCCTGCCATTGGCCTGCTGTGTGACCTCTGTCAAGTCACAACCTCTGTGGACTCACTTCCCTCCTCCTCCCACCCACCCCCGTAATAATGGGGGCCCTCTTCCTTGCTGCTCCCCATTTCGCAGGGATGTTGTAAGGATCAAGGAAGATAATTGAGGGTAAAGTGCTTTGAGAAAAGAAAAGTGTCTAACAGTGCCTTCATTATATCATCAATCAGATGCCCCCAGCAGATTGGGTTTAACTTCCCACAGGGTGCTGGGCTCGCTCTGGACTGAGAAAGCTGAAGGAGCCAGGTCGGGGGGCTTAAACTTGCTGGATGCGGGGCCCGGCCTGGGAAGGGTGAACCCAAGGAGGGCTCTGTGAAAGCAGCTCAGCCAGGGCCAGCGACGGTGGCAGTGGGAGAACCCGATTTGCTTGTATCCACTCCAGCGCTTAGTACAGTGCCTGGTACATAGTAAGAGCTTAACAAATACCATTAGTATTATTATTACGAAGGGAGAACTCACGATCGCTCCAGACATTCTCAAACCACCATGTAACCTTTAAACCCAGGAAATTAGACTTACTAAAGACAGTAGGAGAGAGAGCGCCAAAGGGGGCAGAAGCAAAATCCAACCTGTCACCCTTCCCTGATCACACTATCACTACTACTATTACTATGGATTGATTTCTTGACAGTCACAGTTCAGATGAGTAGCCAAGAAGATGGGCAGACAGTCTGAGTCCAGAAAGAGATGTTGATGATGATGATGACGATGTTGGTGACAGTCGGCAAGGTAGTCAATCCGTCATTCGGGAAGATAGTTGGGACTCGCGTTGGACAGTCAAACAGCCTCAGTGTCCACCAGGGGGCAGTGAGCTGCAGTTAGGGCCTGCCTCTTCCTGTTCTCGGCACCTCTCCCCCTCCCCCTCCCCCTCCCTCTGGGCTTAAGGGTGTGGGGGGGTTGGGGGCGGGGCGGGGGGATTCTTGCAGCTGGTTTTCATTCCTTGAGTCTATCGAGCGCCTAAATTCCTCTCAAATAACCTGCTTCTCCAGAGCCAGATCTCTAACTAATCCGAACCCCTCCGGCGGCCCCTCCCCGCCTCTCTCTCTTCCAGGGTGGAGAGTTTCCAGTCTGGCTCTGTCCCCCAGCCCTTCCACTCTCCACTGACCGCCACTGGAGCAGACAGTGGACTCCGAGTCCACTGCGAGTAGCCGGACACCCGCTGCCAGCCACACTCAAATGTCCGGGCACGCCCAGAGGCATTAGGCCTCTTAGGGAGCAGAGGATTGGAGTCAATGACCTCTGGCCTTCCAAGCTGGGTCCAGGCCTCTGATTCCGTGTCAGTCATCATCAGCAGGTCCGGGTCAGAGGAAAGGGCTCAGCCCCGGGGTTTCCCTCCACAAGGGCAGGCAACAGCTCCTGGGGTCGTCCAGACGCTCCCCCGACTCAGACTCTCTGCTCTGGCCACGGAGTGTCCCGGACCCTGCTGGGAAGAACTGAGGGCACCCCACCCCCCACCCCAACACAGTCCAATGGGGGCAGAAATCCCTCCATCATAGTCCCCTCTCCTGGGGTGGTGTCGAGAACTTCATCCGCTTCTTCCCCCAGGCTCCTCGGACCTGCCCGGAGATTGGGGCGAAGGAGGGACCTGCCCTGAGCCGACGGCGCCGAGGATCGGACCGAACCGGAGGCCGGGCCTGTTGGGCCTGGCTGGCTTGGTCGGTAGGCCCGCAGCCCCTCGGAGCCGCATCAGTCCTGGAATTCTTCGACCTACTCCAAGGCTGCTGGTCTCTGGCAGCCTTCCCCACACCCCTGGACCCAAGCACTATCCTCTGAGCAACGCTCAGGGCTGGAGACTGGGGGCCAGGGTTGGGGGGGTGTGGATCCACACCGGTTAAAATGTGGTGGGTCTGGGCCTCCCCACCCGGGGGCGAGGGGACTCCCCTGGGAACCATCTCTTTGTGGGAGGGAGACCCCAACAGAATCTGCTTAATGGGGCCTGTGTCCACGGGCCGAGATGGCGGATCGTTCAGACCAAAGTGATGGGGTGTGCGGTTTCTGCCACATGGAGGGTCCGGGCCTTGGCTGTGTACTTGTTTTGATGGCTGTCTTCCCCTCTCTAGACCGTAAGCCCGTTGTGGTCAGGGCTTGTCTCTCTTTATTGCTGTATTGTACTTTCCAAGCGCTTAGTCCAGTTTTCTGCACACAGTAAGCGCTCAATAAATACGACTGAAGGAATGCCGGGACTCCTGGCCCAAGGGGACCAGCCCGATTGCTACAGTGTGGCCGCGGTGAGCAAACTCCAGCCGGTTAACCCGGGAGCGGGCTAGCTGGAGTCAACGGGGGGCTTCCCCGGCCGGGCCGGTGCTGACCGCCCAGCGGCTCCGGGGGCCTCAGGTCCGGCCCCCGCCCGGCCGAGGGAGGACTCGGGACTTCAGACCTGGACCGGCCCCTCCGTCCCTCCTCCCCTACCCCCCACCCCCCGGGCGCCCCTCCATTGTGTCCGTCGCTGCCCGGAGAAGAAAAGTTTTCGGAGCGCTTCGGCCCCGGCCCAGCGCCCGCCCCCCATCGGCCCCAGAGGCCGTTCCCATGGAAACCGCGCGGTTGGCGGGGAAACAGTCGCCGCTGACTCATCCCTGCCCTGGGCTGGGCCAAGGGAAGAAGCAGGTTTTCATGCCGACCGGAGCTACACGACCCCCGTGCCAGGGCAGTAATAATAATAGTATTTGTTAAGCGCTTACTATGTGCCAAGCACGGTTCTAAGCGTTAGGGTAGATAAAAGGTAATTAGGATATCCCACAGTCTAATCCCCATTTTACAGATGAGGTAACTGAGGCCCACAGAAGTTCAGCGACTTGCCCAGGGTCACACAGCAGACGGGGGCGGAGTCGGAATTAGAACTCACGTCCTCTGACTCCCAAACCCGTGCAGGCCCACGCTTCTTCATTCGGCCTGGTTCGGCCCAATTCCCCAGTCCCACCTCGTGGCTTCGCTGCCGGCGGCGGCTGAATGGGCCTCGGTCGGGCGGTGGATGTGGATCCGGGCCCCGGGCCCCGCAGGCCCACTTGGCCCGCCTGCTGGTCCCAGGGGTCCGGGGCTCCTCTTTGGGGCCTCCCTGCCGCCTCCGGGGGTCGGGCGGGGCGGGGGGGGGGAAGAGGGGAATCCGAGACCCCAGGACACCAAGACCCGAGACTCTCCTGCCCCGCCCCTCCCAGCCACGTCCCCCGAATTTTTATTATTATTAATATATTTGTTAAGTGCTTACTATATGCCAGGCACTGTAGTAAGCGCTGGGGTGGTTACAAGCAAATCGGGTTGGATACAGTCCCTGTCCCACGTGGGGTTCAGTCTCAATCTCCGTTTTAAGATGAAGTGAGGCACAGAGAAGTGAAGTGATTTGCCCAAGGCCACCCAGCAGACAATCAATCAATCAATCGTATTTATTGAGCGCTTACTATGTGCAGAGCACTGTACTAAGCGCTTGGGAAGTACAAATTGGCATCACATAGAGACAGTCCCTACCCAACAGTGGGCTCACAGTCTAAAAGACAAGTGGCTAGGCCGAAATTAGAACCCATGACCTCTTGATTCCAGACCCATGCTCCATCCACTATGCCATGTTGCTTCTCCACTATGCCATCGAGTGCTTACTGTGTGCAGAGCACTGTACTAGGTGCTTGAAAGAGTACAATACAACAGTCAGTATTTCAGTCAATCATATTTATTGAGTGCTTTCTCTGAACAGACCGCAGTACTAATCACTTAGGAGAGTACAGTATAACACTATTACAGACACATTCACTCCCCACGAGTTTACAGTCTAGAGGGGAGACAGACATAAATAAATCCCCCCCACCCCCCCAGACTGTAAGCTCGTTGTGGGGAGGGAATGTCACTGTTAATTGTTGTACTGCACTTTCCCGAGTGCTCAGTACAGTGCTCTGCACACAGTAAGCGCTCAACACATACGACCGAATGAATGAAATGAGAGATATGGACATAAGTGCTGTGGGGTGGAATAAAGGGAGCAAGTCAGGGAGATGCAGAAGGGAAGCATTCCCTTGCCCACGGTCACGGGTCCAGGGGTAATAATGATAATGTTGGCATTTTTAAGGGCTTACTATAAGCAAAGCACTGTTCTAAGCGCTTGGGGGGATACGAAGTGATCAGGTTGTCCCACGTGGGGCTCACAGTCTTAATCCCCATTTTACAGATGAGGTCACTGAGGCTCAGAGAGGTTAAGTGACTTGCCCAAGGTCACACAGCAGACATGTGGAGGAGCCGGGATTCGAACCCATGACCTCTGACTCCAAAGCCCGTGCTCTTTCCACTGAGCCACAGTGCTTCTCTGGGAGCTGCTTCCCCCCCACCCCCACCCCCTGCCTCGGTAAGGGTCTCAGACACTCGGCCCTCCCCACGGACCCAGCACTCCGGGCCGGACTGGACCGGGCCGAGCTGAGCCGAGCCAAACCAAGCGAACAGGTCGGTGGTCTCGGGCGAGCAGCCATGGCCCGGGTCCGACCGCCTACAGGGGGGCCTCGGGGCTCGGGCTGGGCCTGGGGGCTGGTCGGACCAACCTCCTGGTGGGGGCAGGAATGTGAACGAGCCGACAAATGGGCCGGTCACCCCTCCGGACGGGCCGCGGAGGCAGTTCGGCCGCGGACGGGTTAACGGGAAGCCGAGGGAAGGCCGCTTGGCCTGGAGCCCAGCCCCCGGGCCGGAGGCAGGACGGTCACCTGGGCGGGGCCCCGGCAGCAGCGGCGGCGGCGGCGGCGGCGGAACCAGGCAAGGCGTTTAACCCTCCTCCCTCCGCTTTCCCTTCTCCCTCCTCCCCTCGCCCCACCTTTATTTCCTCTCTGCCTTCTGGCGCCGCCCCTGCCCCAACTCTAGTGCCCCGGACATGTCCAGGCCCCTCTCGGGCCTTCCAGGAGATTGGCCGGGGAGTAAACATCCAGGTGGTGGGCCCTTCAAAATAATAGCGCTGGGGTAGATGCAAGGGAATTAGGTTGTCCCACGTGGGGCTCACAGTCTTAGTCCGCATTTTACAGATGAGGTAACTGAGACACAGTGAAGTTAAGTGACTTCCCCAAAGTCACACAGCTGACAAGTGGCGGAGTCAGAATTAGAACCCATGACTCTGACTCCCAAGCCCATGCTCTTTCCACTAAGCCACACTGCTACACTCTCTCTCTCTCTCATCATCATCATCATCATCATCATCAATCGTATTTATTGAGCGCTTACTATGTGCAGAGCACTGTACTAAGTGCTTGGGAAGTACAAATTAGCAACATATAGAGACAGTCCCTACCCAACAGTGGGCTCACAGTCTAAAAGGGGGAGACAGAGAACAAAACCAAACATACTAACAAAATAAAATAAATAGAATAGATATGTACAAGTAAAATAAATAAATAAATAGAGTAATAGATATGTACAAACATATATACATATATACAGGTGCTGTGGGGAAGGGAAGGAGGTAAGATGGGGGATGGAGAGGGGGACGAGGGGGAGAGGAAGGAAGGGGCTCAGTCTGGGAAGGCCTCCTGGAGGAGGTGAGCTCTCAGTAGAGCCTTGAAGGGAGGAAGAGAGCTAGGTCTCTCACTCACTCACTCACTCACTCACTCCATTGTGTGTTACATTGTCCCACAGCAACAATAAAGACTTCCAGACTGGAAACCCCAGCCTCCTCCCTTTGGTCTGGGGGTCACTGGGGCATCTCTTGGAAGGAGAGCATGGAGCCTCAGGAGCCAGGAGAAAAGAGAGAAGATTGGGAGGGTAGGAGATGGAGAAGATGGAAGAGGGAGACAGTGAAGAAGGAGGAGGAATTTTATTATTATTATTGTTATTATCATCATCAATAATAATAATGAACTTAATGATAATAATAGTGGCATTTGTTAAGCACTTACTATGTGCCAAGCATTGTATTAAGCACTAACTAGGTAGATACAGTGCAGTCAGATCAGGCACAATCCCTTTCCCATTTGGGGCTCATAGTCTAAAGGAGAGGGAGAACAGGCATCTTATCCCCATTTTACAGATGAGGAAACTGAGACACAGAATATAGGTGACTTGCCCAAAGTCACCCAGCAGGCAAACGGTGGAGATGGAAGAATAATGCAGGTTTCCTGACTCCCAGTCCTGTGTTCTAGGCCACACTGCTTAGTGGGGGATGAAGAGAAGGAACAATTAGAATCCTCAGCCTTGGTTAGGATTCTTCAATCAGTATAAGGGCCAGAAATAATAATACTGATAATAATAATAATCTTACTTTATCGATCAATAAATGGTTTTTACTGAGTCCTTACTGTGTGCAGAGCTCTATACTAAGCCCTTGGGAGAGTACAATACAATGGAGTTGGATAGACACAATCCCTGCCCTCAAAAAGCTTAACATCTGGTAGAGGAAACAGATGTTAAAATAAAGTGCAGATAGGGGAAGCTGCGGAGTATAGGGAATTCTATACAAGTGCTGTGGGGCTGGGGGTGGAGGGGTACGGACCCAATAGCATAGGTGATGCAGAAGAGAGAGAGAGAGAGAGAACCTTGGAGGGAAGAGTTGTTAGGGAAGGCGTCTTGGAGAAGGTACTGTTTTAGAAGGCTGTGAAGATGGGGAGAATGGTGGTCTGCTGGGTGTAAAGGGGAGGGAGTTCCATGAAGGCAGGAGAGGATGAGCAAGGGGTTGACAGTGAAAGAGATGAGACTGAGGTACAGTGAGTATAAAATCACTAAAATCCACCCATTCCTCTCCATTCAAACTGCTACCCCATTAATCCAAACATTTATCCCATCCCGTCTTGATTACTGTACCAGCCTCCTTACTGACCTCCTTGCCTCTTGACTCTCCCCACTCCAGTCCATACTTCACGCTGCTGCCTGGATCATTTTTCTACAAAAACGTTCAGTCCATGTTTCCCCAGTCCTCACGAACCTTCAGTGGCTACCCAGCCACCTCCACATCAAACAGAAACTCCTTACCATCTGCTTTAAAGCACTTAATCCCCTTGCCCCCTCTTACCTCACCTCGCTGCTCTCCTACTACAATCTAGCCTGCACACTTCACTCCTCTTCGATCTTGTCTATATCACCGCCCACCTCTCGCCCACATCCTGCCTTTGGCCTGGAATGCCCTCCCTCTCCATATCCGACAGACAATCTCCTCACCTTCAAAACCTTATTGAAGGTACATCTCCTCCCAGAGGCCTTCCCTGACTAAATCCTCATTTCCAATTCTCCCACTCCCTTCTGCATCACCCTGATTTACTCCCTTTATTTACCCCTCCCTCCTCAGCCCCACAAGCACTTATGTACATATCTGCAATTTATTTATTCATATTAAGGTCTAGCTGCAAGCTTGCCGTGGTCAGGGAATGTGTCTACCAACTCTGTTATGCTGTTATATTGTACTTTCCCCAGGTGCTTAGTGTTCTGCACACAGTAAGTGCTCAATAAATATGATTGATTGACTGAGTAGGTTGGTGTTAAGAGGAGTGAAATGAGCATGCTGGGTTGGAGAGGGAGATGAGTGAGGTGAGGTAGGAGGGGGCGAGCTGATTGAGTTAAGTGCCTTTTAGTTGCTAGTAAGGAGTTTGTGCCAAGGGAGGCTTTTGAGGAATGGGGAGATGTGCTCAGAACAATGTCTTAGAAAAATGATCTGGGCAGCAGACCGACTGGAGTGGGGAGAGGCCAGAGGCGGGGAGGTCAGGGAGGAGGCTGATGCAGTAGTCAAGGCTGGGTATGTCAAGGCGTGGAGCAGAGCACAGAGCAGAAAGCAGTCAGCAGAAAGCACCGCACGGAAGAAGGACCAGAAGGCAGAGCAGAGAGCGAAGCGGGGAGCAGAACAGAGAACAGAAAGAGGAGAGCAGAACAGAGAGAACAGAAAGAAGAGCGGAGAGCAGAGCAGAGCCGAGCATACAGCGGGAAGCATAGCACAGAGGAGGGAGCAGAGAGCAGACCAGGGAAGGAAGCCGAGAAGAGACCTGGAAGGAGAGCACAGAGCCGAGCACAGGGAGCAAGGAGGCTAGCAGGGGTGCTGGAGTCGCCCGGAGCAGATAAGAGGAGCCTGCTGAATCGCCCCCTCTGTTCTCCGTCTCCGAGGACTGCAGCCCGAGCCGCACTGAGAGCCTTTATTCCTCCTGTGGGAAAGTGGTGGGCGAGGCCGGGTCCTCGAGCCTGCACATTTTAATTAGCTGGATTAAACCCGAGACCCTATTGCGTCCTCTGGCGAGTGGATCTCGCCGGCCGGGAAACAAAAGAGTTTCTTTCCGGGCCTCCTGCAGGCAGCCAGGCCCCCTTCGGAGCCAAAGTCCGGGAAGATGGTCCTGGAGGTCAGTCGGGGGTGAAGCTCTGAGAGAGGGGGACCCCGTGTCCATCCAGGCCTGACGCACCAAGACATCGGGCAGGTGGGGAGTGGCAGGGTTGGGGGGTACCGCCCGGAGGCCTGCTTCTACACTCCTCTGGGGCGCCCGGGGGTTGTGCCCAAGGCTCAGGGCATGTCCGGGGCAGGCCAGGCAGTGGCCCAATGAGAGGAGAGTCCCACCCATTCAGTTGTTCAATTGCCCTGGACTGCTGGTGGATGGTTGCCCTCCCAGTTATGCCTGATGCCCTCCTAGTCACAACTGCTACCTTCCTAGACATGCCTGCTGCCCTCCTAGACATAACTTGCTGTCTTCGTAGACATGCCTGCTGCCCTCCTAGACATAACTTGCTGTCTTCGTAGACATGCCTGCTGCCCTCCTAGACACACCTGCTGTCTTCCACCCTCTCAGACACCCTTGCTGCCCTCCCAGAACACACCTGCTACTCTCGGAGACATACCTCAGAGAAGCAGAGAAGACCGTGTCTGTGACTCAGAGGAACAGCGTGGCGTAGTGGAAAGAGCATGGGCTTGGGAGTCAGAGGTCGTGAGTTCTAATCTTGCCTCTGCCACTTGTCTGCTGTGTGACTTTGGGCAAGTCACTTGACTTCTCTGCACCTCAGTTACCTCATCTGTAAAATGGGGATTAAGACTGTGAGCCCCACATGGGACAACCTGATTACCTTGTATCTCCCCCAGCGCTTAGAACAGTGCTTGGCACATAGTCAGCACTTAACAAATGCCATCATCATCATCATTATTATTATTATTACACCTCTTGCCCTCCCAGACATGTCTTCTGTCCTCCTAGACACACCTGCTGCCCTCTTAGACAGTCCTGTTGCCCTCCCTTACATGCCTGCCACCCCCAAAACACACCAGTTGCCCTCCCAGACACTCCTGCTGCCCTCCTAGATATGCCCACTACCCAACATACATGACTGTTGTCCTATTAGATATGCTCACTGTCTGTGTCAACACAATCATATTTATTGAGAAGCTACAATGTACAGAGCACTGTACTAAGAGCTTGGGAGAGTACAATATAACAGACTTGGTGAAGGTGTTCCTTGCCCACAGTGAGCTTGCAGTCTAGCGGGAGAGACAGACTTTAATATAAATAAATAAATTATAATATATAATTTAAAGATAAGTGCTTAAGTGCTGTGGGGTTGAGGCTGGGGAGAATATCAATTTGAGAATATGGAAAGCAGCATGGCCTAGTGGATAGAGCATGGGTCAGGGAATCAGAAGGACCTACCTGGGTTCTAATCCTGGCTCTGCCACTTCTCTGCTGTGTGACCTTAGGCAAGTCACTTAACTTCTCTGTGCCTCAGTTCCTTCATCTGTAAAATGGGGATTAAGACTGTGAGCCCCATGTGGGACAGGGACTGTGTCCAACCTGATTAACTTGGATCTACCCCAGCACTTGAACAGTGCTTGGTACATAGCAAGCACTTAATAAGTACCACAATTATTATTATTATCATGCCCAAAAGTCACAGATCCAAGTACATGGACAACACAGAAGGGAGAGGGAGCCTGGGAAAAGAAAGTTTACTTGGGGAAGTCTTCTTGGAGGAGATGTGACCTTAAATGCTGCCTGCATAGACATGCCTGCTGCTCTCCTAGACATACCTACTCCTATCCTAATAATAATAATAATGCTTGAGGGAGGCACTGTACTAAGCACTGGGGTGGATACAAGCAAATCAGATTGGACACAGTCCCTTGTCCCATGTGGAGCTCACAGTCTCAATCCTCATTTGACAGATGAGGTAACTGAAACACAGTTAAGTGACTTGCCTCAGGTCACATAGCAGACAAGTGGCAGAGCCGGGATTAGAACCCATGACCTTCTATCTCCCAGGCCTGAGCTCTTTCCACTAAACCATTCTTCTTAGACAAACCTGCTGCCCTCCAAAACGCCCCCACTGCCCGTCCATATTTGTGTACCCATATAGACAAGCCTGCCACTCTAAGTCTCACGTAGGCCCACAGAGACCACACCTGGTGGCTCTGGTCTTTCCTGCCCCTGGAGGGAGTAGGGGAAGGGGCCAAGGCCAGGCCGTATCTGTCCGGCCCCTTGACTGTCCAGCCGGCGAGAGGCCAGGGGAAACAATGGCTTCATTGAGGGGGGAGGCAGGGCCATGCTGCCCGGGGGGGCAGTGCCCCGGCGCTGTGCCCAGCCATTACTCATACCCTGGCAGCGGCCCCTTGGCTTTGTCTGGGAGCGGGAGCTGCTCTGTGCCCTCCTCCCAGACAGAAAGGCCTTTCACAGGCACAGGAGCGCGGGAAGAACCCCATGGCTGCCCTGACCTCTTGGCCTGCCAAACAGTGTCCCCCTCCCCCCCCGCAGACAGGACATGGACCAGGGCCACTGGGCTCTTCATAGGGGAGGGCCGGGGACAGGTACCATGGGGTTAGTGGCCAGAGACCAGGTCATGGTCTTTCCAGACGCTAGAATGGTCTCAGATTGCGCTGGAGACCCGGAGGGGGCAGGACTGGAGTCTACCCCAGACAGTTGTGAGGGAACAATGCCTTCACCCCTAGAGCTGGGGCCCAGGGAGCACCAGCCCGATCCCCCCCAACAATTGGTACCTGGGGGCACCCGTCCCATCAGCCCCACAGCTGGAACCTGGGAGCCCCTCTGGAGTTAGGGCCTGGAATCCGGAAAGATTCTGGGATAGTAACGGTGTGCTTCATGCTCCTTCTAAAACCCTTGAGACCACCAGCTCCTTGAGAACAGGCATCGAGTCTACCGGCTCTGTTATATTGTACCCTCCCAAGCGCTTAGTACAGTGCTCTGCACACAGTGAGCACTCAATAAAAACCATTGAGTGATTGATTGATGGGTAGAAGTACAGAAGAACCAGACTTGGGACCGTGGGAGAAGAGAGAAGGGAGAAGAACAGGGAGAGCAATCCTCTGGGCAAGTTTTAGGTTTAAAAACTCACCTCTTGGAGTTTCCCTACTACCTGTGGTGCTCAGTCAGGGCTGAACCCATGTTCTTCAATCAATCAATCTTATTTACTGAGCACATACTGTCTAGAGGGTTTTTTAATCGTATTTAATCACATTTTAATGGTATTTATTAAGTGGTTACTCTGCACCAATCACGGACTAAATTCTAGTGTTGATACAATACAATCGGATCAGATCCAGAGTCACAAACTAAGAGGTAAGGAGAGCAGGCATTTTCCCTCCATTTTACAAATGAGGAAGCTGAGAGGTTGGATGACTTTCCCGAGGTCACACAGCAGCCCAGGGGCAGAGCTGGAACTAGAACCCATGTCTTCTGCCTCCCATCCATGCTGTCTCCTTGGCCCCACTGCTTCCTCTCTGGAACTCTCCAGGGGCTGACCTAGCGTTAAAACGGGACTGCCCAGACTGCTGAAATTAGGGTGTTCTGCTCCTTGCTACACGCTAGGGCAGCACGGCTTCTCTGGGCCTGGAGGCCCCAAGGCCGCAGCTCGCTCAATCCACCCTGGACTCCAACGTTCCTGAAGTCAGTAATAAAAATAATAGTAATAATAATAATGGTCTTTGTTAAGCACTTACTATAATAATAATGGTATTTGCTAAGTGGTTACTATGTGCCAAGCACTGTTCTAAGTGCTGGAATAGATACAAAGTAATCAGGTTGGACACAGTCCCTGTACCACTTGGGGCTCCCAGTCTTAATCCCCATTTTACAGATGAGGTAACCGAGGCACAGATTAATTAAGTGACTTGACCAAGGTCACACAGCAGACAAATGGTGGAGGCGGAATTAGAACCCACGACCCTCCTGCCCACGCTGGGGAGGATTGGGGTTGGGGGCAGACCTGGAGCACTCTCTCAGGGGTCTCCAAGAGATCTCTCCCCTAGCCCCTCAACTCCCTCCCTATCCCCACCTAGCTCTGTCTCTACCCCCAGCTCCCTCTTCTTGGCTCCTGTTATAATAATAATAATTATGATATTTGTTCATTCATTCAATCGTATTTATTGAATACTTTCTGTATGCAGAGCACTGTACTAAGCACTTAGGAAGTACAAGTCAGCAACATATAAAGACGGTCCCTACCCATGTGCCAACCACTGTTCTAAGCACTGGTGTAGATACAAGGTAATCAGGTTGTCCCATGTGGGGCCCACAGTCTTAGTCCCCATTTTACAGATGAGGGAACTGAGACACAGAGAAGTTAAGTGACTTGCCCAAGGTCACACAGCAGACAAGTGGCAGAGTCGGGATTAGAACCCACATCCTCTGACTCCCAAGCCCGTGCTCTTGCCACTAGTCCCACGTTGCTTCCTCTCACTATTCCACTGGCCCTTCTCACTGCACCCGGACCCCTCTTAATGCCCACCAGTTCCCTCTCACTTGCCCTTCTGGCCTCCTCTCCTGGACCCTCCGGCCTCCTCTCCCGGACTCCCCAGCACCCTGCCCGGGCCCTTTTGTGCGTCGAGTCCACCGTGGTGTACTTTCACCGAAAACCCGCTTGCCCCGAACAGACGGCCGGATGGATTTCCCCCAAGCCAAATCCCCCCGGCAGCTTCTAGGAATCTCGTATCTAAAATATCAAACGAGTGAGTGGCCCGGTCCCTTTCCGCGTTTCAACTAGAAATAGCTGCGGGGGGGCGGGGGGGAGTGTTTGTGTGTGTGTGTGTGTGTGTGTGTTCATTGGGGAGGGGGAGAGGGCACCGTTTGTCAACCCCTCGGCACTTAAAAACCCACAAAGACTTCTTCGCCTTCTCTCCCTCCTCCCGCCTCCCCCAGGCCGGGACGGCTGGTTGGACACTTTCAGTGTCGAATTTGTCACCGTCCCCAGACGGTTTTCCCGCCTCCCTCTTTCCTCTTCCCGATTCCAGAGACTAGGAGCAGAGGGCAGGACAGAGTGGACGGACAGGAAGAGGGAACAGGAGGGAGGGACCAGGAGGGTAGAGTAGATCGGAGGGAGGGAGCGAGAAGAGAGAGGAGAGGGAGTAGGAGGGAAGGAGCAGGAAGGGGAAGCAGGAGGGACCGAGCAGGAGAGGAGAGCAGAAACGAGGGAACGGGAAGGGGAAATTACTGTCTTGTAACCAAGTCTAGAAAAATTTCAGTAGGAAGAAACTGAGTAGCCATTGGGGACTGAATTCCGGGACACAACGGAATCTGCGGCCTATCAGAACCCCCCTACCTTGGTGGACTCTTCAATCAATCGTTCAATCAGTGGTTATTTACTAACTGCTTACTATATGCAGAGCACTCTTGGTAGCTTCCTTGGGTTCTAATCCCGACTCTGCCACTTATCTGCCGTGTGACTTTAGGCAGGCCACTTCACTTCTCTATGCCTCAGTTACCTCATCTGTAAAATGGGGATTGAAATTGTGAGCCCCACGTAGGGCAGGGACTGTGTCCAACCCAATTTGCATGTAGCCTCCCCAGCGCTTAGTACAGTGCCTTGCTTAACAAATACCGTAATCATTATTATTATCATTATCCCTGCCTGCAAGTAGCTTACAGTCTACACAGGGAGACAAACATTAAAATAGATTACAGATAGGGAAAACAGAGTTTAAGGATAAGTACAGAAATGCGATGGGGCTCGTGTAAGAGCCTAAATGCTTAAGGGAGAACACAGCCAAATGCATAGCAGAGGCCTAGGGAAGAGAAGGTAGGGAAAATGAGCACTTAGTCATGGAAGCCTCTTGGAGGAGACGTGATTTTAGAAGGGCTTTGAAGGTGGAGAGAGTGCTGGACCTTCGGATATAAAGGGGAAGGAAGTTCCAGGTCAGAGGCAAGATGTGGGCAAGAGGTCAGCAGCGAGATAAATGAGATCAAGGTACAGTGAGTAGATTGGCATTACAGGAGTGGAGTGTGTTGGCTGGGTAGTAGTAGGTGATCAGTGAGATAAGGTAGGAGGGGCAAGCTGATTAAGTGCTTTAATATGTCAATGGTAAAGAGTTTCTTCTTTATGTGGAGGTGAATGAGCAACCACTGGAGGTTCTAGAGGAATGAGGAGATATGGTATTAACTTTTTTAGGAAAATGACCCGGGCAACAGTGTGAGGTAAGGACTGGAGCAGGGGGAGACAGGATGCAGGGAGGTCAGCGAGAAGGTTGATACAGTAGTCGAGGTGGGTTAGCATAAGTGCTTGGATCAGCGAGGTAGTAGTTTGGGTGGAGAGGAAAGGGCGACTTTTACTGAAGTGAAGGTAGAACCAATATGATTTGGTGACAGACTGAATAAATATGTGGGTTGAATGAGATGAGTAGAGGGTAATGCAAAGGTTAGGGGCTTGCTTGTGAGACAGGGAGGTTAGTGGTGCTGACTACAGTGGTGGGAAAGCTTAGGGTAGTCATTAGGATTCATTATTACTCTTATTTTTCATGGTTTGTTGCACCCCCTCCCTGTCCCACTCCGTCCCGCCGCACTCGGTACCGGTGGTTCCCGTCCTGATCTGACCGCCCCAGCTCTCGGGCCGGACCAGAGCCAGGCTGGGCCCTTGGGGCAGGGTGGCCCCCAGACACCTGGACACTCTCTCCGTAGGCAGAGGTGGGTTCCGGGGGGGGGGGGGGGGGCGGGGCGGAGCTGCAGGATCGGGAACCACTCAACCTCCCGCCCCTTCAGCCCCTCCATTCCCCAGCCCCTCCACTTCCCAACCCCTCATCCCCCAGCCCCTCCACTCCCCGACCCCTCATCCCCCAACCCCTCCACTCTCCAGCCCCTCGTCTCCAAGGCCCTCCACTCCCCGACCTCTCATTCCCCAGCCCCTCCTCTCCCCAGCCCCCCTGCACTCCCCAGCCCCCCATTTCCCAGCTCCTGATCCCCCAACCCCTCCACCTCCAGCCCTGCACTCCCCAGCCCCCCCCCGCCCTCGCCCACACTCCCACCCCCGCGGGCCGCAGTGTCAGTGTCGGCCGCCGCTCCGGTGCCAGGGGTCGCGTGGGAGGAAAGCGTCGTCGGGCCGCCGTGCCGGATGGGCTGGGGAGCAGCTGGCCCCACTGGACTTGGGAGGGACAGGACGTCTGTGTGCCACCACACCGGGCCCCGCAGCCTTTTCCCTCTTCGGGGACGGAACATCTGAAAAACATTAAGGCCGCTCGCTCCCTCCCCCTTCCCCCGCTTTCCCCTCCCTTCTTCCTCTTCCTCCCTTCTTCTCTCCCTCTCTCCTTCCTTCCCTCCTCCTCTCTCCCCTCCCTCCCTTTCTCCATTCCCCTTCTCTCCCTCCTCCCCCACCCTCCCCCCAAATCTCTGCCGGCTCATTCTGTCAGCGTATCTGGCTGCCGAGCAAACGGAGAGTCTCTTCCTTCTCTTGCCCCCGTCCCTGGGCTGGGCCGAATTCTCTCCCCTCATTCATTTATTCAATCGTATTTATTGAGGGCTTACTGTGTGCAGAGCACTGTACTAAGCGCTTGGAAAGCAAAATTTAGCAATAGAGACAATCCCTGCCCACAACGGGCTTACAGGCTAGAAGGGGGGGAGGCAGACACCAAAACAAGTAAACAGGCATCAATAGCATCAGTATAAATAAATAGAACGATAGATACATATATACATCAAAACAAGTAAACAGGCATTAATATAGATAAATAGAATTATAGATATGTACATATATATACAAGTGCTGTGGGGTGGGGAGGAGGTAGAGCAAAGGGAGTGAGTCGGGGAGATGGGGAGAGGAGGGTGAACTGAGGAAAAGGAGGGCTTAGTCTGGGAATAATAATAATAATAATGGCATTTATTAAGCACTAACTAAGTGCAAAGCACTGTTCTAAGCTCTGGGAAGGTTACAAGGTGATCAGGTTGTCCCACAGGGGGTCTCGCAGTCTTAATCCCCATTTTACAGATGAGGTAACTGAGGCACAGAGAAGTGAAGTGACTTGCCCAAAGTCACACAGTTGACAAGTGGTGGAGCTGGGATTTGAACCCATGACCTCTGACCCCAAAACCCGGGCTCTTGCCACTGAGCCACGCTGGGTTCAGGAGAGATGCTGTGGAGAGGGGATGACGGGAGAGATACTGAGGAGACACTCTGAGGAGAGAGGTGCTGAGGAGAGGGGCTGAGGGGAGAGATGCTGAGGAGAGATGGGTTCAGGAGAGAGGGGAAGACGGGAGAGATCCTGAGGAGAGATGTTGAGAAATACTGAAGAGAGGGGCTGAGGAGAGAGGGGATGACAGGAGAGATGTTGTGGAGAGAGATGTCAAGGAGAAAGATACTGAGGAGAGAGGGGATGACGGGAGAGAGACTGAGGAGAGACACTCTGAGGAGAGATGTTGAGAAATACTGAGGAGAGGGGTTTGGGAGAGATGCTGAGGGGAGAGATGCTGTGGAGAAGGGCTGAGGGGAAGAGATGCTGAGGAGAGACTCCGAGGAGAGACCCTGGAGACAGAAACTCTGAGGAGAGAGATGCTGGAGACAGAGACTGCGGAGAGACACGCTGAGGAGAGACACACTGAGGACAGAGATGCTGAGGAGAGACATGCTGAGGAGAGACACACTGAGGACAGAGATGCTGGGTAGGGACTGTATATGTTGCATAGCGGAGTACAGTGGTGCTAAGTACAGCCGCTTAGTACAGTGGTCTCCACACAGTAAGCGCTCAATAAATACTATTGATTGATTGATTGATTGAGAGATACGCTGAGGAGAGACACGCTGAGGAGAGACACTGAGGACAGAGATGCTGAGGAGAGACACACTGGGACAGAGATGCTGCAGAGAGATGCAGGAGACAAAGACTGTGCTGAAGAGAGAGAATCAGAGGCTGGAGAGGCTGAGGAGAGACATGCTGGGAAGGCCTCTTAGAGGAGGTGAGCCTTAAGTAGAGCTTTGAAGGAGGGAAGTGTGATTGGTGGATTTGAGGAGGGAGGGTGATCCAGGCCAGAGGTAGGATAATAATAATAATAATAATGATAGCATTTATTAAGCGCTTACTATGTGCAAAGCACTGTTCTAAGCGCTGGGGAGGTTACAAGGTGAGCAGGTTGTCCCACAGGGGGCTCACAGTCTTAATCCCCATTTTACAGATGAGGTAACTGAGGCCCAGAGAAGTTAAGTGACTTGCCCAAACTCACACAGCTGACAATCGGCAGTGGGCCAGGGGTCGACAGAGGGACAGGCGAGAACGAGGCCCAGGAGAAGTTTAGCTGCACGAGACCTCCCCTCAGACCCCCACATGCTGATTCAGCAAACGCGAGGGTCCAGTGGGTAGGGCCGGGCCGGCTGGGCCAGATAGGGGAGGGGAAGTCCGGAGCAGAGTCCCCTCTCTGTCTGGTCCCAGCTCGGTCCAGGAGCCCAGGGGAGACACTGGCCGGGTGGGCAAACAGGGGTGCTTAGACAGTGCTTTTCAGGAACTTGAAAACCCGCTTGAACTGTTCAGTTCTTGACCAGACTCACAAGGCCTGGCATTAGAAGTGGGTGCTCCTCCACTGCTTTCCCAGGCTGAGCCACCAAAACACCTGGTTCCCTCCCCAAGCAGGCAGTGGCCAGCTCCCACCCTCTCCCACCTCGGGTCCCAGCTGTGGGAGAGTTGGAGCCCGTGTCCCCGGGTTCCAGCTGTAAAGGTGGTGGCATTTCTCCCCACAGCTGTTCAGACTCCCAACCCCAGACATTCCGCTCCCTTTGTCCTTCTCATCCCTCCCTTCCTCATCACCCCTCCTCTTCCCTGCTTCCTCTTTGTTATTATTATAGTATTTGTTAAGTGCTTAACAAATGGGCCAAGCACTGTTCTAAATGCTGGGGTAGATACAAGGTCAACAGGTTGTCCCATGTGGGGCTCACAGTCTTAATCACCATTTTACAGATGAGATAACTGAAGCACAGAGAAGTTAAGTGGCTTGCCTAAGCTCCCACAGTGGACAAGTGGCAGAAACTGGATTAGAACCCATGTCCTCTGACTTCCAAGCCCGTGTTCTTGCCACTAAGCCCCACTGCTTCTGCTTCTCTGTCCCTTCCTGGAGCAGGGCCGGGAGGTCAGTTCTGCTGTGGGTGGGTTAGTGAGGGCGGGGGTAGATGTCCTGGCCCAGGAGCCCTAGTTAACCAGTCCAATTGAGAGGCAGTGTGGCCTAATGGAAAGAATATGGGCCTGGGAATTAGAAGACCTGGGTTCTAATCCTGGCTCTGTCAATTGCTCTGCCAATTGTTGGCTGTTTGACCTTGGACAAGTCACTTAACTTCTCTGTGTCTCAGTTTCCTCAACTATAAATTGGAGATTCAGTATCTGTTCCTCCTACCTATGACTGCGAGCCCCTTTGCGGGACAGGGACTGTGTCTGACCTAATTAACCTGTACCTACCTCAGTGCTTAGAACAGTGTTTGACACATAGTAAGTGCTTTAAAAGTACCATAAAACAAATAAACCAAACCAGACACGAGCAGGATGGGGAGAGAAGACTTGTCAGGCTGGGCCCCAGGGTCTTGGTGACTTTGTGGAACAGCAGCTTGGTGAGGTGGATAGAGCACGAGCCTGGTAGTCAGGTCATGGGTTCGAATTCCAGCTCCGCCACGTCTGCTGTGTGACCTTGGGCAAGTCACTTAACTTCTCTGAGCCTCAGTTACCTCATCTGTAAAATGGGGATTGACTGTGAGCCCCACGTGGGACAACCTGATCATCTAAGCGCTTAGTACAGTGCTCTGCACACAGTAAATGCTCAGTAAATACGATTGATGATGATGTCTGCTGTGTGACCTTGGGCAAATCACTTCACTTCTCTGTATCTCCGTTACTGCATTGGTAAAATGGGGATTGAGATCATGAATCCCACATGGGACAGGGACTATGTCCAACCCGATTAGCTTGTGTCTATCCCAGTGATTAGTACAGTGTCTGGCACGCAGTAAGCGCATAACAAATACCACAATTATTATTATTATTATTTGTGAAGCTCCGGGGGGGCCGGAATGGAAAGAGGGGATGACCCCTCTCCTGGTCTTCCCTGAAATGTCCACTCTCTCAGTCATTTGGCTGTTCCCACCAGCACTGGCAGCCACGTTCACCTTCACCCCCTCCCCACCTGAGCAGGGCTGGGTTGCAAATACAGGGCTGGGTGAGGACTCAAACATTAGCTTCATTCAATCAGTGGTGTTGTGCACTATTGTGCACTATGGTGCACTTAATAATAATAATAATAATGATAGCATTTATTAAGCGCTTACTATGTGCCAAGCACTGTTCTAAGCACTGGTGAGGTTACAAGTTGATCAGGTTATCCCACGGGGGCTCACAGTCTCATCCCCATTTTACAGATGAGGGAACTGAGGCCCACAGAAGTGAAGTGACTTGCCCAAAGTCACACAGCTGACAATTGGTGGAGCCAGGATTTGAACCCATGACCTCTGACTCCAAAGCCCATACTCTTTCCACTGAGCCATGCTGCTTCTTTTACTGTGTACTGAGCACTGTATTGAGCACTAAGTATAGTACACTGCAGTAGGTAGGCATGATCACTGCCCTCAAGGATTTTTACAATCTAGCAGCAGAGTGGGACATTACAATAAGTTGCAGATAGGGAAATCATTGGCTTAAGTGTCAGGAGTATTGGCTGGTCCGTGCTGGGTCACAGGCATACTCAGGGTTGGGGAAGGGGGACTCAGGGATGGAGAGGGGAGAGTCAAGGGTGTTGGATGGTTTGGGCTGGATCACTGGGGGAGAGTCAGGGATGGAGAAAGGAGTCAGGAATGTTGGATGGTGTGTGTGCATGTGTGTAGATGAGACTGTTCGTCTGAGTACTTTGTGTGTGTGCGTGTTTGTGGGGGGAAGTGTAAGTTTGTGGGTTTTATAGTGGCTGTGAATCCATCTGTGAGAGGCTCAAAACAGGAAATTGACCCCCTGCTGGGGGAGAGGAAGTGGAGGAGGCAGGGTGAGAGAAGAGACAAAGCTGAGCCCTCTTCCCAGGAGCCAAAGCTGAGCTCACTCCCCCAGAAGACAAAATTGAGCTTTCTCCCCCTGAAGCCAAAACTGAGCTCTCTGCCCTCAAAAGACAAAGCTCAGCCTTACCCCAAGAAGTCACAGTTATGGCCAGGCTGGAGCTTGGGGCCCAGGCCGTCAGTGATGCAGCAATCTCTGGGTATCCGGGGGGCGGGGGCGAGGGGGGGGGTCTGCTTGTGGGAAGGAAGCAGGATACCCCCATGGCCTGTCTGGGGGTCCTCAGGCCTGTGGAAAGGGGGAAGGGGCCCTCACCAAGGGTTCTTCACCCAGGCTGGAGATTAGGGGTACTAGGGAGCGAGAAAGGGGCTCCCCTCTCCCCGAGGGATGGGAGCAACACCTCCCTCTGGTCACCGTGGCTGCCCGCCCTCCCCTCTATCGCAACCCTCAAATATCCAGATCATTGTGAGCCGTAATCTGAATGGGCAATATACCTGTCGCCCCATCGTCTTGCCCTCAGTCTCACAGAGAGGCAGCATGGCTCATGGGAAAGAGCACGGGCTTGGGAATCAGAGGACGTGGGTTCTAATCCCGGCTCTACTACTTGTCTGCTGTGTGACTTTGGGCAAGTCACTTAATCAATCAATCAATCAATCGTATTTATTGAGCGCTTACTGTGTGCAGAGCACTGTACTAAGCACTTGGGAAGTACAGGTTGGCAACATATAGAGACAGTCCCTACCCAACAGTGGGCTCACAGTCTAGAAGAATTTAACTTCTCTTTGCCTCAGTTACCTCATCTGTAAAATGGGGATTAAGACTGAGCCCCACTTGGGACAACTTGATGACCTTGTATCTTCCCCTGCACTTAGAACAGTGCCTGGCATATAGTAAGCGCTTAACAAATACCATTATTATTATTACTATCTTCCAGGGAGAGGGCCACGTTGAGTGTCCTATCGGCGATGGGGATGGGAGGGTGATTATCACCTGTCTGCTGGGGACACCAGTTCGTTCTCCAGGACGCTCAGTCTGCTTGGGGAGGGGTGGGTTGGGGGCGCAGCAGGGCCGACACGGACCAGGGCATCTTTGCCTCCCACCCGGACCCAGGTTCAGAGGAACCTGACAAGGACTGCGGTGACCGTGGTTCAGCGCCTAGGGGAGGTTAGGTGTTATCTCCTCTGAGGGGGAAGCTGTGAGGGAGACACAGAGACTGAGGGAGATACAGAGACAGCAGAGATGCTGGGACAGAGAGATAGATCTTCTCTCACCAATCCATCCCCGGATATCTTTTCCTCTTCCCCCCCACACTCTCGTTCTCCCTCATCCCAACCATTTTTTTAAAGCTATTTGTTAAGGGCTTACTATGTGCCAGGCATTGTACTAAGCACTGGGGGTAAACACAAGCTAATCAGGTTGGACACAGTCCATGTCCCACTTGGGGCTCACAGTTTTAATCCCCATTTTCCAGATGAGGTAACTGAGGCTTGCGGGCAGCCCAGCCCTGTGGCAGGGGCATAGAAGGATTGATTCCAGGGGCTTTTCCTGGTCCTGAGAGCAGTCCTGGGTAGGGAGCAGTCCTGGCTTCAGCTTTCTGCAGGCATCAGGAAGGTGAGCTTTGAGGGGCAGGGGATGATGATGATGATTATGATATTTGTTAAGCGCCAACTGTGTGCCAGGCACTGTGGGTGGATACAAGGTAATCGGGTTGGACACAGGCCCTGTCCCACATGGGCTCACAGTCGCAATCCCCATTTTACAGATGTGGGAACTGAGGCACAGAGAAGTAAAGGGACTTGCCCAAGGTCCCACAGCAGACAAGAAGCGGAGCAGGGATTAGAACCCATGACCTTCTGACTCCTAGGCCCATGCTGTACCCACTACGAGGCCATGTGGGTTCTCCACGCGGGGGGCGAGGGTCGGGAGGGGTGGGGGGGGAGGACGGACGACGACATTGTTCAGACAATGGAAGGAAACGCGCTGTGGGGGGCGGGGCGGCTTCTCCTCCAGGCCTAAAGTTTAGCAAACTTCCTCAAACTCCCCCGGGGCCTCCTGCGTCCCTCCCCAAGACTGCCCCTTTCATTCATTCATTCATTCAATCGTACTTATTGAGCGCTTACTGAGTGCAGAGCACTGTACTAAGCGCTTGGGAAGTACAAGTTGGCAACATAGAGAGATGGTCCCTACCCAACAGCGGGTTCACAGTCTAGAAGGGACTGTGCCTTCATAACTATGCTGTGAAGGTGGGACTGACAGGATTTAGTGATGAGTTGAGTATGTGGGTTGAATGACAGAGAGGAGTCAAGGATAATGTCAAGGTTACAGGCTTGTGAGACAGGAAGGATAGTGGTGCTGTTTACAGTGGTGGGAAAGTCAGGGGGAGGACAGGGTTCATAACATAGCACATAACATAACACACTCATCGTGGCCCTCTCCCTGGAAGATAGTAATAATAATAATAATAATGGTATTTGTTAAGCCTAGAGAAGCTTAAGCTTAAGCTGCTTTGGAGAAGCAGCGTGGCTCAGTGGAAAGAGCCCGGGCTTTGGAGTCAGAGGTCGTGGGTTCGAATCCTGGCTCCACCACATGCCTGCTGTGTGACCTTGGCCAAGTCACTTCACTTCTCTGAGCCTCAGTTACCTCATCTGGAAAATGGGGACTAAGACTGTAAGCCCCGTGTGGGACTGTCTAAAAGACTTTTAGACTGTGAGCCCACTGTTGGGTAGGGATTGTCTCTATATGTTGCCAACTTGTACTTCCCAAGCGCTTAGTATACTGCTCTGCACACAGTAAGCACTCAATAAATACGATTGATTGATTGACAACCTGATCACCTTGTATCCCCTCAGTGCTTAGAACAGTGCTTTGCACATAGTAAGTGCTTAACAAATGCCATCATTATTTATTTATTATTTAAGCGCTTACTGTGTGCCAAGCACTGTTCTAAGCGCTGGGGAAGATACAAGGTCATCAGGTTGTCCCAAGTGGGGCTCAGTCTTAATCCCCATTTTACAGAAGGGTTGCCCCTGTGGCCCCCGCCTCCAGGAAGCCCTCCAGGCGGGCGGCCCGCTGTCCGTAAGGGCCCTGGGTTCTGCCCCCAACGCAAGGGGCAACCGGGGTGGAGGTGGAGGCTCCAGGCGCCGGACGGGCCGGGAGGAGGGTTCGGTAGGTAAGGGTTTGCATCGCTCAGCTCCGCACCCCGAGCGCGGGCGGCGCTATAAATAACTCAGAAACATAAACAAACGCCCGCCCGCCGCTGTCCGACTGCCCACATACTCCGAAGCCGCAGGGGAGGCGGGGAAAATACACGTGTGTGTGTGTGTGTGTGTGTGTGTGTGTGCTCGTGGGGCGATCTGCTGCGTTGGGTGTCCAGTGCATGTGTCCTGTGCTCGGTATGTGCCTGGTCGTGTTGTACTGGGGTGTGTGAGGGTCTCCTGCTAGGTAAACCGAGGACCTGGAACCCCCACCCCTGCTCGGCAGCTGCCCAGGAAGGCGGGGCTGTGGCTGAACTCTGAGCTGGTTCGCGGAGCTGGGCTGCAGACACTGGAAGGAGAGAGAGAAAGAGAGAGAGGGAGGGAGAGAGAGCCTGGAGACAGAGTGGAGGCCTGGAGGTGGCTAGGTAGAGCTGGAAGGAGTCAAGGGTAGGGGGTGGGGGGGCATAGGGGGAGGAGGAGGCAGATAAAGGCCTGGAGGAGGCTGGGAGGAAGAGACTAGGGAGAAACAATGATTCCCTTCATTCCGTATTTCCCAAGTGCCTAGTACAGTGCACTGCATTAAGTGGGGACACTCAATAAACGCTGCTACTGTGACTGTTACTACTCTACTACTGTTATCATTATTTATTATTATGGTATTTGTTCATTCATTCATTCAATCAATCACATGTATTGAGTGCTACTGTGTGCAAAGCACTGTTCTAAGCACTTGGGAGAGTACTATATAACAATAAACAGACACCTTCCCTGTCCACAATGAGTTTAAGCAGTTACTCTGTGCCAGGCACTAAACTAAGCCCTGGGGTAGACACAAGCTAATCAGGTTGGACACAGTCCCTGGCCCACATAGGGCTCATAGTCTTAACCCCCTATTTACAGATGAGGTAAGTGAGGCACCGAGAAGTGAAGTGACTTGCCCAAGGTCACACAGCCGACAAATGGCAGAGCTGGAATTAGTACCTAGGTCCTTCTGACTCCCAGGCCGCTACTGCTATTACTAGTCTGTGAGACTACAGAGAGGAAGACGGACTGCTCAGATCTCTTGCCCACTCTTCCGTCTTGCATCTCCTCCTGCCTTCAAGACATCTCTACTTGGATGTACCACTGATACCTCAAACTTAACATGTCCAAAATAAAGCTCCTTATCTTCTCACCCAAACCCTGTCCTCCCCCTGACTTTCCCACCACTGTAAACGGCACCACCATCCTTCCTGTCTCACAAGCCTGTAAACTTGGCATTATCCTTGACTCCTCTCTGTCATTCAACCCACATACTCAATTCATCACTAAATCCTGTCAGTCCGACCTTCACAACATAGTTAAAATCTGCCCTTTCCTCTCCATCCAAACTGCTACCAAGTTAAATGCAAGTACCCATCCTAAGCTGCATCAACCTCCCAGCCTCCTGTCTCTTCCCACTCCAGTTTATACTTCACTCTGCTGTGCAGGTCATTTTTCTACAAAAACGTTCAGGACATGTCACCCTGCTCCTCACAAAAATCCATTGGTTGCCCATACATCCCCACATCAAACAAAAAGTCCTCACCATTAGCTTTAAAACACTCTACCACCGTGCGCCCCTCCTACCTCACCTCGCTTTTCTCCTTCTAAAATGCAGCCCACACACTTCGCTCCTCAGCTGCTAACCTTCTCACAATGCCTCAGTCTTGCTTATCTCACCACCGACCCCTAGCCCATGTCCAGCCTCTGGCCTGTATTATCCTCCCTCCTCAAATACAACAATTACTCTCCCCCCCTTAAAAGCCTTACTGAAGGCACATCTCCACCAAGAGGCCTTCCCAGACTAAGCCCCAACTTTCCTAATCTCCCACTCCCTTCTGTGTCACCCTGATTTGCTCCCTTTTGCTCTTCTCTCTGCCCAGCCCCACAGCACTTATGTACATATCTGTAATTTTATGTATTGTATTGATGTCTGTCTCTCCCCCTCTAGACTGTAAGCTTGTCTCTCCTTTAGACTGTAAGCTCATTGTGCACAGGGAATGTGTTTATTGTTGTATTTTACTCTCCCAGGGGCTTAAGTACAGTGTTCTGCGCACAGTAACCACTTAATAATATGATTGAATGAATGAATGAATTTGGGAATCATCTTCATAGAGGTGGTAGTTGAAGCCCTGGGAGTGAATGAGTTCTCTGAGGGATTGGGTGTAGATGGGGAATAGAAGGGGGCCCAGAACTGGAGGTACTCCCACAGTTAGAGGATGGAAGGCAAAGGAAGAGCCCGTGAAAGAGACTGAGAATGAGCAGCCAGAGAGCTAGGAGGAGAACCAGGAGAGGACAGTGTCAGTGAAGCCGAGGTTGGATAATGTTTCCAGGAGAAGAGGGTGGTCAATAGTGTCAAAGGCAGAGAGGTCAAGAAGGATTAGGATGTTGGATTTGGCAAGAAGGAGGTCAATTCTAACCATTGAGAGGGTGTTTTCTGTGAAGTGAAGGGGACGGAAGCCATATGGAAGGGGGTCAAGAAGGGAATTGAAGGAGAGGAACCGGATGCAGCAGGTGTAGACAACTCACTCAAGAAATTTGGAGGGGAATGGTAAGAAGGAAATGAGGTGATGACTAGAGGAAGGGATAACTGCTAGTAATACTAATACTGCTACTACTACTACTACTGCTAGTAATACTGCTAGTATTATTACTACTACTATCACTCTGACGACTGCTACTATTACTACTAATATTTCTACTGTTATTACCAGTATTCCTCCTCATCCCGTGTGCTTGCCCCAGCTCCCCAGACCCCTAGAGCTGTGCAGGGCAAATGGAAACTGGGCAGAGCCCTGGCATCTCTCAGGGGCTGCTCCTGTGAGCTCTGGGCTGCTGGCCAAGACTCTAGAGCCCAGCCTTCCCTGCTCCCTGCCGGGAGGGAGCTGCATTGGCCACCTGCCAGCCCAGGGAGCTACTGAGGCAGCGGCGCTCTCTCTTGTACTCAGCCCCAAGGTGTCATCCCAGGAGTGCAAGGCTCAGGAAGGGGGCGGTTGTCGGTGCCCGTGGCCCAGCGCTGCCTGGCTGTGTGGGAACCACTGCTGCTGCTGCTGCTGCTGCTGGTCTGGGTGAAGCACAATTCAGGAGGTAGGAGTGGAAGGGCACTGAATTGCTCCAATGCCCCCATCTCCCTGGGCTCCCCATCCCCCCGTGCCGCTGTGTGCCCCATTCACTGCCCCCCCCGTCCCCGGTTCCCGGACATATCCCCCAGTCTATCTCGGGTGGCCGCCTGCCGATACTAGGCACAGAGCCGGTTCAGGCAGGCTTGGGGTCTGCCCAGTCTTGCCAATGGATGAACAAATATTTTTCTTTTCCATTCCATCCGGGTTCATGCTCCCTTGCGAGAGTGGGAACTTGGGGAGAAGCGGCAAAAGTGAAAGTCCCCAACCCCAGCCGCATTCCCCCCACCTCGCCCCCTTCCCCCGTGAGCAGGCCAGGCAGTCAGGGTTCTGCTGGGGTTCGGCTGGGGTCCGCTTGGGGTCCGGATGGGGCTGCCCCAGCTCCCTCCAACTCACAAAACTGCATCCATGTCTCCTCCAGCTGAGCCAGAGCCTGGAGAAGCAGCCAGCCAGCTCCTGCTTCTCGCAGACCTGGCCCAAACGAGGGTTAGCTCTCGAGCACGGAACTGGCCCAGGGGGTCCTTACGGCCCAGGGGAGGGGAGCTGGATGCTTCTGGGGTGGCTCAAGCGGGCTAGGCAGGAGAAGCAGCACGGTCTAGTGGATAGAGCACGAGCCTGGGAGTCAGAAGGACCTGGCTTCTAATCCCAGCTCTGTCACTTGTCCGGTGTGTGGCCTGGGGCAAGTCACTTTGCTTCTCTGGGCCTCAGTTGCCTCATCTGTAAAATGGGGATTAAGACAGTGAGCTCCATGTAGGAGGGACTGTGTCCAACTCAATTTGCTTGTGTCCACCCCAGCGCTCAATATAGTGCCTGACACAGAGTAAGCAGTTAACAAATACCACAATTATTATTATGGCTTCCACACGAGGAAGAACCCAGACCACTCATGCTCACAGTTCCTGTCGTCCAGGTCCCTGGGGCAGGCCAGGTGCTGCAGGGGCCCAAAGGGACCAGGTCTCTGGACTCCCAGCTCCCAGGCCCCAGAGCCTCTGGGGGAAGAGAAGGAGGGAGCGGCAGCAGCAGGACGCTTCTCCAGGAAGTGGAGGAGGCCGCAGACTTGGCAAGAGGCAGGACTCTCCCGGTGCTGTGGCATGATTGGTTGAGATCTGGCTGGATTGGTGGGGTAGGGGTGACCTCAGCGGGAGGGCTGCCAGTTCTGCTTTCTTGGTGGCACAGTCATGCCCATGCCCTGTGGGCCACGTGCCTGCTGTGAATAAAGCATTTTATTGAGTGCCTGCTGTGTTCAGAGTGCTGTCTTGGGCTTCTGCTGTGGGCAGAGTGCTGTACTGGGTGCCCGTTGTGTACAGAGTGTGGTAGTGGGTGCCTGCTTTGTGTAGTGTGCTATATGGGGTGCCTACTATGTGCAAGGTCCTGCACTGGGCCTTATGCTGTATGCAGGACACTGGACCTCTGTAGATTCACCGATCCATCAGAGGGGGATATTGAGCGCCTGCTGAGCACACAATTCGTGCTAAGCGCTGAGGAAGTGCTGCTTCATCAAAATTGATGGTACTTATTGTACTGTACTGCACTGTACTGAGCACTTGGGAGAGTACAATACAACAGAGTTGGTAGACATGTTCCCTGCCCAGAATGACCTTTTGGTTTAGAGGGGAAGACAAGCATTAATATAAATAAATAATTTATAATATGTAATTTACAGATGTGTACCTAAGTGCTGTGGGGTTGAAGGCAGGGCGAATATTAAATGCCCAAAGGTCACAGCTCCAAGTGCTTCTGCAGCAGCTGTAAGGCAGCCTAGTGGGAAGCACTCACTTTTAGATTGTGAGCCCACTGTTGGGTAGGGACTATCTCTATGTGTTGCCAATTTGTACTTCCCAAGCGCTTAGTACAGTGCTCTGCACATAGTAAGCGCTCAATAAATACGATTGATGATGATGATGATGATGATGAAGCACCATGGCTTAGGGGAAAGAGCCCAGGACTTAGAGTCAGGCGACCTGGGTTCTAATCCCTACTCCCCGACTTGCCTCCTGTGTGACCTTGGTCAATTACTTCACTTCTCTATGCCTCAGTTTCCTCATCTGTAAAGTGGGAATTCAGTAGCTATTCTCCCCGTTACTTAGACCGTGAGTCCCACAAGGGACAAAGACTGTGTCTGACCTGATTATCTTGTATCTACTCCAGTACTTGCCACATAGTAAGAGCTTAACAGACACCACAGTGATTATTATTATTTTTAGGGCTGGGACTGGGAGGAACTGGGGATGGGAGGCAAGTATTCAGGATTTCTCCCCTCCAGGGCCAGAGCCAGGGCCAGGGCTGTCCTTAGATGGTTAGCAGTCGCTTTAGCAGGGCATCAAGTACCTGACCCAAGTTGTTGCCAACTTGTACTTCCCAAGCGCTTAGTACAGTGCTCTGCACACAGTAAGCGCTCAATAAATATGATTGATTGATTGACCCTCACAAGATGGCCACCAGCTAGGACGTTCAAGATGGCTCCCGCATCCCACCTCCTTATCAAGATGGCCACCACAAATGCCCGGAATCACTGCCACCCTCCTCCCTCACCTGGTGGTGGCCATTTTTAAGGGTTTTTTTTCGCATGGATCCTCTGCTTCTCCATCTTCTGAAAAAACGGGGGCTTTAAATTTTTCTTATTTATTAAGACACCAGGGAGACTCCGGGCAGGGTTGCTGGGGGTGAGGTGGGGTTCACCCTCTAGATTGAGCTCGTTGTGGGCAGGGAATGTTACTGTTTACTGTTGTATTGTACTTTCCCAATACTTTGCATATTTATTAAATGCTTGCTGAGAGCAGAGGACTTTACTAACTGCTTGGGAAAGTACAATAGCACAATAAACAGTGCCATTCCCTGCCCACAACAAGCTCACAGTCTAGAGTGGGGGGAGACTTACTATGTGTCAAATAATGTACTATGCTGCAGAGTGGAAATGGTGTATGCAGATTGGACACAGTTCTTGTCTCATACAGGGCTCACAAGCTACGTGGAAGGGAGAGCAGGCATTTAGTCCATTAAGAAACTGAGACACAGAGAAGTGAAGTGACTTTTTACGGTATTCGTTAAGCACTTACTGTGTGGCAGGCACTGTACTAAGTGCTGGGGTAGATATAAACGTATCACACTGGATACAGTCCCTGTCCCACAAGGGACTCATAGTCTTAACCCCCATTTTATAGATGAGGTACAGAGAAGTTAAGTGACTTGTCCAAGGTCACCCAGAAGATAAGTGGTGTTAGTGGGATTAGAACCCAGGTCCTTCCGATTCCCAGGTCCATGCTCTCTCCTCCTAGGCCACGCTACTTTCCTGCCCATCTCCATCAATCGATTGATGATATTTATTAAGTACTTACTGTGGGCAGAGCACTGCACTAAATGTTTGGGGTAGTATAATAAAATGGAGTTGATAGACATTATTTTTGCTCTCAAGGAGCTTGCAGTCTATAAAAGAGACACTAAAGAGATAAAGGAAATAGTAGAATATAAGCATATTTACAGATATACTGTGGGGCTGGGGTGAGCATCACAGTGCTTAAGGGATTACAGAGCCAAGAGCATAGGCAGTGCAGAAGGAAGGGCAAATAGGGTGAGGAAATGAGGGCTTAGTTAGGGAAGGCCTCTCAGAGATGTGGTTTTTGGAGAGTTTTGAAGGTGGGGAGAGCGGTGGACTGTTGGATGTAAATTTTCTCTCCATTTCACCTCTCTGCTTCATTCATTCAATCATACTTATTGAGCGATTACTGTGTGCAGAACACTGTACTAAGTGCTTGGGAAGTACAAGTCAGCAACAAGTCTGCTTCTTTGTCTCTCCCTCTAGCTCTCCAGCTCTTGTATCTCTCATCAGTCTCTCTCCATCTTCTGTGGGCCTTTCTCGTGTTTTGTGTAAAAATAAGTATTTATCTGCCTTTCTAATCCTCAGAACTATAAATACTGCTAGTGACAAATACCTTCTCCTACAGCTCTGACGATATGTGAGGAAGTGTGATCAGAGGAATTGTGTGTGTGTTAGTGTGTGTGTGGAGGGGGCATGTCTGTATATGTGTGTGCATCCGTGGGTTAGGGTCTGGGTATGTGTTTGTGTAGGAGTGTTTGTGTGTTTGGTGTGGGATGGGTGGGATTTAGGGAACTGCAAATCTGGGTCCCCCCCTGCAAAATGTAATCTTTCTTTCTGGCCCTGGGAAAAACGGTGTGAATTCTGAAGAAATGCACATACCTAGGCATCTCTCTAGCATACATTCCTGTGCAAGCACACATACATACACACACATTTTGCTTTTATTGTGCTCTCCAAATGCTTAGTACAATGCCTTATTTGCCATAGGTCCGCATTAAAAACAATTGATTGATTGGTTGGTGCACCCAAACACAGATGCCCAAACAAGCACATGTCCCTACAGACCCACAGGCCTTCCCCAACTAAACCCTCATTTCCTCTTCTCCCCCTCCCTTCTGTCACCTTACACTGGGATTTGCACCCTTTATTCACCCTTTCCTCTGGCCCACATCACTCATGTACACATCTTCCCATTCAATCTATATACTTCATGCTGCTGCCCGGATCATCTTTGTGCAGAAATGCTCTGGGCATGTTACTCCCCTCCTCAAAAATCTCCAGTGGCTACCAATCAACCTATGCATCGGGCAAAAACAACTCACTCTCGGCTTCAAGGCTGTCCATCATCTCGCCCCCTCCTACCTCAACTCCCTTCTTTCCTTCTACAGCCCAGCTCGCACCCTCCGCTCCTCTGCAGCTAACCTCCTCACTGTACCTCGTTCTCGCCTATCCCGCCGTCGACCCCCAGCCCACGTCCTCCCCCGGCCTGGAATGCCCTCCCTCCACACATCTGCCAAGCTAGCTCCCTTCCTCCCTTCAAAGCCCTACTGAGAGCTCACCTCCTCCAGGAGGCCTTCCCAGACTGAGCCCCCTCCTTCCTCTCCCCCTCCCCATCCCCCCAGCCTACCTCCTTACCCTCCCCACAGCACCTGTATATATGTTTGTACAGATTTATTACTCTATTTTACTTGTACATATTTACTATTCTATTTATTTTATTTTGTTAATATGTTTTGTTTTGTTGTCTGTCTCCCCCTTCTAGACTGTGAGCCCGCTGTTGGGTAGGGACCGTCTCTATATGTTGCCAACTTGTACTTCCCAAGTGCTTAGTACAATGCTCTGCACACAGTAAGCGCTCAATAAATACAATTGAATGAATGAATGAATCTGTAATTTGTTTACATATCTGTCTCCCCCTCTAGACTGTAAGCTCCTTATGAGCAGGAAAGGTGTCTACCAACTCGGTTACATTGTACTCTGCCAAGTGTTTAGTACAGTGCTTTGCATGCAGTATGTGCTCAATAAATACAAGTGCTTGATTTTCATTCATTCATTCAATCGTATTTATTGAGTGCTTACTGTGTGCAGAGCACTGTACTAAGCACTTGGGAAGTACAAGTTGGCAACATATAGAGACTGTCCCTACCCAACAGAGGACTCACAGTCTAGAAGGGGGATCAATCAATCAATCAATCGTATTTATTGAGCATTTACTGTGTGCAGAGCACTGCACTAAGCGATTGAGACAGACAACAAAACAAAACATATTAACAAAATAATACAAATAGAATAGTAAATACGTACAACTAAAATAAATAGAGTAATAAATATGTACAAACATATATACAGGTGCTGTGGGGAGGGGAAGGAGGTAGGGCAGGGGGAATGGGGAGGGGGAGGAGGGAGAGAGGAAGGAGGGGGCTCAGTCTGGGAAGGCCTCCTGGAGGAGGATTTGATTTGTTGATTGACTGATTGATCTGAGAGTGTCCGGTGGCTGGGGATCCCCCAGATGGGATGTTTTCTCAGGGCAGTCAGCCCCCCCCCCATGCCTGTCCTCCAAACCCCCATTTTCGCCCCCAAATTCACAATGGACAGTGGAACCCAGGGATGAGGGGAAACAGGAGGGAGGGTGAAAAAGCATGCAACGCTGAGCGGGGGGAGAGGGGAAGGGGGCCGGGGGTATGTGTGGAGGGACCCAGAGAAGGAGGAACGGGGAAGGGGGCCCGGAGGAGGGGGACAAGGCCGGGTGCTGACGATTGCGGCCACCGGGCCAGACGCTGAGCAGGCCAGGTCTCTCTCGGCCCTCCCCTGCCCCCTCCTCCCTCCCCTCCCGTATCTCTCCGGAGGACCGGTCTGGGCGCTGATAAGAGGCGGGTGGAGACGTTATTTGTTTAACTCTGGGGGGGGGGGGGGGTCACCGGCCCCCCCCCCCCGGCCCCCTGTTTGACCGGGAGTCCCTCCCAGCCCCTTGCTCTATTGTCGCGTCCCGGCGCGCAGGATGAAGCGGTGCGCTCAGTACAGAGCGCTCAGTACAGAGCTCTGCAGCAGGGCAATGTGGAGTCGGCCCGGGCCTGACGGAGACCTGGTTTCTAATCCCGGCCCCGCCAATTACCCCCTGCGTGACCTTGGTCAAGTCATTTAACTTCTCAGTTTCCTTATCTGTCACTGCCCCTCTAAAACTGTGAGTCCCAAGTGGGACAGGAACTGTGTCTACTCTGCTTTTACATTGTTTCTACTCCAGTGCTTAGCACAGTGCCTAGCACATAGTAAGAGCTTAACAATTGACACAATTATTATTACTCTTGTTAATAATGATAATAATAAGCATACAGCACACGTCCAGTACAGCTCCGTGCACACACCATGCATAATAATAATGATGGCATTTATCATCATCATCATCATCAATCGTATTTATTGAGCGCTTACTATGTGCAGAGCACTGTACTAAGTGCTTGGGAAGTACAAATTGGCAACATAAAGAGACAGTCCCTACCCAACAGTAGGCTCACAGTCTAAAAGGGGGGAGACAGAGAACAAAACCAAACATACTAACAAAATAAAATAAACAGAATAGATATGTACAAATAAAATAAATAAATAAATAGAGTAATAAATATGTACAAACATATATGCATATATACAGGTGCTGTGGGGAAGGGAAGGAGGTAAGATGGGGGGGATGGAGAGGGGGATGAGGGGGAGAGGAAGGAAGGGGCTCAGTCTGGGAAGGCCTCCTGGAGGAGGTGAGCTCTCAGCAGGGCCTTGAAGGGAGGAAGAGAGCTAGCTTGGCGGATGGGCAGAGGGATTGGGGGCATTCCGGGCCCGGGGGATGACATGGGCCGGGGGTCGATGGCGGGACAGGCAAGAGTGAGGTACGGTGAGGAGATTAGCGGCAGAGGAGTGGAGGGTGCGGGCTGGGCTGGAGAAGGAGAGAAGGGAGGTGAGGAAGGAGGGGGCGAGATGATGAAGAGCCTTGAAGCCGAGGGTGAGGAGTTTCTGCCTGAGGTGCAGATTGATTGGTAGCCACTGGAGATTTTTGAGGAGGGGAGTAACATGCCCAGAGTGTTTCTGGACAAAGACAATCAGGGCAGCAGCATGAAGTATGGATTGAAGTGGGGAGAGACACAAGGATGGGAGATCAGATCACTTTCAGACTGTGAGCCCACTGTTGGGTAGGGACTGTCTCTATGTGTTGCCAATTTGTACTTCCCAAGCGCTTAGTACAGTGCTCTGCACATAGTAAGCGCTCAATAAATACGATTGATTGATTGATTGATCAGAGAGAAGGCTGATGCAGTAGTCCAGATGGGATAGGATGAGAGCTTGAACGAGCAGGGTAGAGGTTTGGATGGAGAGGGAAGGGCGGATCTTGGCAATGTTTCGGAGCTGAGACCGGCAGGTTTTGGTGACGGCCCCCACGTTTTCGACCCCTAATCCTCTTCCCCATTGGGTCAAACCCTCTTGCACTTGGGCTGAGGAGGGGAGCAGATGCCTGCTGGAATTCAGGGTGCAAAGGAATTTACCCCAGTTTGGGTGGCAGGGCCTGGGAGGACTGGGTGAAATGGTTTCCCAGCCCAAAGATCGGCTAAACGAAAACTCCTAAGGAGTCTGCCCGCCCCCCCACCCCAGCCTTGCCCTGCCTCAGGGGGTTGGAGGAGGGGGGAGGGTGTTTGATGGCCCCGGCCCTAGCCTTCCTTGTTTAATCCCTCAACCCCTGACCCCCGACAACTGGCCTCTTCGCCTTCCCTTCTGCGTCATCTACACACTCGGGCAGGCCACCCTGGACACTCTGTTACTCTCCCCGGTCACCCCCAGCTCCAAAGCACGTGTCTCCTTTGCTTTACTCTCTGCTAGTTACCCTGTCTGTCACTTACTGGAATGTTTTTCTCCCCTCTAGGCTGTAAATGCCTTGAGGGTGGGGATACCATCTACCAACTCTACTGTATTGTACTCTCCCAAGAGCTTGGTAAAGTGCTCTGCAAACAGTAAGCTCTCAAAAAATACCATTGACTGATTAGCCGTGGCCAGGGGAGAAGCCGAGCAAATGGAAATAATAATTAATAATAATCATGGTATTTGTTGAGTGCTTACTATGTGCCAAGGACCGTTCTAAGCACCTGGGTAAGTAAAAGGTAATCAGGTTGTTCCACATGAGGCTCACAGTCTTAATCCCCATTTTCCAGATGAGGTAACTGAGGCTCAGAGAAATTAAGTGACTTGCCCAAGGTCACATAGCAGATGTGTGACAGGGCTGGGATTAGAACTCACATCCTCTGACTCCCAAGCCCATGCTTTTTCATTCATTCTTTCATTCAAATCGTATTTATTGAGTGCTTGCTGTGTGCAGAGCACTGTACTAAGCCCTTGGAAAGTACAATTCAGCAGTGAAGAGAGACAATCCCTGCCCACATAGGGTTTACTGTCTAGAAGGGTGGAGACAGACATCAAAACAAGTAAACAGGCATCAATATAAATAGCATTATACTTTCCACTAGGCCATGCTGCTTCTCCATAAGTACTATGGCATTTATTAAGCACTTACTGTGTGCCAGGCACTGTACTAAACACTGGGGTGGATACAAGCAAGTCGGGTTGGACACAGTCCCTGTCCCACATTGGGCTCATAGTCTCAATCCCCATTTTACAGATGAGGTAAATGAGGCACAGAGAAGTAAAGTGATTAGCCCAGTGTTGCACAGCAGACAAGTGGCAGAGCCAGGATTGGAATCCAAGGATTGGACCATGCCTGTGAGAGTGACCTTCATCACTGGGCCCAATCCAGGACTTGGATGGGTCTGGGGCCTCCGGCCGGTCTCTTGCTGCCCTGGCTGGTCTCCCACCTGCCTGCCCACCACCACATACACAGGGGCTGGAACTCTGGAGTGCGAGGGTCTCCAATAAGCCTTGCCCTATAGCCAGACATACGCCCAGAGAGGCTGCTTGGGAAGACAAGGGAAGTTGGGGGGGGGGGCGGTCCTCAGGGGAAAAAAGACCAGCCTGGGAGTCAGGAGACCCGGCCTCTACCCCAGCTCCGCCCCTGCCTGCTGGGAGACCTT
Organism: Tachyglossus aculeatus; assembly: GCF_015852505.1. Taxonomy (NCBI): domain Eukaryota; kingdom Metazoa; phylum Chordata; class Mammalia; order Monotremata; family Tachyglossidae; genus Tachyglossus; species Tachyglossus aculeatus. Next base: position 467,419 of record NC_052074.1, read on the forward strand.
GGGCAAGTCATTGAACCTCTCTGGCCTCAGTTTCCAGTTCCTGTCTCCCAGGGTTGTTGGGGTTAACTGACTGAAACCGCCTGTCCAGATCAAAGACCCCTGAGGAGCTTTATTGGGGGCCGCTAGGGGAGTGTGGGCAGGGGATGGCCAGGGCCTTCCCTGAGCAAGGGAGGAGCACCAGGAGCAAGGGAGGAGCAGGAGGAGGAGCACCAGAAGGAGCGTAGGGAGGAGCATCAGGAGAAACTACGGGAGGAGCAGCAGGAGGAGCTATGGTAGGAGCAGGAAGAGGAACACACCTGTCCACATGTTTTGTTTTGTTGTCTGTCTCCCGCTTCTAGACTGTGAGCCCGTTGTTGGGTAGGGACCGTCTCTATATGTTACCGACTTGTACTTCCCAAGCGCTTAGTACAGTGCTCTGCACACAGTAAGCACTCAATAAATACGACTTAATGAATGAATGAATGAGGAGCAGTGGGAGGAGCTACGGGAGGAGCAGGAGGAGGAGCTACGGTAGCAATAATAATGATGGTATTTGTTAAGCGCTTAGTATGTGCATAGCACTGTTCTAAGCGCTGGGGAGGTTACAAGGTGATCAGGTTGTCCCAAGGGAGGATCACAGTTTTAATCCCCATTTTACAGATGAGGTAACCGAGGCACAGAGAAGCTAAGTGATTTGCCCAAAGTCACACAGCTGACAGTTGGTGGAGCTGGGATATGACCCCACGACCTCTGACTCCAAAGCCCGGGCTCTTTCCCCTGAGCCACGCTGTTTCTCCAGTAGGAGCAGTACGGGAGGAGCAGGAAGAGCGGTGGGAGGAGCAGGAGGAGGAGGAGGAGCTACGGGAGCAACAGGAGGAGGAGCAGCGGGAGGAGCAGGAGGAGGAGCTACGGGAGGATCAGGAGGGGGAGCTACGGGAGGAACAGGAGGAGGAGCAGCGGGAGGAGCTACAGGAGGAGCTACGGTAGGAGCAGGAGGAGGAGCACCAGGAGGAGCGACGGGAGGGTGAGACGGCCTGTGCTCAAAGTGTGAGCGACCGCCTGTTTTAACCCTTGCATCCCCATGCGTTGTGACGCAGTGAGCGGGGCCCCAACGGTTTCGGAGCCTCCGCCCGTGACGGCGCGGCGGGCCCTCGGACTGAACGTGGAAGGAGGAAGAAGCAGCCTGGCTCAGTGGGTAAGAGCCCGGGTTTGGGAGTTAGAGGTCAGGGGTTCAAATCCCGACTCGGCCTCGTCAGCTGTGTCACTTTGGGCAAGTCACTTCACTTCTCTGGGCCTCAGTTCCCTCATCTGTAAAATGGGGATTAAGACTGTGAGCCTCACTTTGGACAACCTAATCACCTTGTAACCTCCCCAGCGCTTAGAACAGTGCTTTGCACGTAGTAAGCGCTTAACAAATACCACTATTATTATTGCTACCGTAGCTCCTCCTCCTGCTCCTCCCGTAGCTCCTCCCGCTGCTCCTCATTCATTCATTCATTCATTCAGTCGTATTTATTAAGCGCTTACTGTGTGCAGAGCACTGTACTAAGCGCTTGGGAAGTCCAAGTTGGCAACATATAGAGACGGTCCCTACCCAACAGTGGGCTCACAGTCTAGAAGGGATCCGGCGGGAGCTCCCCCGTACCCTGCGGCGAAGTCAGGGAAACGCGCCTTGGCCCCGATGGGGTGGGGGTGGGGGACCCTTTCCTAGCCCGGATCAGGGGAAGCAGTATAGCCTGGTGGCGAGAACACGGTTTTAGGAGTCAGAGGTCGTGGGTTCTAAACCAGCCACCGCCACTTGCCTGCTGTGTGACCTTGGGGAAGTCGCTTCACTTCTCTGTGCCTCAGTTCCCTCATCTGTAAAATGGGGATTGAGACTGTGAGCCCCATGTGGGACAGGGACTGTCCAACCTGATTGCCTTGTAATAATAATAATAATAATGGCATTTATTAAGCACTTACTATGTGCAAAGCACTGTTCTAAGTGCTGGGGAAGTTACAAGGTGATCAGGTTGTCCCACAGGGGGCTCACAGTCTTACTCCCCATTTTACAGATGAGGGAACTGAGGCACAGAGAAGTTAAGTGACTTGCCCAAAGTCACCAAGCTGACAGTTGGCGGAGCTGGAATTTGAACCCATGACCTCTGACTCCAAAGCCCGGGCTCTTTTCCACTGAGCCATGCTGCTTCTCCAGTAGCTACCCCAGTGCTTAGAACAGTGCTTGGCACATAGGAAGCGCTTATCAAAGACCATCATTATAGAGCCCGGGTTTGGGAGTCAGAGGTCGTGGGTTCTAATCCCGCTCCTCCACGTGTAAGCTGTGTGACTTTGGGTAAGTTACATCACTTCTCTGGGCCTCAGTTCCCTCATCTGTAAAATGGGGATTAAGACTCTGAGCCCCACGTGGGATAACCTTGATTATCTTGTATCCCCCCCAGCGCTTAGAACAGTGCTTGACACATAGTAAGCGCTTAAATATCAACATTATTATTAGTAGTAGTATTATCTCGGCTCTTGCTGCGCCCCCTCGCCCCCGGGCAGGGGTCGACCCCCCGGACCCCTTCGGGGCGCGTCCCCCCCCTGCTCCGGTCCAGGGGTCCAGCCCCGCACTGACCTCCGGGCCGGGGGCGGGTGGGGGGCAGGGAGAGGTCCCGGGACAACCCGAGCTCGGAAAACCGCAGCCTCCGCAGGAGGAGGAGAGAGATGGTGAAGGAGGAGGAGGAGATGGATATAATAATAATAATGACATTTATTAAGCGCTCACTATGTGCAAAGCACTGTTCTAAGCACTGGAGAGGTTACGAGGTGATCAGGTTGTCCCATGGGGGGCTCACAGTCTTAATCCCCATTTTACAGATGAGGTAACTGAGGCCCAGAGAAGTTAAGTGACTTGCCCAACGTCACACAGCTGACAATTGGCAGAGCCGGGATTTGAACCCATGACCTCTGACTCCAAACCCCGTGCTCTTTCCCACTGAGCCACGCTGCTTCTGATGGATGAGGAGGAGGGAGATGGTGATGGGGGAGGAGGTGGAGCCCGGAGTCCGAATCTCTGTCCCCACCTCGGCTGGGCTGGGAACTTCCCCGAGGGCCCTGCGGGCACAAGCGTGTGCGAGGTCGCATGCGACGGGGTGGTGTGGGCAAGGACGTGTGTGCAAATGGATGTGTGGCAGTGTACATGCGTGCGTACGCCCACACGCACGGGCAGAGTGTGGACTGGCGGGACAGTCGAGCGTGTATAATTGGGCTATTTGTTAAAGCGGTCACTACATGGCGAGCACTGTGCTAAGGGTGGTAAGAGAAGCAGCATGGCCTAGTTGCAAGAACACGGGCTTGGGAGTGAGAGGATGTGGGTTCTAATCCCGGCTCCTCCACTTGTCCGCTTCACTTCACTTCTTGTCCCAGTTACCTCATTTGTAAAATGGAGATTGATTCTGTGAGCCCCATGTGGGACAGTGACTGTGTCCAATTCGATTTGCTTGTATCCACCCAGTGCTTAATACAGTGCCTGGCACATAGTAAGCATTTAACAGATACTATAATAATAATAATAATAACTGTTATTAAGAGGCTGCATGCACAGTCTTGGCTGCGGAGGCAGGGAGCGGGGAAGGATCAGTTGTGTTTGCCGGAAGACCACCTCAGTCTTTGCCGGTGCCTGTTCTTCCCCCTCAGCCCTCCTCATCTTTTTTTTAATATACATTTTTTCTTTTCCTTATGATATTTGTTAAATGCTTACTTAGGTTATTTGTTGAATGCTTACTAGAGGCACCATTCTAAGCACTGAGGTAGGTAAAAGTTAACCAGGTTGGACACAGACCTTGTCCCAGATGGGCCTCAGTCTAAGTAGGAGGGAGAAGAGGTACTGAACCCCCATTTTACAGATGAGAAAACTAAGAAGTGAAGTGACTTGTCACCCAGCAGGCAACTAGCAGAGCAGGGATTAGAACCTGTTTCCACTGACTGCTAAGCCTGTGCTCTTTCCCCTAGGCCTCACTGCTCTTCACAGGCCACGTTGCTTCAAGCTCACTATTGCTCACGTGTGTCACAGGGCTCATCTCAGGGGTAGATTAGGTCATGTCTTCTGTGACTGTTGCCTGCCTCCAAAGTGACAAACATAGCACCAACCACACAGGATGTGCGCAGCACAAAGCTCTACACAGCACATGGCTCCACACACATTAAGCACCCAGCTGGCACCTAGTACAGTGCCCTGCACACAGTAGGTGGCTAGTACAATGCTACTGTTGACAGTAGGTGCCAAGTACAGTGCTCTGCATACAATAGAGAATAGGTGCCCAATTCAACACTCTCTGCATTACAGTAGGTGCCTAACATGGTGTCCTCCTCCTACTAATAACTGTAGTACTTGTTAAGCATTTACAGTGTGCCAAGCACTGTGCTAAGTGTTGGAGTACAGACAACAAAATCAGGTTGGACTCTCCCTGTCTCACATAAGGCTCACAGTCTAAAAGATAGAGAAAACAGATCCCCATTTTACAGATGAGGGAACTGAGGCCCAGATAAGTTACGTGTCTTGCTCAAGATTACACAGCAGGCAAGTGGTGGAGCCAAGATCAAGACCCAACTCTGGGCTCTGTCCAGCAGGCTACACTGTTTTGCTTCAAGTAGTGCCTTTCTCATGAATCATGTGCATGTGCTGTGTGTGCCATGTGGTTTACCTGTGTTGTATATGTGTAATGCATGGGTGTGTTATATGCGTGCACATGCATATGCCATGTAAGGCTGTGTATGTTGTGCACATGCTATGGGCTGGGCCTGGCTGAATGTGCATGTGTCCATTTGAGTTGGGTGTGTGTGCTTGTGCAGTGTTCCTGTACTCTATGGGCATGCTCTGTGTGTACCATCTCTGCTGTGTGCACTGCATGCACACTGTGGGTGCTATATGTGCGTGCTGTGTGCAGTGTGATATGTGTATGTGTGTGCCACATATGTGCACTGCAAGTGTATATGCAATGGGGTGTGTACTCAGTGTCGGGTTGCTATCCAGAGCCTTTCTCTCACTCTTCGTTAAAACGCTTCCAGCCAGAGCCCAACAGGGCAGGGTGGATGGACCGCTGGGTGGACCGACCGGCAGACTGATGGGCGGACTGGCAAGAGGACTGACAGGCAGCCGGTGTCCTGGCACCTTGCGTTATCAGGTAGGGCCTAATGGTGGCCCATATCCATCTGGAAGCAGAAGCTCCAGGAGAGGGATCGATCAGCCAATCAATCTGTAGTATTGATTGAGCACTGCAACGAGTAGCAGTATGGCCTAGTAGAAAGTACATGGGCCTGAGTCAGAGGAACCTGGGTTCTCATCCTGCCTCTGCCACGTGTCTTCTGTGTGACCTTGGGCAAGCTCTTCAACTTCTCTGGGCCTGTTTCCACATCTGCAAAATCGGGATGAAGTTCCTGTTCACTTGTTGAGCCCCATCTGGGACAGGGACTGCGTCCAACGTGATTATTTTGTATCTTCCCCACCACTTAGTACATTGCTAGATTAATAGTAAGCATTCTATAATACCACAATTATTATTGAGGACTTGGGAGAGTACGAGTTAGAAGATTCAATCCCCCAACACTAAAATCAATTACAGATAGGCAGAAGAGCATTGGATTCCACCTGTGTGGGAGGAGGGGTTGGCGCCCTCGAGGTTCCAGGTTTGGGGGTGATGGGGCTAGAGCCGCTGGGGGGAAGGGGGCCAGTGCCAGGGAGGAGGTGATGAGACTAGTGCTCCTGGGTCTGGGCTGAGGCGATGAGACCAGCACGCCTGAGTTCTGGCCATGGTACCAATGGGCCAACCCGCCCCGGGTCCTAGCCCTGCTGTCGGACAAGATCTGAAGGTGCCTGAGGGGCTGGAGTGACCCCCAAACCGGATCTCCGAGCGACATGGCCCAAACAGCCTGCCAAGGCCTCCTCGCCCCTCCCTTGCGGCCCAAACCGATCCACAAAGACCTGGGCCCTGGTGGGTGCAGAAAATCTCCAAGCCAACTGTCGGGCCCCGCCCTGCCCCAGCTCCTTGCTGGCAAATAAATGAAGTGGTGTTTGCTCAGAGCAGGGAAGAATATGTCTGCGCACGCGCGTGGCCCCCCGGCCCTGGGCCCGGCTCTGCCCAGCTCAAGGCCGCCACGGCCCAGTGTGTTGGGGAGGATGCGGGACCGGGCCAGGGCCTGGCCCTGGGCCAGGGCTGTGCCCGGGCTGCTGCGTGCAAGCGCTGCCTGCACCGGAAACACCGCCGGAGGAAGTGGCAGGTTTCGGCGTGCCCCCACCCAGCCCGGCCCAGCTGCAACCCCAGTCCTTCAGAGGGCCCTCAGCCCGCCCCCTCCCCCCCAACAGCTTTTCAGTTTGGGTTTATTTCCAAAAGCTTTTATTGAAGGGAGAGGGAGGCAGAAGAAACATTTGCAGGCCTTCCTCCTCCCCCGTCCCATTACATTCAACGCTGGCGTGAGGAACCGGGCCAGCGGCCCACAGGATCCAGCGGAGAAGGGGCGGCCCGAGGGGTCGCCCCCTCTCCCTCCGACCAAAGTGGTCGCGTCCCTGGATTGTGTGGGCCAAGGTGGGCAGGCGGAGGCAGTGGAGGGCTAAAACCGGGGCAAGGCCTACCCTCAGCCGACGCTCCGCCATCACTGGGGGAAGAACACTTCTTGTTTCACTTGGAGTCCAGACCGGGTGGCTATCGCCCTGCAGGCCCCTTGCCCGCTGTCCGACCCGCACTACTGCCCGGGGCTCCCACGTCCGCCGGTGGGGCGGGCGGACGAGACCCACTCCCACCGCGAATCCCCAATACTCCTGTGGCAGAGGCGACCGATGGGGACCCCCGCCCTGGTCTCCGACCGTGAGCAGGTAGAGCAATCGGGTAAAATAAGCATTACATACGATCTCTTAAATTAAGATTTTGTTTTTACTCATTTACAATAAAATAACCAAGTGACGTTACAAAAGGCATATATTACTGTGAAAAGAACATACTCCACATGGCGCCGCTTAATAATGGCAATCATAATTTAAACATAATAAAAGAATATAGATCTATTGCTTTCCATCATACCCGATAAATACAGTATGAACAGATTCCCCGGGGTACACTTTCCACAAGATAATAAATAAGTTAAATAGAGTTTCATGGTGAGTTGTGGTGCAGTATTGGGCACCGACTCCAAAACAGCTAAAAAAATAATTAAAAAAAGAAAAAAAACCCCAAAAAACAAACACCAAAACATTAACAGCGGTTACTCCCCAACAGTTACAAACTGATGTGGGCCCGGCCTGCCAGGGAGGGGGGGTGTGCCACTGTTCCAGCCGAAGCTGGGCCAGGGCGGGACAGGGCAGGCACGGGGCAGATCTCAACTCTGGAAGAGGGGCCGGGAGAACGGGGCGCATGTGGTTTTTTAGCAGGCAATCATGAGGTCGGCATAAAAAAAAGATAAGGCCACGGTCAAGGCATATTCTTGGCGGATGGGCAGGTTGGCCCAGCTGGCACATGGAGGGGCCCCGGGCTGTCCAGGCTCGGGGCTAAGTGGGGTCCCCGGGGGAAGGGCGGCAAAGAGGAAGGCGAGGGATGGTGAGGGGTGGAAAATAATGGGGACTGGGGGGCGGAGGTTGTGGGGGGTCTCGCAGGCCCGGCCCTCCTTTATCACAGTAAGGCAGAAACCGGGTGTCCGCCAGGGCCAACTTTGGGGGCCTCTCCGTTCGTCGCAGTAGAAAACGTCCTTTCCTGTTTCTCGAGGCGATTCTTCAGCTTTCGTGGTGGAGTCGGGGGTAAAAAAAAACCCCCAAGGCGGATGGCTGGCGGGGCCGCCTCAGTCGTCCGAGACGGAGAGGCGGCTGAAGATGGGCAGGCGTCGCCCGGCGTCGAGGCCGGGGGACTCGGAGCCGCTGAGGCTGCCGGGGCTGAGCGAGCCGCTGAGCCGACTGTCCCGGCCGGACGGCGACCCCGGAGGGCTGCACGACGACGACGACGACGACGACGACGACGACGACGACGACGAGGAGGGCGGCGGCTGCGCGGTGGTGGCGGGGGCGAGGGGCGGGGCGAGGCTGGGCGGCGGGCCGCGGTAGTAAGCGGCCGGGCCGGGGCCGGGGCCGGGGCCGAAGCCGGGGGCCTGAACGGCCAAGGGAGCCAGGAGGCCGCTCAGCTCCTGCCCCGAGAAGGCGAAGGCGTTGTTGGCGCAGGGCGGGAGCTGGTCCTCGCCCCCGAACAGCAGGGCGGCCGCCGCGCAGCTTGGAGAGGCGGCGGCCGACGACGACGACGAAGACGACGACGAGGACGAGGACGGCGGAGGCGTGCGGGCCGCGGGGGGGTCCAGCCTGGCCCCGCGCAGGGCGGGCAGCGGCAGGTGGTGGTGGTGGTGGTGGTGCTGGTGGTGTGCGGCGGGGAAGCCCGAGAAGCTGAGGCTGTGGTGCAGCTTAGGCCGCGGCTCCCGGGGGAAGGCCGGGGTCGGCGGGTCGCGGGCGGCGGGCCCGGGCCCGGGCCCGGGCCGCCGCTCGTCGGCGTTGTGGATGAAGTGGCAGCGGGGCCCGTAGGGGCAGAAGCCGATGGTGTGGAAGGTGCGGCACAGCTCCGTCTTGTACTTGGGGTGGCGGGTCAGGCTGCGCAGCTCGTGGAAGCCGTGGGCGAACTGGCACTTGTCGCCGTACTTGCAGGCGCCGCTCTCCTCGAAGGGCCGGCACAGCTCCGTCTTGTAGCGGGTGGAGTTGATCTGGGAGCCGGGCCCGGGCTTCGGCTGCGCCTGCTGCTGCTGCTGCTGCTGCTGGAGCTGCAGGAGCTGCTGGCTGCGGTCGCCGCTTTCGCTGAACGAGCGGTCCCGGAACCGGCCCTCCTTGGCCACCGGCGGCTCCGGGAGGCCCAGCCCGACGAACCTGGGCGAGCAGCCGGCGGCCGGGGGGGGCGGGGGGGCCAGGGCGGCCGGCGGCGGCGGCGGGGGGCTGGACGGCGGCCGGCGCAGGAAGCCCGGGGCCAAGGCGGCGCTGGGGCCCGGGCTCACGGGCGTCCCCACGGCCTTCTTGTCCAGGACGGTCAAGCTGAGGTTGGCCAGGGACTTCTCCGTCTAAGGGACACGGGGAGGGAGGGGGGGGAGGGAGGGGGCGGGCGGCCCAGTCAAGCCGAGGCCGTGGGGAGGGGGGCTGCTCGGCGAAGTTGCAAGTTTGCAGCCTCCGGGCCCAGGAAGCGCGCACAAAGTTTAGGCTCTGAATCCGCCCCCCTCCCCCTTTCCCACATGTGGCCCCGACCGGGCCCAACTCTCCCGCCTTTCGCGCGGGGATCACTTGGCCGCCTTCTCCTCCTCCCCTCCCCAAAGGCTCCCCCGGAGCTCCGGCCCCCCTCTCGCCAAAGTTTGCCAACTCGGGAGTGGCGGCCCGCCCCGCCCCGCCCCGGCGGCCAAGCGGACTTTCCCCCGCAGCCGTTAGCGCAAACCGCACCGTCCCCCCTCGCCCTGGCCCTGGCCCGTACCTTGCACAAGAAGTCGATGTCGTAGAAGGCGGACAGGAGTGTGGCCGACATGGCGGCGGCGGGAAGGCCCCGGGGCCCCCGGGCAGAGCCACGACGGAGGGTGGGGCGGAGGGGGGCCGGCGCAGGCCCGGGGCGCAACAGGGGGCGGGAAAAACCGGCGCGGGACGGGCTGGGCTGGTCCGGGCGGGGGGGGGGAAAGACTCTCAAGGACGCCGCCGCCGCCGCCCCCCCGTGCTTCTCTCCTCGGTGGCGGGGCGGCCTACTCCTCCTCCTCTTCCTCCCCCCCGCCCCCTGCCCGCAGGCCGCTTCGGAACGCGCCACGCGGCGACCCAACCGCTAGCGCTGTGCGCCCGGGTCGGCGGGCCGGCGGCCTATATAGGGGAGGGCGGGCCCGCCGGGCCGGGCCGGGCCGGGGGAGGCCGCCCGTCGCCAGGGCCCCGGGGGTCTCTAGGCAACGCCATCCCCGCCCCGCTGACGCCACGGCGCCCCGAGACGCCCATTGGCCGCCGCCAATTTTCCCCCCGTCCGTAGTGGCCGGGCGGCGAGGCCCGAGGAGGGAGGGGCGGGGCTGCACCGGGGCGGGGCACCCAGCCCATCCTCCCTCCCTCCCTCCCCCCACCCCCCGGACCCGGAAGGCGGGAGACCGCGGGACCCGCCCCGCACCCCAGGATGGGCGGGGGAGGGGAGGTGGCCGAGCCCCCGCCCCCCAGCGCGAGAGCCACCGCATGGCGGGGAGAGCCGCCTCCGGGCCCTGAGGGCCACACCGCGCAGCCCTTTCCCTCCCTGGGCCGCTCCCCTCGTTCAATCAATCAATCGTATTTATTAATAATAATAATGATGATGGCATTTGTTAAGCGCTTACTATGTGCAAAGCACTGTTCTAAGCGCTGGGGAGGATACAAGGTGATCAGGTTGTCCCACTTGGGGCTCACAGTCTTAATTCCCTTTTTAGACCGTGAGCCCACTGTTGGGCAGGGACTGTCTCTATACATTGCCAACTTGTACTTCCCAAGCGCTTAGTACAGTGCTCTGCACACAGTAAGTGCTCAATACGATTGATTGATTAATCAATCCCCATTTTACAGATGAGGTAACTGAGGCCCAGAGAAGTTCAGTGACTTGCCCAAAGTCACACGGCTGACAATTGGCAGAGCTGGGATTTGAACCCATGACCTCTGACTCCAAAGCCCGTGCCCTTTCCAATGAGACTCGCTGAGCGCTTCCCCCTTTTAGACTTCCCCCTTTTGACTGTGAGCCCACTGTTGGGTAGGGACTGTCTCTATATGTTGCCAACTTGTACTTCCCAAGCGCTTAGTACAGTGCTCTGCACACAGTAAAAGCTCAATAAATACAATTGATGATGATGATTACTGTGTGCAGAGCACTGTACTAGGCGCTTCTAAAGTTTCTAAAGTCAGGCCGCTTCCCCACCGGGGTTTCTTAGGATTTTCCCAACCGTTCAGGACACACAGTAATTGCTTCAACTCGACTCAAACCCAACCAGTACAGCGCCCAGCCCACAGGAAAGCACTCAATGCCTGCATGGCCTAGTGAGAGGCAGCGTGGCTCAGTGGACGGAGCCGGGGCTTGGGAGTCAGGAGTCATGGGGTTCTAATCCCAGCTTTAACACTTATCAACTGTGTGACTTTTCGGGCAAGTTGCTGCACCTCTCTGTGCCCGTTACCTCATCTGTAAAATGGGGATTAAGACTGTGAGCCCTATGTGGGACAACCTGATTACCTTGTATACCCCTCAGAGCTTGGAAGAGTGCTCGGCACACAGTAAGCACTTACAAATACCATCGTTATTAGCGGATAGAGCACAGGTCTGGAGTCATAAAGTCATAGGTTCTAGTCCCGGCTCTGCCAAGCGCCATTTATTTCCCTGCTCTGGGCCTCAGTTATCTCATCTGTAAAATGGGGATTGAGACTGTGAGCCCCACATGGGACATGGGCTGTGTCCAGCTCAGTTTGCTAGTCTCCTCCGCAGCACTTAGTACAGTATCTGGGACATAGTAAGCACTTAACAAATACCACCATCATTACTAATTAAAACATAGTTAATATTCCACCCGGGACGCGTGGCTCCCGCACTGAGGGCCATATCCTGCGGAAGGCCGGGGTCGCTCCAGCCAAGGTCGGGTCTGGGAGCGCGGGCACACGGCCACCGGCTGGCAAGGGGCAAAACTGGCCCACGCCACGGAGAGACGAGGCCTGGGAAATGCCAATGGCCAGTTGGCCACCGGGCCCCTGGCCACTCCCTGGGGAAATCTTGACCGACGGCCCCTGGGCCTGCAGGGTGCTTGCACGGGGAGGGGGACGTGGACGCTAGTCGAGGCCGGGCACGCACGTATCGGGTGGGTGGGAGGGAAGGGAGGCGGAGGGGCCACGGTCAGCGACACGGGGATGGCACAGAATGAAGCAAACGGTGTATGTGGGGGTACAGGCACCCCTCTAGGTCCGCCCCACCAGGCTCAGCACGTGCAGGCACCCCTCCGCCCGCTCGGCTTGGATGCGCAGCTGTGTGGACTCTGCTGTCCGGGAGAAGGTGGGCACTGGGGGCAGCGCTTGCAGGAGCCGGGAAACAGCCTGGGCTTGTGCGGCTGCCGCCGCCCGCAGCCCGTGGAGATGGGCCAGATCCTGGGCGGGGACTGCGGCCACCAGGGTGGAGAGATGCCGGCCAAGGTGTTCAGAGAAGGTAAGGGTCTCGGCCCAGAAGTTTGCTGTTCCTTTGTCAAACAGGATGCCCTCTTCTTCCTGCTGAAAGGGAGTGGTCAGGGTGGAGTCTCCTCTTTTGGCCAATCGAGGCAGTAAGGCAAGGGGAGGATGGGAAAGGCCATATGTCCCCATCCCTCCAGCCCCACAGAACTCCCAGGACACACCTGAGTGAGCTGACTGGACCCTTCTGCCCACCTCTGCCAGGTCCAGAGCTCTGCCACCTGAACCCCAGCTGCTGGCCCTTGTGCTGGGCATTACTCCACCCCTTGATTCCAGGGTGGAGAGAGGTTTATACCTCAAAGTGTGGGCAAATGTTTACGTGCTTTCCCAAGCACTTAATACAGTGCTTTACAGAGTAAGCGCTCAATAAAAATGATTGATTGATCCTGGACCAACTGCTTGGCTGCTCTGAGGTTTGCTGGCCCCAGTGGGGAAGTGACGCACGCGTGCATACACACACACACACACATACACACACACACAAATACCCCCGCCCCCCCCACCCAGTCCCACAGGGTCCAAGGGTCTGGGAGACAGTGTCCCTTCCTCCTTCCAGGTTGGGGACATGGTAGGGCACTACTGCTGTCCCCCTTCCCAGTTCCATATGGTCCTTGGTCCTCCCCGAGGACGCTAGCTGGCCCTCCAGGACCCCCAGGGCGGATAGGTACCTGCAGTGATGTCTCCGCATCCGGTCCGGTCTCGCTGTCTCCAAGCAGCCAACCCAGCAGGACGGGGACCCCAGCGGCGGCCTGGTTCCACCACAGCAGCAGCTCACACAGCAGTTCAATGGCCACATCCAGTGCCACGGCTGCGGTCAGCGAGCAAAAGGCAAGTTCTGCAAGATGGAGCGGATCTCAGCCACGGGACTCGGCCGGGAGTTCGGCGCCCCTCCCCCTGGGAAGCCGGACCGTTAGGAAATAGCCGGTCCTCACCCCCCCCCGCCCCCATCCTCCTGCCTTAAAGGCTTCCTCCTCCAGCAGGGGCCTCCCCTGACTGCCCCCCAACCCCCCGCCATTGCCATGTCAGCCCCTTGGCCCCACATCCATTTGACAGGGATCTATAGACCTAAGCAACGGAAGGCTCTTGTTTACAAGAGTTTTCCCTTGTACTCCTTAACTTTGGGCTAAAGTTTCCCCTACGAGGCTAAGTTCCCTGAGGATGGGGAAGGTATCTTACACATCTCCTGCCAGCCGGGAATACATTTTCGCTTGAGTCTCTGCTGTCCCAAATGCCCCCTTGGAATTCTGAGTCTACTTTGTGCCCCAGCCTGCCCTGCGGCAGAGAGCTTGTGGTCCAGAGTGGAAGCTGCCCTGGAGGGGCGGGGATGAGGCCTCTGCCCAGTAGCTCTGACCCCCCCGGAGGGTAGGAGAGCTAACACCCTTCTCTGTGACCCCACTGTACACCTGGTCCGCTGGGTCGGTCCCACCCCAACAGCTGCCAGATGCATCCTACATCCCTGACTCTCCCCACCTCAACCCAGCATGTACCATCCAACACCCCTGACTCCCCTCTCGATTCCTGGCTCTCCCCTAGTGACGCAGCACAGACCATCTGATGCCCCTGACTCTTACTCCCAGCAACCCAGCATGGACTGACCATCCAATACCCCTGACTCTACCTGGCTCTCTCCCAGTGACCCAGCACCCGACACTACTGACTCCCCTCTCCATCCCTGGTTCTCTGCCGGTGACCCCGCACAGACCATCCCACACCCCATCTCTGGCCCCTTGACCACAGATAGCTAAGAGCCTGGATGTTGGTAAACAGAAAGGATGCAGGGCCCAGCAGGGCCCCTTCTCTCTACTGCACTGAGCAGGAGTGGGGAGAGGGAGGAGGTGGGAGAAGGAACGGCACCGGACCTGAGGTCTTGCAGATGTGCTCCTGGGCCAGGGCCACTCTCACCACCTGGGCGGCGGCTTCCCTGACCACCTGCTCCTCGCTCTGGAGCAGCGTGAGTACACACCTCCACAGTGTGAGTGTGGCGGGGAGACCTGGGAACGGGAAACCACAGTCCTTAGAGCCGTGAGAGAGAAGCTGATGCCAGTACCACCCTGCCCCGCCCGCCCTGGCCCAGCCCCTGGCCCCGTGAGATGTCCCCCGCTGCGGGCAGCCGGGGGAGACTCACCAAGTATGAGGTTCTGGCTGGCCAGACACGAAGGGGCAGCACTCAGCAGGACGTCTGCCGCCACCAGCTTGGCCTCGGTCTGGCCGTCATCTCTGCAGCACTGGGTCACCAGCCGCACCCACCGCTCCCGGACCGAGGCCCCCATACCCGGCCTGGGCTGCGGAGAAAGGGGAGGCATTGGCCCTGCCTTGAATCGGGGCTTCCTGAGAACCGTGGGCAGCCCACGCCCTGGCCCCGGCTTCAGTGGACCAGTCACAGTGGGAGCTGGAGCCCAGAGCGGGAACAGTCAGTGCCATCCTGGTCACACGGTGCCTGAGCCCTGTGGCGGCTGCCACCCCTACACTAGGCATGGATGAGTTACCCTTACAGCCAAGCCTATTTGTGGTCTCCGACCTCCAGCTGCAAGGAGAGGAGGTTATTAGCTGGGGTCGGGAAGAGGCCGGACTGTGGGGGAAGGTCAGGGCCGCCTCACACCCCTGCCCCTAATCCCCAGCACCTCTGGCCACCGGGTGGGGCAGAGCCCACCAACAGGTGATTGTTTCAGCTTCTCCCAGGCCCTGGGGAGCAGGAACTCACAGCCTGGGCTGCCGCCACATCCTACCTCTCCGGACTCGTGCTGGACCAGGTGGAGGAAGAGTGCTGAGGCCAGCTTGAAAGCGGCAGTCTGGACGCCAACACTGCAGGAAAGGGCAGAGCAGAGGGCATCGGGGAGAGTTCCAGGAGCGGGCCCAGCTGCGGACGGCGACTCGGGGCCAGCCCGCGGACAGCGACTCGTGGTCAGCCACGGATAGAGGGTCGGGGTCAGCTACGGACAGAGGCTCGGGACCAACCTCACACAGTGACTCAGGGCTATCTGCAGACAGCGGCTTGGATCAGGGGAAGGTGGCTGGGGGGAGAGGGTGGGGATTAGCCGGGACAGGGAACCAACAAGCTTGGTTTTTTTAGATCCAGGGTTTGAAAAGTGCTGATGGGAATAATAATCGTGGTATTTGTTAAGCGCTTACTATGTACCAGGCACTGTACTAAGCACTGGGGTGGATACAAGTAAATCAGGTTGGACACAGTCCCTGTCCCATGTGGGACTCACAGTCTCAATCCCCATTTTACAGACGGGGTCACTGAGGCACAGAGAAGCGAAGTGACTTGTCCAGGATCACACAGCAGACAAGTGGCAGGGCCAGGATTAGAACCCACGACCTTCTGACTCCCACAACTGTGTAGTCTAGGGAGTGCAAGGACACCCTCCTCAGCCTGGTCCCTCTGCTTCGGTCCTCTGCTGCCCTGGTGTAAGCCCCCCACCCACCCCACCCACCCCTCCAGAGGGGGCAACTAGATGTAGCAGGGAGGCCTCACCGGTCACCAGAGGTGTCGGCAATGTCCATGGCCCAGGTCCAGAGCTGGGCTGCAGTCAGGTGGAGGGAGTGTGCAGCGACAGGAAGCCATGACTCGAGGTCCAGGCTGTGGAGGGCCTGCAGGGCCTGAGGACGAAGTGGGGGACGCCGGTCACCACGCTGAAACCCAGCGGCGGCCCTAGCCTCAGGATATCCCCAACTCCTGCCAGCCGAGGGGCAAGGAGCAGCGTTGCCCATTCAACAGCCAGCAGGCTGAGGCCCGGAGAGGTGGCAGGCCTGAGAGCCAGCTGGGCTTAGAGCCTTGGGCTCCTTGCCCTGCCCCCAACCCCAGTCCCTGCCCTGCCCTGGGCCAACTCCACTTTCCCTGGGGGAGGTGTGATGGGGGTGGCAATAGGGTACCAAGTGACTGCTCAGCCTTTCTTTTCTCAATTCTCCCACTTCAAAGCCAGAGAGCCAGACCCGCTGCCCAGCTGGCCCGGCCCGATGCTGGGCTCTGGGTGCTGGGCAGCAGCCTGAGCCAGTGAGCTAGACCCTGCCCCCATCTATCCGGAGCCTGGCAGGGGGCAGACGGGGACAGCGGAGGCCTACGTTCTGGGCCCAGTTCTGCCCCAGGCCTGCTGTATGACCTTGGGCAAGTCACTGAACCTCTCTTGGCCTCAGTTTCCTCCTCTGTGAAACGGGGAGGATGAAATGAAGACGTGGTGCCAGAGGCCACAGTGGCCACTCCCCACGGGAAGGCCTCGCTGGTCCGGGATTCCCGCACCCCACCTTGCTGAGGCACTGTGGGTGTGTCTCCTTCAGGGCCGCCCGCAGCAGCGCCTCCGCCGCCTCCACTGGCACCCGGGGCCCCTCTTGTGGCAGCAAGGCCTCCAGCCCCAGCAGGCGCAGGTCCGGCAGCTCGGACCGCAGGAGCTGGACCGTGGTGGCAGAGTCCGAGGGTGGCGGCAGGATCAGCGCCAGCCTGGCGACACTCTGCAGATACTGAGGGAGGCCCGGGATGGCTGTACCAGGGAGACCCTGGGTCACCAGCTCCGAATCTGAGACGACGGTGTCCAGGGCCTCCCGGAATCCAGCCAACTCCGAGACTGAGAAACAGAAAGGGACACGAGTGGGTACAGCCCCTCGCCGAGCAAGCCGGGCATTAGTGGGGCCCGGCCTTCCCTGTGCACTTCTCCAGCACTCTTCCCTCCCCATTGCCTGCCAGCCCCTGCTCTGGTTGGGAACGCCAGGGCGACCTCTCCCTCTACTCCGCTCAGTGCTCAGTGCAGTGCTCTCCTGGTGCTCCACCCCCCTCAATGGTAGATGGGGTTAGGAGCTGAGGGCCGACCAGGCAGGGGCGGCCTCCTAGAGGCTTTGGAGGGGGTGCGGTGGGGAACTGGTTTGGAAGACTGGGGGTGGGAAGGGAAGGGTCTAGGAGACCCCACAGGGGAGGGACGGGAGACTGGTGGTGGCCAGGCTACGGTCAGGAAGTCCACGGGGCAAGAACGAGGCTGTGGGCCCCTGGCCGCATGGTCAGAGGACAGAGAACACCCAGGGGCCACCCTCACCCTGCCCGTGGACCCCGGGGCCTTACCCAGATGGCTGCTCGGGCAGGACCGTCTAAGGCAGCTGGTTAGCAAGGTGAGGATGTCGACGAAGGTAGCTCGGGTCACCAGGCAAGGGTTGTGCCTAGAACAGAAAGGGTGGATGGTCAGGGGTCTGTCTATTGAGTGCCCCCAGGACACAGAGGTCAGAGGTCAGCCCCAGCCCTGACCTATGGTGGCCCAAGGATGTGGCCTGGGGTGGGAACCGCCACTCCGATCCTGACTCTGTCCCCACTGGTCCCGCCCCTGCAGCGAGGACATTCCTTGGGACAGTGATGTGGTCTGGCCTGGGTCTTCAGCGCTAAAGCCCCAGCTATGGGGCTTGTCTTTCTGGCAGCTGAGAGGTGCGGGGAAGCTGGGGGGGGGGGGGGCTTCTGGACCTTGGGTGACCCCCTCACCCACGGACAGCGAATGCTGCCCGGGGCCGACTCATTTTTTAGAAAACACGGCCGCGTTGCCGCTCTAAAGGAACCCGCTCCTCCCCAGTGGGGTCCCTTAGTGGCCTAAGGGGCCAGTGCTCCAGGACAGCCCCTCCAGGTCCTGTGGTGTCTGGCTCTGTGAGCCTGAGAGGGGAGACCCAGAAGTCCAGGACCACCCAGTGCTGAAGGAAATGATGGACCCCCACGGTGCACCCCAAGGGAACAGACTCCTGCAGACCCCAGAGGCCACGGCTGGGCCCTAGCGAAGGGCCGGTGGGACTCCAGAGCCCCCAACCCGGTTGTGAAGAGAAGGAGCCATGGTCTTGTGAGAGGCGTAACTGGGTTCAAGGCCAGTGGATCAGATGATGAATACTGCACCATGTTAAAACCTGGCAGGGCAGGGTCGCTGGCCAGGAAAGGGTCCTGGCTTAGGCGGCTCGGGATAGAAGGGCCGAGCCCACCCCGGTGAAAGACCTGACGCTCCCATGGACGAGACCAGGCCTACACCAAATCCCACTCCCCCAGGGCAAGGGCCCCCACTGGAGCTGGAGGGCGACAGGTTCAGAACAAACAGCAGGAACTATGTCTTCCCCAAGCGAGGTGCGAGGGGTGGGGGGGCGGGGCACGTGGAATTTGTTCCCACAGGGAGCTGTGCAGCTGGGAACTGCAGCTGGTCTGGGGGCACTGGACAGACCCATGAGCCAGTGAACTGTGCGGGGTCACTGAGGGAGAGTCAGGGCTGTTGGATGGTCCGTGCTGGGTCCCTGGAGGAGAGTCAGGGATGGAGAGGGAAGAGTCGAGGGTGTTGGATGGTCTATCCCTACTCACGAACACTCAGTACAGTGTCTGGCACGTAGTAAGTTCTTAAAAATACCATCATTATTATTGTTATTATTATTATTATTATGGGGAGGGGGTTGTCCAGATCAGGGTTGGTTCTTTAAATTTTCCATCACTGCCAGCGAGTGTGGTGGAGGGACAGACACTACACAGTTTCCAGAAACCCAAGCAAAAGCCAGAGAGCCCCACGCCCTGACCCCGCCCATGCCATGTGGCCACACCCACCTCTGGCCCAGCCACTGCTTGCCTCGGGCCCGGTCGGCGAGGTCAGGCAGCGCCCGGCGGAGGTCCGGACTGGGGCCGTGTTGGGACTCGGAGCACGAGCGCAGCAGGTGTAGGATCTGTCCCCGGACAGACGGACGGACGGAGGAAGGGGTAGACAGGCTGAAGCTGGCCATTGCCGGTTCTCCCCTCCCCTGTGCCCCCACCCAGAAATGCCTGTTTGTTCTGGAGGGCGGGGCAGCTGGCCAGAGCCGGCTTCCACAGTCTAGGCCTCCACGCCTGGCCCCCTCCACCAAGCTTCCCCTTGTGACGCCCATCTGGATTCCCCCTGAGGAAGTGGAGCAGCCTACCGACTCGCCTAGGGAATGAACTGGCTGCACGCGTCTCTCCCGCCGGGAGTGGCGGCCATCCCGACTGGCGGGTCAGTTCTGAACTGGGATCTCCCACTGGGGAGGCCGACAGCCCAGCCGGCCTTCGGCGGCACTGTGTGGGCCACCTGCTGAGTGCCAGGCTGGGGACTGTGTGCATGCCCTGTGCAGAGTGCTCTACTGGCTATTAATTGTCTGGAGAGTACTGCACTGGATGCCTGTTGTGTGGAGACTGCTGCACTGGATGCCTGCTGTGGGAGAGAGCACTGTGCTAGATGCCTATCGTGAGGAGAGTACTATACTGGATACCTAGCGTGAGGAGGCTGCTGTACTGTGATTCCTGGGTAATAGGTGCTGGACTGGGGGTCTGAACACTTCTCCTCCTCCTGCCCCGCTGCCAGGAAAGCTCCGTGGGCCGGGCTTTGGGGATCTGGCCTCGGGCCTGGGGTCTGAAGGTTGTGCTCGCTGGGGCTGAGACCAGACAAGGGAAACCACTGGCTTCCAGGGATGGGAGACGGGGTCACCGCTGGCCAGGAACCCCCTGAGGCGCCCTCTGGATGTAAGCTTATTGTGGGCAGGGAATTTGTCTGCTGTTATATTGTATTCTCCCAAACAGTTCAGTGCTGTGCACACAGTAAGCGCTCACTAAATACAACAGAATGAATGAATGACCAGGTCATCTTAGACAATTGCAGGCCCTTTCCCTAAGCACGGACTCACTGGCATGTCACACGCCTGTTCAATTCAATTTCAATTCAATTCAATCGTATTTATTGAGCGCTTACGGTGTGCACAGCACTGTACTAAATGTTTGGAAAGTACAATTTGGCAACAGAGACAATCCCTACCCAAAAATGGGCTCACAGTCTAGGCGGGGGGAGACAGGCAACAAAACAAGGCCTGTCTGCCTGTAGCTCTCCCCACGCATGGACTCAGTGACGTGCCACATGCCTGTCTGAACACAGCTGTTCCCACGCACAGACCAGCTGGCGTGACACGCACGCTTGGCTCTTACCGCGCCCAGACTCACCTGCAGGAGGACGCCGTGGATGTGGTTCTGCCGAACCGGGACGTGGGTGCGGTCCGGCAGTTCATCCAGCAGGGACCTGACGGTGGCCGGGACTTGGTCTGTCAGGACGAAGGGCACCAGGGCCCTCGCGGCCAGTTCCCGGGATCGGTAGATGGGAGACCGGCCACACCTACCGGGGGAGAAGGGCACGTGGTCAGGGACGTGTCGCCCCCATGAACAAAAGCGACACGGTAATGGCTCCATCCAGAATTCTGGGAGCAGCC
Source organism: Tachyglossus aculeatus (assembly GCF_015852505.1). Lineage (NCBI taxonomy): Eukaryota > Metazoa > Chordata > Mammalia > Monotremata > Tachyglossidae > Tachyglossus > Tachyglossus aculeatus. Next base: position 487,769 of record NC_052074.1, read on the forward strand.
AACCGAGGGCGGGTTATTTTCCCGGACGTAGCCCTCTTTTTAGGGATGACGGACTATCCCACACCTTCAACCCTCCTCCAGTAACCCAGCACGAACCACCCAACTCTCCAGACTCTCCTCAGGGACCCAGCACGGACTATCCAACACCCCGACACCTCTCCTCTCCATCCCTGACTCTCCCCCAGTGACCTAGCTGGGCCGAAGGCCAAGGGACGTCTCTGTGCACCCGGTGTGGACCCAGGGTTGTGATCCAGTGTGGTTGAAGACTGTGGGCAACGGGGGCTGGGAGTGGGCCCGAGGCCCCTCACCTGCGAATGACAGGAATGAAGGGGGCCAGGCTGAGGGTGGCAGTCGGGGTGGCGGCATTGTCCATGGGGGACGGGTAGAGGCGGCTGAGCACCAGCAGGAGCAGGAAGAGGCTGGGGTGCAGCTGCAGCTCGCCGGAGGCTCTGCGGGGGCAGGACAGAGACATTCATCTGTGGCAGGAGCTGTAGGCACGTGGTCTGGGGGTGCGGTCGCGCAGCTGGGTTCCCCTTGCGGTGGACCCAACGTAGACCCTTCCGCCAGGTCAGGACCAGGCCCCCGAGGCCCCTCTGACCAGCTCCAGCCTCCATCTGACCATTGCCGCGAGCTCCCCTCCATCCCAGGTGGAGTTGCTGGACACAGCTGGCTCTCCCAAGGCGACGTGAGCCCACTGTTGGGTAGGGACTGTCTCTATGTGTTGCCAATTTGTACTTCCCAAGCGCTTAGTACAGTGCTCTGCACATAGTAAGTGCTCAATAAATACGATTGATTGATTGATTGATTGACGTAGTGAGGGGAGCCAGCCTTCATCTCCACCCAAGCTCACCTGTCCATGGCGCTGGCTGCGGCCTGCAGCTTCTCGAGCAGGAAGGGATATAGGGCCGGGAAGCGGGAGAAGAACTCCCTGCCAGTCATCCTGCAGAGGAGAAAAGACCGTTGGCCGATGGGCCCCTAGGCCCCGGTGTTCCTGTGCTTCCTCTGGGAGGCCGAGGCAGCCTGGCAGCCCTGGGCCACCGCTCCATCTGGCAAACCGGTGGAGAGGCAGTCGAGGTCTGCTGCTCCAGGACTGAGGAGTGATGGAAACCCGGGAAGACCCGGGGCAGCACGGGGAATGGTCTGTACCCAAGGCAGTCCCAGGGTCCCAGCTGGCAGCCCACAGAGCCAGGTTCCCCAGACACAGCTACCGCTGCTGCTGCCATTCCGCCCAGAGCAGCCGGCTGGTGGTGGTGGGGCCTGTAGGGCCTGGAGCCCTAGACTGTGAGCCCACTGTTGGGTAGGGACTGTCTCTATATGTTGCCAACTTGTACTTCCCAAGCGCTTAGTACAGTGCTCTGCACACAGTAAGCGCTCAATAAATACGATTGATTGATTGGAGGGTCACATACTTATTATGGTTCTTAATAACAGTAATGATGGTACTTGTTAAGTACTTACTATGTGCCAAGCTCTGCTCTAAGCCCTGGGGTAGATACGAGTTAATCAGGTTGGTCACAGTCCCTGTCCCACAGGGGGCTCACACGCTTATCCCCAAGTTACAGATGAGGTAACTGAGACCTAGAAAAGTGAAGTGACTCGCCCAAGGTCACAAAGCAGACACATGGCAGAGCCAGGATTAGAACCCAAGTCCTTCCGACTCCCAGACCCCTCTCGATCCACTAAGCTATGCTGCTTCTAATAAGTGTGGCCGAGGCGGCTCAGTGGGTCCCACTGCCCCATTGCACAGTGTGGCTCAGTGAAAAGAGCACGGGCTTTGGAGTCAGAGGTCATGGGTTCGAATCCCGACTCCGCCACATGTCTGCTGTGTGACCCTGGGCAAGTCACAACTTCTCTGAGCCTCAGTTACCTCATCTGTAAAACGGGGATTAAGACTGTGAGCCCCACGTGGGACAACCTGATCACCTTGTATCCCCCCAGCGCTCAGAACAGTGCTTTGCAATGGTAAGTGCTTAACAAATGCCATTATTATCATTATTATTATTATTATTATTATTACACCTCGGCCTCCCACCCCTCCACCAGCCTCCCACCGGTCAGTCCCATTCCAGGCTGGGAGCAGTCCTGGAAGCCACTGAACTCTCCCTGTGGAAGCCAACCCAATCAGGCCCAGCCTCGAACTCGGTGCTGGCCGACGAACACCAGACCCTCGGTGGCCCCAGCTGTACCCGGTCCGGCCTCTGCTCCAGGACCACTTGCCAGGCAGGACACTGGGGCCCTGCTGGGGGAACCAGGGAGCCTGGAGGGGCAGGCAGGACACAGAACCCTGGAAGATGGGGCATGATGGGTGCTGCACAGAGAGCCTCCCTGAGGAACTATCTGAGGAAGAGAGACCCCAGGAGGATGGGGGGAAGGGGGTGTTGGGGGGAGGCGGAGGACCAAGGAGGGAGGGAGCCGAGGGGTGCTCGAAGCGTGTGGTGGAGAAGACAGCAGGGAAGGGCCTGCAGAGGCCGGCTGTGCTGCTCTCTCACCCTGCAGGCAGGGAAACAAAGCCTGGGCCAGGCGCTCGCCTGCCGCGATAGGAGGCACTCAAGGTGACACATGCCCGAGGCTTACAGATCCAGCCCCCCGCCATTAACCACACTTGTCCCTGGAAGGGGCCGGGCAGAGCACGGAGTGCAGAGCTCGGCCTCGTGGTCCAGAGCAGCAGAGCCCTGCACTGGCCTCCCGGCTCCCTGGCCTCCCCTGCTCTGCCTCCCCAAGACGTGTCTGTACTTCACCATCTGCTGTGCTCGGGCTGGATTCTGCAAAGGAGCCTCATCCGCGCCCCTGGCAGGGTGAGGGCCAGCGATCACGGCTGAGCAGTTCAGGGCCAAGCCGGGCAGGGCCCAGGATGCTGGGCCAGCTCTTCTGGTAAATAAAAGGGCCTCTGGGGCAGAATGCATTCGGCTGCCATATTTGCCCAGGCCTTGACCGACGGCTCGGTTATTAACTTCACAAAAACGCAGGCTGCGCTGCCCGGCAAGAATGTTTGCTTTAGCAGTTCGGACTGAGGGAAAATGAAAACTTGACTGAACTGCTGGGACACTGCCTCTCCCTAAGTATTTATTTTAGAACTGTGCACCGTAAAAGAATGTTTTCTCAAGTCGGGACACCTAAGCTATTTTGCTTACTGTTCGGGAATTTAAGTACGCTGTTGTAATTCCCCCAAAACAAACGTTCCATTTTCTAAAGACAAATTCCTCAGATGCAGCGACCCTCCTGTCCCCACTTGCTATCACAGGCTCCTCCGGAAGCCAGGAACAAGACCGGAACCCTGGAGGGCTTCTGCCTGGGGACTGTCCCAAGCCAGGCTGACGGGCTCTCTCCGTGCCACGACCCCACCATGACCTCTCCGCTGGCACAACCCCCACCCTCGCAGCGGCAGAGACGGGAGAAGGAAGCGACCCTGGGTTCTAGTGCGTTTTGGTGCTGTGGGCCCGTTTGGGAACACCCAGCTGGACCCAGCTCGTGTGACTACTACTCCCGGCTCAGCTCCAGTGCCCGATGCCCAGCATGGGCTACAGTTCACTGCAGCTGAGAGTGCTTGCTCTCCCCGTGACACAGCGAGTGACTCCCAGGGGCTGTGGTGACTGCAGGGAATCTTAGCCCAGAAGCTCACACGGCGGTAGCCGTGAGAGGGGGAAGGAGGATGGAGATGGGATAGGGGGAAGAGGGAAGGGATGGGGGAGAGAAGAGGGTTGAGAGAGATTGGAGGAGAGAAGGCAGCAAAGGTGGGAGTAAAGAGAGAGATGGGATGGGGAGAGAAATTGGACGAGAGGGCAGAGAGGAGGGAGGCGGGGGAAAGAGGGGAGGAGGGCACCACGTCTTCAACCTCTCACTTTCCAATGGCTTCTTCCCCTCAACGTTCAAAAATGGCTATATATCCCCTACCGTATTAAAAAAAAACAACCTCCCCTGACCCCACGGCTCCCTTCAGTTATCACCCCATTTCCCTCCTACCATTCCTCTCCCGACTCCTTGAATGCATTGTCTACACCAGCTGTCTCTACTTCCTCTCCTCTAATTCTCTCCTTGACCCCCTCCAATCTGGCTTCCGCTCCCTTCATTCCCCAGAAACTGCCCTCTGCAAGGTCACCAATGATCTCCTTCTTGCTAAATCCAATGGCCTCTACTCCACCCTACTCCTCGTCGACCTCTCAGCTGCTTTCGACACTGAGGACCACCCCTTCCTTCTGGAAATATTATATAACCTTGGCTTCACTGACATTGTCCTCACCTGGTTCTCCTCCTATGTCTCTGGCTGCTCCTTCTCACTCTTTTTCACAGGCTCCTCTTCTGCCTCCCACCCTCTAACTGTGGCGGTCCCTCAAGGCTCAGTTCTGGGTCCCCTTCTATTCTCCACTTACATCCTACTCTCTTTTGAGATTTTGTCTACTCCCATGGTTTCAACTACCATCTCTATGTGGATGATTCCTAAATCTACATCTCCAGCCCTGATCTTTCTCCTTCTTGGCAGTCTTGTATTTCCTCTTGTCTTCAGGACATCTCTACTCAGATGTCCTATGGAACCTCAAACTTAACATGTCCAAAACAGAACTCATCTTCCCAACCAAACCCTGTCTTCTCTTTGACTTTCCGATCACTGAAGACAGTACCACCATCTTTCCTGTCTCACAATCCCGAAACCTTGGCATTATCCTCGACTCATCTCTCTCACTCAACTCACATATTCACTCTGACACCAAATCCTGTTAGCTAAACCTTCACAACATCGCTAAAATCAGTTCTTTCCTCTCCCTCCAAACTGCTACCACGTTAATCCAACCACTTACCCTATCCTACCTTGATTACTGCATCAGGCTCCTTGCTCATCTCCCTGCCTCCTGTCTCTCCCACGCCAGCCCATATTTCACTCTGCTGCCTGGATCTTTTCTGAAAAAAACCCCCTCAGTCTGTGATTCCCCACTCCTCAAGAACCTCCAATGGCTGCCCATCCACTTCTGTATCAAACAGAAACTCCCTACAGTTGGCTTTTGGAGCACTCAAATCACCTTGCCCCATCTTATTTTTCCTCACTGATTTACTACTATAACCTAGTACACTCAATTAACTCCTCTAACACCAAGCTACTCACTGTAACTCAAACTCATCTATCTCTCCACTGACCTATTGCCCACAACCTGCCTCTGGCCTGCAACTTCCTCCCCCTTCAAATCCAACTGTCCATCACTCTCCCTACTTCAAGGCCTTATTTTAAAAAAAATTAATAGTATTTGTTAAGTGCTTACTATATGCCAGGCACTGTACTAAGTACTGGGAGGATACTAACTAATCAGGTTGGAAACTGTCCATGTCCCACATGGAGCTCATGGTATTAATCCTCATTTTACAGATGAGGTAACTAAGGCAAAGAGAAATTGAGTGACTTGCTCAAGGTCACAGAAGAGACAAGAGGTGGATTAGAACCCACGACTTCTGAGTTGGTAGACCCGTTCCTTGCCCACAAGGAACTTACGCTCCAGAGGGGGGAGAGAGACATTAATATAAATAAATAATTTATAGATAAGTGCTGTGGGGCTGAGTGTAGGGCGAATACCAAATGCCCTAAGGGGACAGACCCAAGTGAACAGACGAGTTCATAGGGAGAAGGAGCAGGGGAAAAGAGGGCTTAACTGGGGAAGGCCTCTTGGGGAGCTGTGACCCGAGCTTTAGCACAGTGCTCTGCACACAGTAAACACTAAACACATACAATTGATTGACTAATTGATCATTCCACCCACATAGTCTGTCACCAACTCCTATTGGTTCTACCTTCACAACATTGCTAAAATCCACCCTTACTGCTACAATCCGCCCTTTCCTAGCCATCCAAACAGCTACAAAGCTGGTCCAGGCACTGATCATATGCTGCCTCAACTACTGCATCAGCCTCCTTGATGATCTCCCTGCTCAATAAATACAACTGAATGAATGAATGAATGCCTCCAGTCAATCAATCAATCAACCAGTTGTATGCATCGAGCCCTTAATATCGTGCAGAGTACTGTAGGGAGGCCAGGCCTCAGGCCGGGTAGCCTGATGGTAGTGACCAGACGCACCGATTTTTCTTGGAATGTTCATCCTTCCCTCTTTTCACTCCAAAGATTCTCGTCATCAGGGAGCCGAAGAGCAGCGTGGACGAATTCCTGACCTGGGCAGAAGTGAGCAGGAGCCCGGGTGAGGCCTCGCAGGCTTAGAATGTCAATCCCTCCTGGCCAATCTGCAGCTCAAGGAGACCACGGCTTTTGGCAGGGAGGAGACAGACCCCTGGAAGTCCCTTTGCTCCATCTGCTGCCCGGGGCTTCTCGCCTGAGTGCCTGGCCCAGCGCTCTGCACATGGCAGGGGCTTGGGCAGCACCACTGGTGGCCCGACTGGAGGTGGCACCCAGACACAAAGGCTTCTGGGACACTCGGCAGTAGGAACGGCCCCTTCTCTCCCCACCCTCCTTCGTTTTGGTCACTCTCTGAACAGATGGAGCCAGAATCCAGTGTTCCCAAACCCAGCATTGGGGCCAGGATGAGGGTCTCGGCCCAGAGCTACCAGATCAAGGGATTCTCTTCCCGTCTCCCTCCAAGCTCAATGTCCGAAGGAGCCCTTTGGGAAGGGAAAAGCACTTACCGCCCAGACCGGAGACGTGAACCCAAGGATGGCAGCCCGTACCCCAGCCGCGACGTATGGCCCGACGCTCTCGCCTAGGCGGGCGTCCCGGAACAGCGCCCGCAGGATGTTCAGCGCATGGACCTGGAACAGAGACCCCGCGTGTCATCAGCCGGGGCTACGCTCCAAGACCCACCCGGGCCCCGACCCAGGCACTGACCCTGGGACTGACCCAGGTCTTAATGATAATTGCGGTTGGTATCTGTTAAACACTTACTATGTGCCAGGCACTGAACTTAGCACTGGGGTGGATACAAGCAAATCGGATTGGACACAGTCCCTATTCCACATGTGCCTCACAGTCTCAAGCCCCACTTTACGGAAGAGGTAGCTGAGGCCCAGAGAAGTGAAGTTACTTGCCCAAGGTCACACAGCAGACAGGTGGAAAAGCCGGGATTAGAATCATAACCTTCTGACCCCCAGGCCCGTGTTCTAAGCACTATGTCAGACCCAGACCATGACCTAGGCATCACCCCTGGGACTGACAAAGGCCTTGGCCCCATAACCGTCCCAGGCCCTGGCGCTGGGACCAACTCAGGTCCTGACCCATAGACCGACCCGGTCCCTCACCTACAGACCCAGGAACCCAATCCAGGACAGTGGCTCTTCCTGAGAGGAGGGGGAGGGTTGCTGGGGGGCAGAGTCGTATAGTCTCTAAGCCCGGGTGGGAAAATGCACACAAGGGCTCGTGTCCAGCCTGTGTCCCGCCCCGGTTCCCCAGCCGCCTCCCTCCCTCGCTCGCACACCACGATGCTGCCCTGGGTCCGCTGCTCCACTGTCACCTGTGGGACGGTGCTCTGAGGCTGTGGCTGTGGCTCAGCCAGAGAGATCAGCTCCTGCATGGCCACTTTCAGCAAATCCATGCGCCCCGTCTTGTGTCCGGGAGCCAGCAGCGCCTGTGGGACCCAGAGCAGAAAGTCCTGTGACTCCCACCCCCACGCTCCTCACCCCACTTCCATCCCCATTCCCCACCCCCAATCAACCAACCTTATTTACCGAACACTGTACTAAGCACTTGGAAGAGGACAATATAATAGAGTTGGTATACATGTTCCCTGCTCACAATGAGCTTACAGTCTAAAGGGAAAATCTATTTTTTGTAGGGTATTTTATTAAGTTTATTTTGTTAAGTACTTAATAGGTACCAAGCACTCTACTAAACACTGGGGTAGACACAACCTAGTCTGGTTGGACACAGTCCCTGTCCCACATGGAGCTCACAGTCTTAAACCCCACTTTACAGATGAGGGAACTGAGGCACAGAGAAATGAAGGGACTTGCCCCAGGTCACACAGCAGACAAGTGGTGGAGCTGAGATTAGAACCCAGGTCTTTCTGACTCCCAGGCCTGGCCTCTATAGGGACCCTTCCCACTGTGGGGAGGCAGCTCGTGGTTTCGGGCATGAAGGTACCGCCTGTCCGGACCCACGGCCACCTCGAGTTGGGCAGTGCTGCCCGCTCTACCTTCTCCAGTCCACGCTGCCCACCGCTCCCTATCTTCCCGCCACATCCCGGCCAGTGCCTGGCCATCGCGAGAGGCAGCCCAGAAGGTACCTGGATGTAGAAGGGGATCCCAGCGCTGCGCCTCGTGGCACAGAGCTTGGACGAAGCGTCGCTTGACTTGATCTCCTCCAAGACTGCCCGGAGCCACTTCTCTGGCAGCAGGTGAAGACTGTCATGGTGGCACCTGGAAGTTGGAAAAGGAGGTGGTGACATCAGGCCTGGCACCGACCGGCCCTGGCTGGCACTGGTCCAAGCCGGGGGTTTCAGGGCCTCCCTGCAGGGAGTCGGTTCCTGAGGAAACGTGAGCTTATTTCCATCAAACATACCGCCTCCGTTCAAATGGGAAGTGTGAAGGTATGCAAGGGTCTGCAGGGGGCACGAAGGGGTACAGGGCAAGAGTAACACCAAGACCCCTGTTTTCATGATCCAGCCTCTGTCTCGCACGGCACCTGCTCCGGCCTGCCCTCGGCTGCCTCAGTGAGAGAGCCCACTTCTGGGGGTAGCCCAGAGAATTCTCACCCTGACGAGCAAGAGAGACCTGGTCACTTCTGGAAGATGACCCCCAAAACTCTCACCGCAATGGGAAAGACACATGACACGTCTGTGTGACAGCCCAGAGAACTCATTCATTCATTCAATCGTATGGGATTGATGGGAGACAGACCAGGTTATTTCTAGGTGATGGCTTAGAGAACTCCCATCCCAATGGCCTATGTGACCCTCGAATCCAGCAACAGTGACCGTGGTGGCATGAGTGTGTGCAAGAGTACATGTACATTTCCATGGGCTGTGCCAAGTTTCCCGTGTGCTGGAGATGGGGAAACACCCTCTGAGTGACCCAGGTTGGGGGGGGTGACGTGCCGTAAGGCCAAAGCTGGTCAGGGGTTGGTCCGGAATCTGAAGCTGGGCATCCTGACTCCCACCAGACCATACTACCTCAGGCAAAGCAGGTCTTTATGGGCAGCACCAGGCCTGGCATCAGGGATCAGGAGAGGGGGGAGCCCAACCAGCCTCCTTAATGCTCACTCCCTTTGACCTCTGAATGAGGGCTTATAGGGATCAGAACACCCTTTACTGGGGTCAGGGGATCAGAGGTGTCCAGGTTGTTGGAGGCCGGAGGGCCAGAAGGCTATATAACTGGGGGGCCACAGGAAGGAGACCTGGAGGCTGGGGGCTGGAGGGCCAGAAGGCTACAGAACCAGAAGCCAGGAGGCTGGAGGCCGGAGGGCCAGAGGGCCAGGAAGCTGGGGCCTGGAGGACTGGAAGGCCCGGAGAGTTGGGGACCGGGGACTGGGAGCCAGAGGGCAAAGGCCATGGTGAGACAGGGATTCGGTCTCCTACGATGCCCCGCCCTCGCTCCCAGCAGGCAGAAACCAGGAATGTGGGGGAACCGGCCATGACACGCAAACACGGGCACCTCGGAGCCAGGTCTGGGCTGCGTGGGCCCTCGCCTCAACGACAGAGCTCCTCCCAAAAGCGCCCTCCCAGCCCAGACCAGGGCTCTGTCAGACCGCGGCACTGGGACGCTGGGCGGAATCGGGTGCCGGTTGCCCTCCTGGACAGCCAGCCTTGAGGCAGAGCTGGGCATTTCTTCCTTGTACTCATAACCTCTCGTGTCTCTAGGCCCAAACAACCCCCCTGTCCCCAGTCACACACACCCTGGATCAGCTGGTATTCCTGGCTGCCTGGCTCTCTGGGCACCCTCATCCCTACCAGAGAAAGAAGTGTTTCCCGCTGTTTGTTCGGAACCTGCTGCCCTCCAGCTGCAGTGGGGGCTCCTCACCCTGGTGGCAGGGGTGGGTGGGGGAAGGGGGAGCTGGGGAGCAGAAATTCTGGGTTTGCCCTGTCCCCCGGATTCCTGCTGCTGTGAACTCCAACCCTGCTCCCACACCCCGGCCTGCGGAGTCCAGGTCTCCTGCTCACCCCGTCTCCCGCCTGGTCCGGCCATCCCCAGATGCAATGACCAGAGTTGCCCGTGCTGCCGCAGAGGGAAGCAGCAAGGCCTAGTGGACGGAGCCCAAACCTGGAAGTCAGGGGATGCCTGCTCGGCCACTTTCATTCATTCAATCGTATTCATTGAGCGCTTACTGTGTGCAGAGCACTGTACTAAGCGCTTGGGAAGTACAAGCTGGCAACAGATAGAGACAGTCCCTATCCAACAGCGGGCTCACAATCCAGAAGGGGGAGACAGAAAACAAAACAAAACATATTAACAAAATAAAACAAATAGAATAGAATAGACTTGCCCGCTGTGAGACCTTGGGCAAGTCACCTCACTTCCCTGCGCCTTAGTTTGCTCACCTGTAAAATGGGGATTCAATCCCTGTTCTCCCTCCCCATTTGACTGCGAGCAGAGGCTGTGTCTGACCTGAGTCTCTTGCATCTACCCTAGTGCTTAGTAAGTGCTTAACAAATGCCGTAATTTTTACTGTTATTATTAATCAGCCCCGGGACTTTTGCTCAGCCCAGCACTACCCTCCCTGGTTGAAAGGAGAGGCCTGGGGAGAGGGGTGGGGGAGTGGGGAAGGCCCAGGCTGCTGTTCCAAGGGCTGGCAGATCCCAAAAGCACATAAGCGGTCCCCCACGGGGTGGCAGCGGCCCCAGTCATTCCCAGCAGTCAGCGGGCCACCCGCCTACGGGCTGCGGGCTCAGAGATAAGCCTTCAGCCCTCAGACTAAAATCCAATTACACTCGCTGCTCATTCTCCTAATTGCCCATTAAGAGGCAGCTTGTGCCCCTAAACCCACTGCCCGGAGGCCGCAAGGGGCCTCCAAATGTCTTCATCTGTGTCCCCTGTGCCGCCACCCAGCCTGTGCCTTCCCTTCCCCCCCGGCCCCAACCTCCTCTCGACCTTGGCAAAGTGAGCTGGCGGCCGGCTGGGGGCCCTTCCCAGTCCTGCTCTTCTATGACTGCCCCAGGTGACCAATCAGCCATCCCACCCCGATACCTCCAGCTGCAGCTCCACGCTCCCCTCCTCCTGCTACCCTTCCTTCCACTCTCCCCCAGCTTCACCCCTTGCAAGGTGGAGGGTTTCTGTTCACCGTGTCTGTCTCAGGGCCGTTACTTCCAATTACCGAGAATGCTGCAGGTGAGAACATGGGCAGCTTGCCTCCCCAGGAGGCAGGGATGCGGGTTCGGGGCGGCTTACCTGGCGAGCACTTCTGTGAGCTTCCCGAAGCCGGTGTAGGCTAGCTCGAAGGCGCCGCGGTGCCGGGCCTGAAGCAAGGGCTGTCTGAAGTACTCTCCGATCTCCTTCACCTGCAGGAGTGGGGAGACCCATGGGAAGCTGGAGGCATTGGGGGCCGGGCGGGCTTTAGCTGCTCCATCACTCCCTCCCACCTGGAATTTGTTTCAGGGCCCATTTTCCTTGCCTCCCCAGCACTAGCCCTTAGGTCTGGTAAAACTCTTTCCTTCACGGGAGACCCAGACAGTACCCCCTCCCACCTTCCCATTCCACTACTTCCCTCTGAATGCCCTTAATCCACTGTCCACTCCAGCAGGTCACACAGGTCACAAGGACACCTGACAGGCTAGTGGCGGAGTCAGGATTAGAACTCAGTTCTTCTGGTTCCCATGCCAGGCTCTTTCCACTAGGCCTCACTGCTACTCCATATGCATACACTCAAGCTACCCATGTGCCTACCCACCTGCTCACACACTTACGTTTACACACGTACACCTACACACACTAACACTCAGGTCTATACATATGTATACACTGACACACACAAATCTACACATGTGGGTACTCATGACTATCGGATGCACAGACACACCCCCATACATGCACACACATCTACACATGTGGGTACTCATGACTACTTACTTACACAAACACATGCCCCCCTGCCCTTTCCCCCAGAAACACACCCACTTGCACACATGTACACCTGTGTACTCTCAGACACCCAGGCGCACACACACATGCTCCAGTACACACACCGCCAGACACACTGGATTATGCCTTAAATCTTCCCGCCGGCGCCAGATGGTACCTCCCTCCTGATCTCATTACCCCACTGTCCGTGGAGCTTTTGGCGGCTCACTGGTCGTCTCCCCGTTCGCGCCCACCCGCCCACCCCTCTGCTGCTGGGCTGTCTGGCCCAGCCCAGTCCCGAAGAAGAGGCCAGGAGAGCCTGGAGTTTGGGAAGGTGAAGGGGGCCTGTGGGGTTCCCCGGGTACCAGCGGCCACATTCCTCAATCTGGGGGAACGTCCGCTGGCTTGCCCAAACCAGGGGAACCTGGCAGAGGCAAGGTGGTTGGACAGAATGTTTAGCACAATGCTCCACATGGAGCAGGCATTCAACCTGGGCAGCCTCCTGGCTCTAGAAGTCTTAGGAACTGTGGCCCCCACCCTGGCCCTCACCAGTTCTCCAAAGGGCCCAGGGAGAGGCAGCTGATCGACACTGCTCATGACGACAACCTCCACGTTTACTTGGGATGGCCTGAACTTGCCAAGATAGAGTTCTGTGCCACTGCTGGTAAATGGGGCCACCTGTGCTCACCAAGGCCTGGCCCCGCACCCGTGCCCGCGGACAGGGCAGCCTGAGCTCTGGGCAGAGAACTTTGCTCTCTCCATGCAGATATCTAGGCAGGGGACCATGCCGCACAGGCACACGGCCCTGCTCTCTTTGCACCCGTTCTCCACCCGCTTCCATTATACCCTATACCGACAGCCTGTGAGAGTGGGAGTCCCGTGCAGGCAGGGGACACATCACGTCTTTGAGCCAAATACTGCCCAGCGCCTTGTGCCAGGCACGGCCCCTGGTGACACTCAGTACGTAGACAGTCACCACCCCTATTCTCACCCAGCCCACAGTCACGCAGGGGACCTAACCCAAAAGAACCAAGGCACACAACAAAGAAGTCAGCCACAGGAGAAATCTGCCCTGAATGAAAACGGAATCTCAGCAGAAGTAGCCCCAAGTTGGGGTCACGGGGCCCCTGACTCCCTGCGTGTCCTCCACTATGTCATCAACCTTGCCAGGCTCCCACTGCCCCACCCATCTGCTCCATGTCTTCCTCAGAGAGGGGCGGCCGAAAGTGACCAGGGAATGACCAGCTAGGCCTGGCCCTCATCTGTGGCCTGGGCTGCAGGACCTGGGAGGTCTTGGGCCTGCTCTGAGAGCCAGGGGCCAACTTGGCCCCATGTGGGCTCGACACCAGGAGTCCAGCGGGCCACTCTCCGTGGAGCCCCGTAGCGCCGGCCACTCTCTGGGCACTGGTTTTGATCCAGAATCTTGTCCCACCTTGGGGCAAAGGAAATATTTACTTTCCAGGAAACGTCCACCGGGCAGAGTTGTGTGTGTACTGGACGTTGGGAGTCTCCGAAACCATATGGAGAGAGGGAAGGGGGAATCAAATAAAAATTAAAACCTAAAAAATTCCCCAGATTTCCCAACTAGAGGCTCTTGGAATGCTATCTCCTTGGAATCGGGGCAGTCTGATCCCGGGACCAGAGTCAGTTTGTGGTCAGCAGGGGTCGGCCACATAAGAAAACTCCACAGGCACCCTCCAAGCACCTTCTTGGCCGCCACACTGGCCAATGTCTGGCCAGCAGATGCCCGTGGATGGATCGCCATGGGGCCATTATGACATGACCAGCCTCCAGATGTGCCCGGCTCCACCGCCGCCCTCGCTCCGCACCCCTCAGGACCCTTTCCGGAGGTTTGGAATGCACGGACGGCTGAGGCGGCAGCTGATGGAAACCGTTACCTGTTGCACAGTCACTAATGTGTCCGGGGAGCCTGGCCCGCAGGGTCCGGGGTGGAGCTGGCACAGCAGGCCCAGGAGCAACGCCACCTCCTTCATGCTCCTCCAGCAGCACACCAGCACCGTCTGCGCTGTGACGTCACAGGCCGTGCTCTCAGGCCCTGCGTAAAAGATCCGGGGTGGGCACTGAGTGGTGGATCGGAGACACGCTTACAATTCCCCTGAGTCACCCTCAGCCCTGGAGCTCCTTTCCCCCAACTACCCTAAACACTCTCACCCAACCAACCACCCCCAAGTACTCCCCCTGCCTTGAGGTCAGTCAGTCAGCCGCGTTTATTGAGCACTTACCGTGTGCTGTACTAAGCACTTGGGACTGAAGGCCACTGCCCCACTGACCAGCATGGCAGGGACAGCACCAGATGGGGCTGCCAGTGGGCAATGGGTGCCCTTCAGTGTCTCCAGGGGGAAGGGGGAAAGCCAAAATATTCACACACCTTGATCCTAGATGCCCAGGGCCAACAGTCCATCTCCCGCTCTGGCAGCTGGGTAATGGCTGCTTCCTTGGCCCAACGCCCTCAGGCTGCAGCCCAAGCAGGTCTGCCACCCTGCCAAGGCTTTCCCCATACCAACACCGCCCACCTGCTTGCCAGGACTCGCCTGCTGCATCTAGGGGGGCATTTCCGGGCGGGTCCGGGCTCCTGCCCTCGGTCTGGGGACCACGCTGCCCTCCCAGAAGCTTCGCTTGGTGGAAGTAGTCATTGGTGTCACGGGGCTGGATCTCACTCAGAATCATCCACAGTCGGGCTGCTGCATCTGGGAAGGGGAGAGTGGGGTCAGGTGGCTAGTGGGCAGAGGGGACCAGAGTCAGGGGCAGGGGACAGAGGGAGGCTCATCTGGTGGGAAAAGCAGGGTCGAGGAGTTCAGGGAGGTGGGGAAGGCAATACCGTTATTTCTCAATGGTTTCCCCTCTGCCTCAGAGATGTCCCTTGAGATGGTGCCCATGAGAAGCAGCACTGCACTGTGAGGAAGTCAGCTCAGCCTCGGTTCACCCCCGCCCCCCCCCCCCGGGCCCACTGCCAGGTCACCGCCCAGACTCCCTCCCCACTGGACCCTCCTCTGCCCTGCTGCACTCCGGTCTGGGTGTCTTACCGGCATCAGTGTCCATGGGCACGAGACCTTCCGGGGAGGAACTCTGCACTACAGGGGCCACCACGGCTGAGAGTCGGTAGGCCGCCACCAGCAGCCGGGCCACCACGGGCTTCCATGCGTCCAGCAGGGTCACACTGCTTCCAGGAAAGTGGCAGACCCCATCCCAGGCCCACCGGCCCACCAGGACAGGACGGAGAATCAGGAAGGAAGAAGCAAGAGACACAGTTGGGGACAGCTTCCAAGGACACATGGCCCACGGGATGCATTTCCTTTCCCTGTGCATCGTGGGGCTGGGAGAGGTGGGCTCAGAGAGCAGAAACACTGCGCCTTCGGCCACCCGCGCCAGCCCTGCAACTGGGCTTGCGTTCTCCGCCTGAGCACCAGGGACCCCGCCACGCTCCTCCTACTCCAGCACTCCACTAGGGACTCAGTGCCCAGCAGGCACTTGACAAGTACCCCTGCCTGACTGACGGATAGTGGGTGGATGGAACCGATGAACCGCGCCTTAAAACCAGCAACTCAACCAGGCTGCAAATGGAGTCCCGGGCCCGGACGCTACCCTGCACTCGGCCCGCCTGGCTGGAAGTCGGACGATTCCATTCCTCCTTGGAGTACAGCTCCTCCGGCCTCCTTCCCCTCCCCGTTCCCCTGTGGATGGCAGCCCCATCCTGAAGCTTCCCAACAGGCATCACCGCGTCACGGCTGACTCACGATGGTGCCACCTGCTGCAGGATGCCCGTCAGGCAGTGGACTCGTCCGTACATCGGGGCCAGCGCTGCCGCCTGGAGCAGAGACTCTTCTGCCCGGGAAATGTCCCCCTCCAGCTCGTCCAGCAGGTGCCCGGCCACTGAGGGAGAGGAGGGAGGAGATGGAAGAACAGGCCCCAGGTTTCCCCAGCTCCAATGGGCCCCATCGGTTCTGGATGCCATCACCATTCTCCTGCTGGGGAGCTGGGCCAGATAATGGCCAAAGAGGGAGATATGTGCAGGGGAGGCAGTGTTCCAGGATTCAGTGATTAATGTCACAAACTTGCAGGTGAGCATTACAGCGTGCAAACTCTTAACCACGTACGAGCACACGGACATGAGGTGCGGCAGTCGGTGCAGGAGGGCAAGGGAGACAGTAGGCTCTGCGACCACATGACCAGCCTCAGCAGAAACGCTCAGCTCCTCCCTCCTAGCAGACTCCGCCTAAAGTGCTCACGACAACCTGCTGCGGCAACTTCAGGGCTGATGCTAGTGGCCAACACCAGATGGGATGAGGGGATTGAGGGTCGGGGCGATGTGGGGGCTGTCTTGGGGTGGTCGCCGGGGTGGTGAGGGAGGGTATCGATGAGATGCCAGACTCACTCCCAGCACCCAACACAAACCTGCCAGGGAGTTGTGCTCCATGGTGCCGGCCAGGCTGCCTTGGTGGTCCTGGGGAAGACCTGGAGGGGCGGGCAAGGGTGGGCACATGGCTGGCAGCAGGGCCTCTTGGTGGACGAGGAAGTTGAGCAGGTAGGAAGCCGTGACACAGTCGTATGGCTTGGTGCTGGTGCTCAGCTCCATGGCTGCTTGGAACAAGACTTGCAGCTGGGCGGGCTCCTGGGTGGGAATTTGGATCTCCCATCAATGCAAAAATCCCGCTTTTCCCCTGCCCCTCTCACCCTTCCCAGTCCCGTGGTGCTGACACCGGCCACTGTGAACTCCACCTGCCCCACCCCCGATGCATTCAGCACTACCGTGTCTGTCTCTCTCCCCTGTTAAACTGTAAGCTCCTGGAGGGCAAACCCCATTTTTTATCTACATTAAACCCTCTCAAATGCTTGGTACAGTGCTCTATAAACAGCAGTTGCCCAGTATGGCGCTCTGCATGCAGCAGACGCCCAATATGGTGTGCTACCCACAACAGGTGCCCAGGACTTTCCAATGAAACCAATCGGTCCGCAGGCTGGATCTGCAACTCATGGCGTTGGGTGTTGGTGCCTATGTTCAGTTCTTGCACCAAAACATGCACCCACATCTTAGAACAGCGCTTGGCATATAGTAAGTGCTTCATAAATACCACAATTATTATTATTAAACAGGAAAATACCACTTTGCACTACCTGAAGATCTACCACGGTTTTTGGGAACTTCATCAGCAGGTCAAACGCTAACGTCTTCACCTCCTCGAAAGTGCTGGCGAAACATTCCAAGAGTGTCTGGACCCGTTTGGGGTTTATCTCCTTAGCCAGCTGAAACACCACCGGAGCATCACCTAGCCGATACCAGCAGCGCTTCAGAGAAGTCAGCCACACTTGGCGAACAGAAAACCCCCCATCCTGCCTCCGCCCCCATAAACTGGGCTCACACTCTGCCTCCCCGCAGAGTGGAGTATGGTCCGATGATGGAAAGGGCTGAGGCCCAAATCCTCAGTCTTAGCCTGTTTCTAGAATACCTGGGCAGAGACCCTGGGCCCCCGGAAACAGAAACTCTCATCCAAGCCCCAGGGCTGGGAATCCCACCTCCGCCAACAACACGGCTGGGATGAACCCAAATCCAGTGGCTCGGAATTCCACTTCTGCCAACACCCGGCCAAGGGGGGCCCAAACCCCTTCACCAGCACACAGCCCGGATGAGCCCGACCCCCGGGGCCAAGGAGCAGCAGTTGAAAAGAAGGCAGTTGAGCACCTGTGCTGCTGGCGCCTTGTCTGCGCAGGCCCCAGGTGGCTGCGGCAGGGTAACGGCTCAGCCCATGCACAGCCCTCCCTGCTGAAAAAGCCAGTCCCCAGCCCCCTAAGATGCTCCATCCGAAAACACTCCAATTTCTTTTATTCAGGATTGGGGGGAGGGTGAAGACTGGGGAGCAGGGAAGAGGGGGCATGCCCCCTTTGGGTTCATCCTTCACACAGCATCTGGGGCGGCAGAGCAGGCAGAGGATGCCCACACCCCATCCGCCATGGGGTGGGTCCCGGGGAGTCCTCGGGAAAAACTTTTCTTTTTCTGGCAGAGCCTGGCTTGGCAATAAAGCCTGCAGATGCCAGCCAGTTCCCCAGGTCTAGCTCCTCCAGATCAGCGGCAACCCCTCCTGGCCGGCCTCCCTGGGCAGACCAACACTCTCCCCGCTTCCCTCCTCTCCACATCCATCCTTGGGCAAGTCACTTAACTTCTCTATGCCTCAGGTACCTCACCTGTAAAATGGGGATTGAGACTGTGAGCCCCATGTGGGGCAGGGACTGTGTCCAACCTGACTGCCTTGTATTTACCCCAGTACTTAGAACAGCGCTAAAACACAGTAAACGCTTAACAAGTACCATAATTATCACTATTTATAATAATGGCATTTGTTAAGCACTTACTATGTGCAAAACACTGTTCTAAGCGCTGAGCGGATACAAGTTGATCAGGTTGTCCCACGGGGGCTCACAGTCTTCATCCCCATTTTACAGATGAGGTAACTGAGGCTCAGAGAAGTTAAGTGACTTGCCCAAGGTCACACAGCAGACTTGGCGGAGTCGGGATTCGAACCCATGACCTCTGACTCCAAAGCCCGTGCTCTTTCCACTGAGCCACGCTGCTTCATCCACTGAGCCACGCTGCTTCATCCACTGAGCCACGCTATTATCTATCTGACTGTTCCCACATAAACTCAGGCAAGCCCTTACACACCGTCGGAGGCTGGAAACATTTCAGCCAGGGAGCTCAAGATGGTCAAGGCGGAGAACCGGGTGGCGTGAGAGGAGCCGGGGAACAGGGCTTCAAAGAGCCGGCTGCATACAGATGACAGGAAACCCTGCCAGAGACGTGGAATTACACGGGTCAGGGGACAGCGCGGGACACCCGCACCTCCGCTAGTCGGCCACTGCCTCGGCCGGTCTGGGGGAGCTTAATGTTACTGTCTGCTTCTCAGCCTGCCGGAGGCCATCCTAGCCGTCTGGGTAGGCTGAGGGGTGGGCCGAGGGAGTGCCGCTCTCCATCTGATATCACTAAGCAATGGGGGAGCCACTGTCACCGTCATTCCCATGATTCAAATCCCTCAGCCCCAACCCTGGGCCCCAACCTGGTATCGCTGCAGAGCCTCTGTGGGTTCCTCCTGGGCCAACCTGGGGTCGGGGTTCCCCTGAGCCGACTCGGGGGCCGGTCCTGCCCGGGCCTTGTTCTGCGCCAGCCTGAACAGGCCCTGGGAGCTCTCCCGAATCCTGCAAAACAACTGTGGTGGGGAGGAGAGAGAGGAGGAGGAGGAGGAGGCAGGGGCAGAGTGAAACATCAGTAGCTCTGGGCATTACAAATACCACGTTCTGTGCGGGCTTTGGTTCTTCACCAGAGTTTGATGGGGAACATGGAACTTCCCGTTTCCTTGGGCGCCCGTGGCCCCATCCCTGCCACTCACTTGTCCTGTGGGCCCGCGTGGACACCCCCAGCCCTGCCCCCCAGCCCCATGGACGCCCATGACCCCACCCCTGCCTTTTCCCCGTCCCAGCCTGTCTCCATTCATTCACTGAATTGCATTTATTGAGCGCTTACTGTGTGCACAGCACTGTACTAAGTGCTTGGAAAATACAAGTTGGCAACATATAGAGACGGTCCCTACTCAACAGCAGGGAGGGGGGAGACAGACAACATAACACATTAACAAAATAAAGTAAGTAGAATAGTAAATATAACTAGTTACTAATATATCCCTACTCCTCAGATCTCAAGCACAAAAGGAAGGCCTGATCTGGGTGGCACCAGTCACCCTCGACACCCCAGCGTGGCACAGGTGGTCAGTTTCCTCATGTTGAAAACAACCTACCTCGCCCCCGGGCCCGGCCCTGGTCCCAGCCCTGGTCCCCACCTACCCAACTCACCTTTCCCAGGAAGGAGCAGATCTGCTGCCTCAGGCCCGGGGACTGGACGTTCAGGTTGTAGCGGAGGAAGAAGTGGATTAGCTGCATCTCCTCTGCAGTGACCAGCTCGGTACTGCGGTGACACTCACACAGCAAGCCGAGGGCATCGATGCGGACCTGCGTAGCCGGCAAGGGGCGGGTACAGTGTGTTGGGGGTCTCGTCCAGCCCAATGCATGGGGAGAACGAAAGCGGGCAATTGCTTCCCCAGCCTCTGCGGGGAAGGGAATAAGGGGCAGGTGCAGAGGGGATACCTCTCCCCCCGTCTCGTGCCAACCTCAGGCTGCTCACACCATCTCACTGAGCTTGCTTTGCAGAGGGGATAACGAAGAGCAGAGCAGTCTTAGGTAACAGGACTTCCACCCCTACTCCAGGCCCCCAAAGCGGTTGAGCTCTGGCCTCCACG
Source organism: Tachyglossus aculeatus (assembly GCF_015852505.1). Classification (NCBI taxonomy): domain Eukaryota; kingdom Metazoa; phylum Chordata; class Mammalia; order Monotremata; family Tachyglossidae; genus Tachyglossus; species Tachyglossus aculeatus. The sequence continues at coordinate 508,046 of NC_052074.1, forward strand.
GCCACCTACCTGGCCATGCTGGTGCACCAAGCCTTGTTTTATCCACCCGCTGGTCACCAGGTGACTCCAGGGCCCCAGAGTGGAGGCCTGCAGGTGCCCATGGGCCCGTGCACTCCTCAGACATGCCATCAGTGCTCCCAGGGGCCCCCGGCCACCTCTGCCCCGACCTGCACAATAGGGACACGGCCGGGCAGACCATGAGTGGGCTGGCCCCCCGAGCCACTGACCCCCAGATGCCCCACCCCTGCCCATTGGTCAATGGTTGTGAGTGGACTGGTCCCCCCAAGCCAATGCCCCAGTCACATCCGTCAGCACTGGAGGCCACCGTGCAACAGGGTCACAGTCGTGCAGATCACGAGCTGGTCGGTCCTGCGAGCCGCCTCCCCGCCCTCCCCCAACCTCTCAGTCAGTCCCCACGAGCCCGCTCACCGTGCCCGGCGCGGACAGAAGCCTGGAGGACGTCCACCATGTGGCCCAGTCCAGCGGGGCTGCATCGCAGCAGCTTGGGCAGGTAGTAGTCGGTGATGTGTGTTGTCTGGGCCAGGTCCCCCTCACAGAGGACGGAGAGAAGAGGGGACACCCAGGTGGTCAGCCATGGGCCCACCCAGGCCTCGGCGCCTGGGTGCTCATGCTGCAGGCTGGCCCGGTGGCTCAGGAATAGGGCTTCCAACAGATCGCTGGCGTGCGGGGCCAGGGCCTGGTCACCCATCACTGCCAGGACCTGAGAGGGCAGGGTCGGGGCCAGTGCCAGCAGCCCCGCTGCCCCTATGCACTCTGCAAGGCAGCGCAGGGCGGCAAATTTGCCCTGGACATGCCACTCCAGGCTGAGCAGGTGCCCCGTGAGACCGGCCAGGAATGGGTCGTTGGGGACAGCTGGAGAGGGGGGCGGGGTTGCTGAGGCATCGGGGGCCGAGGAGGGGGTGGCATCGGTGGCCAGGGTGGAGGTGGGAGTGGCCTGGGAGAGCTGGTGCAGTCGCAGCAAGTTGCGGAAGACGAGTCTCGCCTGGTGCCTCACAGCATCCAGGGGATGGTCCCAGTGGGCGAACACGTAGTCCAACAGGGGGCCAGCTGTAGGAGACGTGCCCGCCAGGCTGGCCCGCAGGCCCAGGGATCCTGCGCTGAGCAGCTCCAGGGCCGAGTTGGTCCAGGACACCAGAATTCGGGACAGGGAAGCCTCCAAGCTTGGCTCCTTCACCCTGCAGGGGGAGGGGGAGGGAAGCCGCAGGGTCGGAGCCAGGACGCCCGCCCCCCCCCGCCCCCCCACGCCTCCGGGAAGAGGCAGTCCTGCGCGGAGATCGTGGACCCGTCCTGGGCCTCGGCTTTCCCACCTGCTATTGGGGAGAAGGGCCCCTGCCTCTCTCCTTCTGACTGGGACGACCCGGGGAGGCTTCGTGATTGTCCCCTCCCAGACATCTGGATGCTCCTCGGAGGCAGAGACCAAGGCCTCTCCTTCTACTGGACTTCCCCCAGCTCTGCACCCAGGAGGTGTGTGCCCCTGGGCCTGGCTTGGGGATCTGCACCCAGCCCTGGCCCTGCACTTGGCATGGCCCCACGCCCCCGGCCCAGCTCGGTGCTCATGGTGATGACAAGAGTCAAGAACCCATGCTGGCACCAGAAATGCAGCCAGTCACAGATCCCTGCACGCAGACACACGCAGATGCATGCCGGCACACACACACTACCACATCCCTGCCCTGACCCGCCCTCGCGGGTCGCAGATTTACCGGGAACTCAGGGCGGACAAGACACGGGCGATGTCGAGGAGGAGCTGGTCTCCACCGGGCCCCAGCTGGCCACCCTTCCAGTCCAGCATGGCGAGGGCCCCCTGGCACAGGAAGAGCAGCACCGGGTCTGGGATGGGCCCCAAACACAGGCTCCCACAGCTGCTCCGGAACCACACAGGCACCTCGGCTCGGTCCTGCTCTGCCCGATCCACTTTGTGCAGGAGCAGCCCGCTCACCTGGGGAGGGAGGCACTGTGAGCATAACCCCCCGCCCCTTCAAACCCTCCCTGCCACCTTCTCAGCCTGGTATGGAGTCTGGAAGAACGAGGCCTCACCCGGGGAAGTCTAAAAAACAGTGTCACCTGCTCCCCATCCCTGTTCTCACTCTCTGAGGTGGAGGCCCCTACCTCCAGTCCCAGGCCTCAGCCCTGCCAACACTGGCAGGACCGGCGGACTCCCGCGGGGCAGGGAATGGATCTGTTGGCTTCAGGCTGAACTCAGAACTGCCCCCCCCGACGCTTTGGAACAGTGAGGCTCTCTAAAGCCGGTTGCCCAGCTTCCAATACCGGGGCCCGATCAGGCCCAGGCCGCGGGGGCCGCAGCAGGCCGCGCTCACCAGCTCCGGGACCCCATCTGGCTGGTCCCACATGGTCTTGGTGAGGAGGATGACAGCCAGTCCCGCGGTGCTCTGGATGTTCTGGGGGAGGTCGCCTACACATGGTTGGGCACCCGCACACAGAACTCTGAGCATGTGGCCTGACACAAGCCCCACATCCCCGGGGCGACTCCCACCCTCTCCCATTCCGGTGGGGCCCTCATCTGGCCCAGTCTGTGCCCACGGCCCTGCCCTCCCACTGCTCGGCCAGCTGGTGCCCCGTAGCCTCCGGGCTCCCCCGTCCACGCTGATCCCACCAAACCCCATACAGCACCCGTGGTGCAGGACTTCACAAGCCCATGCGCCGCTCCCTTACCGTCGCCCAAGATGGAGCAGAATGTGTGCAACAGGCCCACCGTGCTCTGCCACAGCGCAGACCCCGGGTCTCTCCACCGGTCCCCCTGGAACACCGGGACCCTCTGCAGCGTGGTCATGGAGACGCGCACCGCCAGCAGCAGGCCATGCAGGACTGCGGCCTGGCCCAGGGGATCACCTCGCAACTGTCTGGGCCGAGCAAGAGGAAGAGGGAGAGTGAGAGGTCGGGGCACTGGAGTCACGGGGCCTGCCATTCCTTTGTTTCTCCCCCCTGGGAGGGTGGAAAGCAGACCTGATGCCTGTCTGCCCATCTGTCCCTCTGTCCTTCGCCCGTTTCCCCGCCCTCCCAGGCAACAAAACTGCTGTGGACATGAGACCACCCCCTCAGCAACCACATGCCCCACCTTCCCCCGGTGGATAGCTCCTCCTTCTGCTATATCCCGGGTCTCCCCAGGACCCAGAGGGCAGCTCCTTTCTGGGGAATTCTTCTCCTGGTATTTTGGGCTGGGCCCTTCTTATTCCCTGCTTCCTTCCCCCTTTCCTCAGGAAGACGGGAGGCTTTCCTGGGTAAGTGGGGTGGACTCTGCCCCCACTCTGCCACTACTTGCCTGACTTGTTCCAGCATCTCCAGGAGGACCTTCTGCAGAAACTGAAGGACTGACACAAAGTGGCCAGGGTGAGGACACTGCTCACCCTGGAGCTGACCCATCCCGTCAGCAGCAACACATCAGCCCATTTCATCCTGTGAGGACCACATCTTTGACGCATCCCCTGCCCCTCAGAGACAGTCAGCGCCTTGTTCGGGGGGCAGGGTAGTGCTTCTCTGAGAAGCAGTAGGGTGGAGAAGCACAAAATCTTTTTCCCATCACCAGTACCCTTGCTCCTGGGGCCACACACACCCTATGCCCAGCATCAGGGCCTCACCTTCCCAGACCAGGTTCTTGACACTTTCTTTACCTGCAGGGAAAATAGCAGTCGTGAGGAAGGGGCTGGGGCCCAGTCAGATCAGGAATCCCCCCTCCCACCTCCGCAGAGGGGGCCTTTCTCGGGCTGAGTGAGAGAGCCACTGAGAGTCGCCTCACCCAGGTGGAAGTCCTCCAGACAGCAGGCGAGATTGTCCATGACTCTGGGGTAGGACTTGACATCGGCTGTTTCCAGCTCCGCTAGGAGGTGGCGAGTGAAGCTGTGGCCCGCGACTGCCAGAAGCAGGTCCGGGAGGCTGTTGAGGGTGCTGCCAGGGAGGACGGGGGTTGAGCATGCCGATTGCCTATCTGCATGGCACGGGCACTGCTACCCCCACCTGAGTGGCTCCCGCCCTCCATGCTGGCCCCTGGAGTCCCCACCCCGGAGCTCTGGGGGGCCGCAGCCAAGTGGATTGACTTGAGATAGGCCCCGGAGCAAGCAGGGGTGGGGAGAGCAGCCTGGTATGCCCAGTGTCCGCAGGGACCACACACTAGGGGAATACGGCAAGAAGAGGCTTGGTGCTCGGACACGAAATGGAACCCAAGCGATTTGACTTCCTCAGACGAGCGCCCTCATAGACTCGATCATCTCCTACTCTCCGACAGCCTGGGAGCTCCTCGAGGTCAGGGACTGGGCCTGCTAACTACTGGACTCACCCCAAAGGCTTACTACAGTATCTTGCACACGGTAGACTCAAAGTTCCTCGAGGGCAGGGATCGTGCCTACCAACTCTACAGAACTCACCCAAGGGCTCATTCTAGTGCACTGCGCATGGTAGGCTGGAAACATCTTGAGGGCAGGGATCATGCCTACCAATTCAATTGTTCTCACCAAGAGTTCACCTCAGTGCTGTCTGCACACAGTAGACTGGAAACTTCTTGAGAGCTGGCATTTACTGATTCTACTGAACTCTCTCGCATTCAGTACAGTGCTCTGCACACAGTAGGTGGGCACTAGTTTCCCGATGGATCCCTACACCCGGAAAAAGTCATTTTCTCCCTGCTTGGGGTCAGATGGGGGGTTTGATCAGCTGGCCCCACTTAGGTTGGGGCCTACCTAGCCAACACCTTCTTCAAGGGGTTCTTGGGACCCAAGGACAAATAGACAACTCCGAGAACATCCAGACAGTGCCGTGTCACGGAGGCATCTGCGTCGCTGCCGTAGGCCTTCTCCAGCAGCGGCCCCATCTGCAAAAGAGCACAGTGCCGGCAGCCCGGCCCGGGGTGGGGGGGTCCCCGGTCGGGAAGGAGCCAGGTCAGCATAGGCCCCTGACCATGACAGCCCCGCTGCCCTGGCCAGAGGTGGGCTCTGCTGTGCCAACTCTGTGGTACTGTACTTTCCCAAGCACTTACTACAGACTGAGGGACTGACTGACTGATTGAGTGAGTGAATGGCTAAGTACTTGAATGAGTAACTGAGTAATTGGTTGACTGAGTGAGTGACTGAGTGACTGGCTAATTGAGTGACTGGCTGACTGATTGAGTGACTGGTTCTCTGAGTGAGTGGCTGACTGGAATGAGCGTAGTGTGGCTTAGTGGAAGGTGCACGGGCTTGGGAGTCAGAGGTCATGGCCACTTCTCAGTAGTATGACTTTGGGAAAGTCACTTAACTTCTCTGTGCCTCAGTTAGTTACCTTATCTGTAAAATGGGGATTAAGACAGAGACACACGTGGGACAACCTGATAATCTTGTATCTACCCCAGTGCTTAGAACAGTGCTTGGACCATAGTAAGCGCTTAACAAATACCATCATTACTATCATTATGATGAGCGAGTGGTTGACTGAGTGAGTGGCTGGCTGGCTGGGTGAGTGACTGAGTAGAACCATACCTGTTTGAGGCAGTGGATCTGACGCACGCCGTCAGAGAGCTGGGCACAGCGCAGAAGCAAAGAAGCCAGGTTCTGCCCATCAGCATCTGCCAAAGCTACATGGGTCGAAGAGAAGTTTCCGTGGTATCAATAGAAGGAGTAGGCAGCCAGCATGGGGTTTTGTGGCTTTGTCTGGTCTGAGGGGGGTAGTGGGGGAACGACGGAGGGATGGACGGGGGGCACCTGGGGGCTAAGGCTGACTGGATTGGGCCCGGAGAGAGGCCGCAAGCTGAAAAGTGTCCCGGGCATGGTGGGACACTCTGGTCAGACACCTAGGAAAACCCTGACTGACTCTCTCTTGTCACCTGCCAGCTGCAGTGGGGTGCTGGAGCATAATCATCACCCTAGCCCTAGAATCTCCGCCTCAAGGTTTCCCTGATCCCGGGACCCCTCCCCACCACCCCCTTCTCACACTCCAAAGATCCCTTCCACCCCAGGCCACAGAAGCCAGCCTGGGGCTCATGTCTCCAGGGTCCCCGGCATAGTCACTCCCCTGCCTGGGATATCGCCCTTCAGAGCCCCCTCGAAACCTGCTTCCTCCAGGAGACCTTCCGGATTAATCCCCTACTCCCCTCCTACGGCTGCTCGGCCCTGACGGCTGAGTTGCATTCACGGTTTTGTAACTCAGCCAAACAGTGCCACGCAAACCCCCCAAATTTCAATGTGCCCCTGGGGTCAGCTCCGGGCAACTGTGGGGCACTGACCACATGGACTTTCTCCTGGCCAGTGGCCCTGGCCAACACTTCCCATCTGTTCAGGAGCCCTCTTCCCACCAATTCCCGCTCCCCTGTTCCACCTTGTCCCCCGTCTTGCTCCCACCCCATGGTCTGGCTCAAACTGGGTGCCAGGCAGATGCTGGGCCTGTCAGGGAAAAGTACCAGTTACCCAGACAAATCCACCTCTGGGTTGTCACTTACCCTTCAAAGTTGCAACTTCCTGCCCACCAAGGACCAGTGCTGCCACCTGCACCTCTTTCTTCTTCTTTACCACCATCTTGGTCTGACAGGACAGCGGGACCTGTGAGAGAGAAACAGGCTATTATTAATAAAAATGACTGTAATGCTTGCTAAGCGCTATGTTCCGAAACCTGTGCTAAGCGCTGGAGACACAAGAGACCCCAAAGGTGTGTGTGTAGAAAACAGAGAAATTTGGGGGTCCCCGTGGGATCCCATTAGCCAATTAGCCAGGTCCCATTGGACCTGCCAAGCTCCCCTTCCCACACTCCTGATCATCATCATCACTAGGCCAAGCTGCTTATCTGTTGCCGAACTGTAATAATAACAACAACGTTGGTATTTGTTAAGCTCTTACTATGTGCCAAGCACTGTTCTAAGCGCTGAGGTAGATACAAGGTCACCATGTTGTCCCACACGGGGCTCACGGTCTTCATCCCCATTTTCCAGATGAGGTAACACAGAGAAGTGAAGTGACTTGCCGAAGGTCACTTGGCTGACAAGTGGTGGAGCCGGAACTAGAACTCACGACCTCTAACTCCCAAGCCCAGGCTCTTTCCAATAAGCCATGCTGCTTCTCAAGCACCTTCCAAGCGCTTAGTACAGTGCTCTGCATACAGTAAGCGCTCAATAAATACGACTGACTGAATGAATGAATGCTTCTGCTAAGGCACCTTCGCATCCAAGGTACCACCCTCCCGCCCTGGGGCCCCTTCCGCCTCGGCTGCTGTGAGCCCGTTGTTGGGTAGGGACCGTCTCTATTTGTTGCCGATTTGTACTTCCCAAGCGCTTAGTACAGTGCTCGGCACATAAGCGCTCAAAAAATACTAGGTAATAATAATAATAATAATAATAATAATAATGGCATTTGTTAAGTGCTTGCTATATGCCAAGCACTGTTCTAAGCACTGGGCAGGGGGGTACAAAGTCATCAAGTTTGTCCCACATGGGGCTCACAGTCTTAATCCCCATTTTCCAGATGAGGTAACTGAGGCGCAGAGAAGTCAAGTGACTTGCCCAAAGTCACACAGCTGATAAATGGCAGAGCCTGGATTAGAACCCACGACCTCTGACTCCCAAGCCCGGGCTCTTTCCACTGAGCCACGCTGCTTCTCTTGTTCTCTCCCAAGCACTTAGCAGAGAAGCAGCGTGGCTCCATGGAAAAAGCACGGGCTTGGGAGTCAGAGATTATGGGTTCAAATCCCGACTCCACCAATTGTCAGCTGTGTGACTTTGGGCAAGTCACTTCACTTCTCCGTGCCTCATCAGTAAAATGGGGATGAAGACTGTGAGCCCCACGTGGGCCAACCTGATGACCTTCTATCCTTCCCAGCACTTAGAATCAATCGCATTTATTGAGCGCTTACTGTGTGCAGAACACTGTACTAAGTGCTTGGGAAGTCCAAGTTGGCAACATATAGAGAAAGTCCCTACCCAACAGTGGGCTCACAGTCTAGAAGGGGGAGACAGAGAACAAAACCAAACATATTAACAAAATAAAATTAATAGAATAGTTAGAACAGTGCTTGGCACATAGTAAGCGCTTACAAATGCCATCATTATTATTATTATTACTACAGTGCTCTGCACACAGTAAGTGCTCAATAAATACGATCGAATGAAGCAGCGTGGCTCAGTGGAAAGAACCCGGGCTTTGGAGTCAGAGGTCATGGGCTCAAATCCTGCCTCCGCTACTTGTCAGCTGTGTGACTTTGGGCAAGTCACTTCACTTCACTTCACTTGACTTCTCTGGGCCTCAGTTACTTCATCTGTAAAATGGGGATTAAGACTGTGAGCCCCTCGTGGGACAACCTGATCACCCTGTAACCTCCCCAGCGCTTAGAACAGTGCTTTGCACATAGTAAGCGCTAAATAAATGCCATTATTATTATTATTATTATTATTATTAAAATGGGGATCAATCAATCGTATTTATTGAGCGCTTACTGTGTGCAGAGCACTGTACTAAGCGCTTGGGAAGTACAAGTTGGAAACATATAGAGACAGTCCCTACCCAACAGTGGGCTCACAGTCTAAAAGATTAAGACTCTATTTATTTTACTTGTACGTATCTATTCTATTTATTTTATTTTGTTAGTATGTTTGGTTTTGTTCTCTGTCTCCCCCTTCTAGACTGTGAGCCCACTGTTGGGTAGGGACTGTCTCTATATGTTGCCAACTTGGACTTCCCAAGCGCTTAGTACAGTGCTCTGCACACAGTAAGCGCTCAATACGATTTATGATGATGATGACCGTCTCTATATGTTGCCAACTTGTACTTCCCAAGCGCTTAGTCCAGTGCTCTGCACACAGTAAGCGCTCAATAAACACGATTTACGATGATGATGACCGTCTCTATATGTTGCCAACTTGGACTTCCCAAGCGCTTAGTCCAGTGCTCTGCACACAGTAAGCGCTCAATAAACACGATTGATGAAGACTGTGGGCCCCATGGGGGACAACCTGATCACCTTGTAACCTCCCCAGCGCTTAGAGCAGTGCTTTGCACATAGTAAGCGCTTAATAAATACCATTAAAAAACAAAAAATGAGTGAAACTTTGGGAGGGGGAAGGAACGCGTGAGGGGAGAGTCTCCCAGGGAACAGGCGCGAGCGACCGCAAGTCAACCTCGTTGGCTCTCGCGAGAGCAGAGGGGGCAGGCGGCCAAGCTCATTCATTCATTCAGTCGTATTTATTGAGCGCTTACTGTGTGCAGAGCACTGTGCTAAGCGCTTGGGAATGGCCCAGCCTGAGGGAATGCGGCGGGGGGAGGTGTTCGGGAGGCTGACCTGAGGCCGGTCGGGCGGGCGGGCGACACACGGCTGCGCGGAGTCGGCGAGCGTGACGGGCGGCGGGGACAACCAATCGGCTTCCCCGGGCCGCGTGACGTCACGGGGAGGCGGGCGCTCCGGCCCCTCGCCCTCGGGGATTGGCGGGAAGGCCACCCGTCTAGCCCGCAACCGGAGGCGCGGCCTGCCTCTACTCAATCAATCAACCATCATCAATCGTATTTATTGAGCGCTTACTATGTGCAGAGCACTGTACTAAGCGCTTGGGAAGTCCAAATTGGCAACGTATAGAGACGGTCCCTACCCAACAGTGGGCTCACTTATTGAGCGCTTACTGTGTGCAGAGCAGTGGACTAAGCGCTTGGGAAGTACAAGTTGGCAACAGATACAGTCCCTACCCAACAGTGGGCTCGCAGTCTAGAAGGGGGAGACAGAGAACAAAACCAAACCGACTAATAAAATAAATAGAATAGATAGGTACAAGTAAAATAAACAAGTAGAGTAATAAATATGTACAAACATATATCCATATATACAGGTGCCGTGGGGAAGGGAAGGAGGTAAGATGGGGGGATGGAGAGGGGGACGAGAGGGCCAATCAGTCGTATTTATTGAGCGCTTACTGTGTGCGGAGCACTGGACTAATCAATCAATCAATCAATCAATCGTATTTATTGAGCGCTTACTATGTGCAGAGCACTGTACTAAGCGCTTGGGAAGTACAAATTGGCATCACATAGAGACAGTCCCTACCCGATAGTGGGCTCACAGTCTAAAAGGGGGAGACAGAGAACAGAACCAAACATACCAACAAAATAAAATAAGTAGGATAGAAATGTACAAGTAAAATAAATAAATAAATAAATAAACAGAGTAATAAATATGTACAACCATATATACATATATACAGGTGCTGTGGGGAGGGGAAGGCGGTAAGGCGGGGGGATGGAGAGGGGGACGAGGGGGAGAGGAAAGAAGGGGCTCAATCTGGGAAGGCCTCCTGGAGGAGGTGAGCTCTCAGGAGGGCCTTGAAGGGAGGAAGAGAGCTAGCTTGGCGGATGGGCAGAGGGAGGGCATTCCAGGCCCGGGGGATGACGTGGGCCGGGGGTCGATGGCGGGACAGGCGAGAGCGAGGTACAGTGAGGAGATTAGTGGTGGAGGAGCGGAGGGTGCGGGCTGGGCAGTAGAAGGAGAGAAGGGAGGTGAGGTAGGAGGGGGCGAGGTGATGGAGAGCCTTGAAGCCCAGGGTGAGGAGTTTCTGCCTGATGCGCAGATTGATCGGTAGCCATTGGAGGTTTTTGAGGAGGGGGAGTGATATGTCCAGAGCGTTTCTGGACAAAGATAATCCGGGCAGCAGCATGAAGTATGGATTGAAGTGGAGAGAGACACGAGGATGGGAGATCAGAGAGAAGGCTAGTGCAGTAGTCCAGACGGGATAGGATGAGAGCTTGAATTAGCAGGGTAGCGGTTTGGATGGAGAGGAAAGGGCGGATCTTGGCAATGTTGCGGAGCTGAGACCGGCAGGTTTTGGTGACGGCTTGGATGTGAGGGGTGAATGAGAGAGCGGAGTCGAGGATGACACCAAGGTTGCGGGCTTGTGAGACGGGAAGGATGGTAGTGCCGTCAACAGAGATGGGAAAGTCAGGGAGAGGACAAGGTTTGGGAGGGAAGACAAGGAGCTCAGTCTTCGACATGTTGAGCTTTAGGTGGCGGGCGGACATCCAGATGGAGATGTCCTGAAGGCAGGAGGAGATGCGAGCCTGGAGGGAGGGGGAGAGAGCAGGGGCAGAGATGTAGATCTGGGTGTCATCAGCGTAGAGGTGATAGTTGAAGCCGTGGGAGCGAATGAGGTCACCAAGGGAGTGAGTGTAGATTGAGAACAGAAGGGGACCAAGCACTGAACCTTGGGGAACTCCCACAGTAAGAGGATGGGAGGGGGAGGAGGAGCCTGCAAAAGAGACTGAGAAAGAACGACCGGAGAGATAAGAGGAGAACCAGGAGAGGACGGAGTCTGTGAAGCCAAGGTCAGATAACGTGTTGAGGAGAAGGGGGTGGTCCACAGTGTCAAAGGCAGCTGAGAGGTCGAGGAGGATTAGGACAGAGTATGAGCCGTTGGATTTGGCAAGCAGGAGGTCATTGGTGACCTTTGAGAGCGCAGTTTCCGTGGAATGAAGGGGACGGAAGCCAGACTGGAGGGGGTCGAGGAGAGAGTTGTTGTTGAGGAATTCTAGGCAGCGCGTGTAGACAACTCGTTCAAGGAGTTTGGAAAGGAATGGTAGGAGGGATATGGGACGATAACTAGAAGGTGAGGTGGGGTCAAGAGAGGGTTTTTTTAGGATGGGAGAGACATGGGCATGTTTGAAGGCAGAGGGGAAGGAACCAGTGGAGAGTGAGCGGTTGAAGATGGAAGTTAAGGACTAAGCGCTTGGAAAGTCCAAATTGGCAACATATAGAGACGGTCCCTACCCAACAGTGGGCTCACAGTCTAAGAGGGGGCTCTAAGTCGTCCTCGACGTGGCCCGCACCGCTAGTTTAGTAATGTTGGTATTTGATAAGCGCTTACTCATTCATTCATTCATTCAAACGTATTTATTGAGTTTATTTATTGAACCGTATTTAGAAGCAGCAGCATGGCTCAATTCATTCATTCAATCGTATTTACTGAGCGCTTACTGTGTGCAGAGCACTGTAGTAAGCGCCTGGGAATGGCCCAGCCTGAGGGAATGCGGCGGGAAGGGGTGTTCGGGAGGCTGACCTGCGGGGGCGACACACGGTCGCTTGGAGTCGGCGAGCGGCGCGGGTGACGGGCGGCGGGGACAGCCAATCGGCTTCCCCGGGGCGCGTGACGTCACGGGTAGGCGGGCGCTCCGGCCGCTCGCCCTCGGGGATTGGCGGGAAGGCCAACCTGGCGGGCGCGCGGCCGGCCTCTAATCAATCAATCAATCAATCGTATTTATTGAGCGCTTACTGTGTGCAGAGCACTGGACTAAGCGCTTGGGAAGTCCAAGTTGGCAACATATAGAGACGGTCCCTACCCAACAGTGGGCTCGCAGCCTAAAAGGGGGAGACGGAGAACAAAACCAAACATACTAATAAAATAAATAGAATAGATATGTACAAGTAAAATAAATAAATAAATAAATAGAGTAATAAATATGTACAAACATGTATACAGGTGCTGTGGGGAAGGGAAGGAGGTAAGATGGGGGGATGGAGGGGGGGCGAGGGGGAGAGGAAGGAAGGGGCTCAGTCTGGGAAGGCCTCCTGGAGGAGGTGAGCTCTCAGAAGGGCCTTGAAGGGAGGAAGAGAGCTAGCTAGGCAGATGGGCAGAGGGAGGTTATTCCGGGCCCGGGGGAGGACGTGGGCCGGGGGTCGATGGCGGGACAGGCGAGAACGAGGTACGGTGAGGAGATTAGCGGCAGAGGAGTGGAGGGTGCGGGGTGGGCTGGAGAAGGACAGAAGGGAGGTGAGGAAGGAGGGGGTGAGGTGATGGATAGCCTTGAAGCCCAGGGTGAGGAGTTTCTGCCTGATGCGCAGATTGATTGGTAGCCACTGGAGATTTTTGAGGAGGGGAGTAACATGCCCAGAGCGTTTCTGGACAAAGACAATCCGGGCAGCGGCATGAAGTATGGATTGAAGTGGGGAGAGACACGAGGATGGGAGATCAGAGAGAAGGCTGATGCAGTAGTCCAGACGGGATAGGATGAGAGCTTGAATGAGCAGGGTAGTGGTATGGATGGAGAGGAAAGGGCGGATCTTGGCAATGAGTGAGTAATTGGTTGACTGAGTGACTGACTGAGTGACTGGCTAATTGAGTGAGTGACTGGCTGACTGACAGTGCTTGCCCATGGTCACACAGCTGATAAGTAGCAGAACCGGGATTAGAACCCAGAACTTCTGACTCCCAAGCCCAGGCGTTTTCCACTAAGCCATGCTGCTTAGTTTGTAACCCTTCGCAAAGCTGACCTGTTGGGGAAGGATTGGGGTGGGCCGGCCGGCGCCATAGCCCATTAGTACAATGCTCTGCACACAGTAAGCGCTCAATAAATATGCTTGAATGAATGAATGATTGACTCCTACTCCACCCTACCTCACCCAATCACCAACTTGGGCACACACTCAATCTCATCATTTCTAGTACGTTATAACCTTCACCTTCACCAACTCATCAATCAATCAATCAATCGTATTTATTTATTGAGAAGAAGTGTGGCTTAGTGGAAAGAGCACGGGCTTGGGAGTCAGAGGTCCTGGGTTCTAATCCCCATTCTGCCCCTTGTCAGCTCTGTGACTTTGGGCAAGTCACTTGACTTCTCTGTGCCTCAGTTACCTCATCTGTGTGAGCCCCATGTGGGATAACCTGATAACCTTATATCTACCTCAGCACTTAAAACAGTGCTTGGCACATAGTAAGTGCTTAACAAATACCATCATTATCATTACTATTATTTATTGAATGCTTACTATGTGCAGAACACTGTACTAAGCACTTATTGCATTCCACGCTCTGACCACCACCCCCTGGCCTGACTTCTCTCCCACACACTCTGTCCCCATATGATAGTAATAATAATAATGGTATTTCTTAAGCGCTTACCATGAGCCAAGCACTCTACTAAGCGCTGGGGTAGATCCAAGCAAATCATGTTGGACACAGTCTCTGTCACATGTGGGGCTCACAGTCATTCCTTCATTCATTGAGTCATATTTATTAAGCATGTAATGTGTGCACAGTACTATACTAAGAGCTTGGAAAAGTACAATACAATAATAAAGTGATATTCCCTGACCATAATGAGCTCACAGTCTAGAGTGGGGAAGACAGACATCAATACAAATAAATAAAATTACAAATATGTACAGAAGTGTTTTGGGGCTGGGAGTGGGGGAGATCAAAGGGAGAAATAAAATTACAGGGATGTACATAAGTGCTCCTCCTCTGCCTCCCACCCTCTAACTGTGGGGGTCTCTCAAGTTCCATTTCTGGGACCCCTTCTATTCTCCATCTGAACCCACTCCCATGGAGAACTCATTCAATCCCACGTCTTCAACTGCCATCCCGGTTCTACCCTGTGAGCACTTCATATTCACCTCACCCTTAGCCCCACAGCACTTACATATGTAGACATAATTGAATTTACTGTCTCCCTCTAGTTTGTAAGCTCCTTGTGGGCAGGAAATGCATCTACCAACTCTGTTGTATTGTGCAGCCCCAAGCATTTAGTTGCGTGATCAGCACAATGTAAACGCTCATGAAATACCATTGATTACTTGATTGGTCAGGGTTTGTTCTCCATTTGGGCCTCCAAGGAATGGAAGGGGACTTTGCTTCCTTAACAAGTCACACTGGAGTCTTTTGAGGCCTAGGAACTTGTGTGCACCCCAAAGGGCCTTATCCACAACCATGCCCGAGGGGAGGCAGACAGAGGAGGAAAGACACACTTTCGCATCCTCACATTCTGAGGAGGCACAAGTTTCGGCTACTCCTTAGGGTTCTGTTATCCATCGTAGCCACATACTCCAGCAGAAGCGGCATTGACTGCATTTTCTGTGTGGGTGATGTCTCCTGATTACATCTCCTGACAACAGGGTGCCAAAGTTTCGAATGCACAGGAATCCTTTATGTAGCTCCGATGGGGAACCAAATAAAAGGGAAGAAGCGGCTGGAATCAAGGCTGTTCATCACTCGTACCTCTCAGGAGGTGAACGGGTGAGCAGTCAGCTTTCCTACCTCTATTCCTCTATCTGAACTCATGTCTCTGAATCAGGAGGCCTTCCCAGACTGGGCCCCTTCCTTCCCCTCCCCCTCATCCCCCTATAATAATAATAATAATGGCATTTATTAAGCACTTACTATGTGCAAAGCACTGTTCTAAGCGCTGGGGGATACAAGGTGATCAGGTTGTCCCACGTGGGGCTCACAGTCTTACTCCCATTTTACAGATGAGGTAACTGAGGCACAGAGAAGTTAAGTGGCTTGCCCAAGGCCCCACAGCTGACAAGTGGCAGAGCCGGAATTCGAACCCATGACCTCTGATTCCAAAGCCCGTGCTCTTTCCATTGAGCCACGCTGCTTCTCCATCCCCCCCACATTACCTCCTTCCCTTCCCCACAGCACACGTATATATGCATATATGTTTGTACATATTTATTACTCTATTTATTTATTTATTTATTTTACTTGTACCTATCTATTCTATTTATTTTATTTTGTTAGTATGTTTGGTTTTGTTCTCTGTCTCCCCCTTCTAGACTGTGAGCCCACTGTTGGGTAGGGACTGTCTCCATCTGTTGCCAGCTTGTACTTCCCAAGCGCTTAGTACAGTGCTCTGCACACAGTAAACGCTCAATAAATACGATTGATTGATTGATTGATTTTTCCCATCTGCATCACCACCTTGGGTTCTCGAACCCTGCGGCCGATTTACACCGGTTAACTTATTTTGCCCCCTACTTGTCGATAAGTTTTAAACTACCCTTCTCTCTGAGCCTGCGATAATAGTTCCAATGTCGACGAGCGTGGGGACAAAGTTACAGTCGTGAATATTGTAAATGGATATGAAACAGTTAGCCTAAGGTTGTATACTACTTGACCACAATGCGGCACTACACCATTAAAAATGCCAATCCCACCCCTCGCCCCTCCGGGCAATAATTCTCTTTCCTTGAATGTAAAACACGGAACACAACAAATGATCAATACATACGATTAACTGATTAAGGGGCTTTGCATACTTTACCTACAGCCTCCCATCCAAGATCCCAAAGCCCTCACTAGTTTGACTCTGGATTCTCATTCATTCATTCACTCAATCGTATTTATTGAGCGCTTAGTGTGTGCAGAACATTGTACTAAGCGCTTGGGAAGTCCAAGTTGGCAACATATAGAGACGGTCCCTACCCAATATCGGGGTCACAGTCTAGAAGGGGGAGACAGACAACAAAACAAAACAAAATAAATAGAATAAATATGTATAGAGTATTAACAAAATAAAATAAACAGAATAAATATAGTAATAAATACGTACAAACATATATACATATATACAGGTGCTGTGGGGAGGGGAAGGAGGTAAGGCGGGGGGGGGATGGGGAGGGGGAAGAGGGGGAGAGGAAGGAGGGGGCTCAGTCTGGGAGGAGGGGGCTTAGTCTGGGCCCAAGTTAATTCTCCCAAGTTAACAGGAGGGTAAAAGAGAGATATTGTTGTCCACCCTAGCCGAGTACTCCAGCAGAAGCGGCATTGACTGCATTTTCCCTAAAGGCTTAGCATAATCAATCAATCGCATTTATTGAGCGCTTACTGTGTGCAGAGCACTGTACTAAGCGCTTAACCGACTCCATTGTATGCAGAGCTCAACGGCAGGGTATGCGAGGAATAAGCGTCGGCCTCGCGGAAGTTTCTGTAATCGAGGAGGGCTGACACTGATCAAAGCCGCTACGCACTGTCTAAAACGACCCCATCCTGTGTGGGCGTTGTCTCCTGTTAACACCTCCTCACACCAGGGTGCCAAAGTTTCCCCCGCTCGGGAATGTTTTGTCTAGCCCCGATGGGGAACCAAATAAAAGGGAAGAAGCGGCTGGCATCGGGCCTGTTCGTCACTCGCACCTCTCGGGAGGTGAACGGACGAGCAATCAGCTTTCCTACTTCTACTCCTCTACTTTTAGACTGTGAGCCCACTGTTGGTTAGAGACTGTCTCTATATGTTGCCAATTTGTACTTCCCAAGCGCTTAGTACAGTGCTCTGCACATAGTAATTGCTCAATAAATACGATTGATGATGATGATCTGAACTCATGTCTCCAAGTCGTTTTTCCTATCTGCATCACCACCTTGGGTTCTCGAACCTTGCGGCTGATTTACACCGGTTAATTTATTTTACTCCCTACTTGTCGATAACAATATGTAGAGAGATAATAGAGATAGCGAATGGAACACCATCATCATTGTCTATTAGGTGGCTAGTGGGCGCAGAGCACAGTAGCTCAGAGAATAGTGGTTAACACCAACAGTGTGAAATCCCGTCCACATTTGCAAGTGTGGTTAAAGAGACAACCTATGTTGACAGTTGCTTCCACACCCTCATAAGCATCTGGATTGGGGGAGAGGAGAGAAACAGCCTGGCCTAGCTGAAAGACCACAAGCCTGGCAGTCAAAGGACCTGGGTTCTAATTCCGCCTCTCCAATTGCCTGCTGTGTGGCTTCGGGCAAGTCACGGAGAAGGCCAGAGGTGGAGCAGGCATTAAAGCCCAGAGTATCTGACTTCCAGGCCTGTACTCTTTCTACTAGGTCTTACTGCTTCTCCTGCTTTTAATAATAATAATAATAATGGTATTTGTTAAGTGCTTACTATGTGCGAAGCACTGGGGGGATACAAGGTGATCAGGTTGTACCACGTGGGGCTCAGTCTTAATCCCCATTTTCCAGATGAGGTAACTGAGGTCCAGAGAAGTTAAAGTGATTTGCCCAAGGTCACACAGCTGACAAGTGGCAGAGCTGGGATATGAACCCATGACCTCTGATTCCCAAGCCCGTGCTCTTTCCACTGAGCCATGCTGCTTCTCCAATGAATGGTCGCAGACACCTTGAAATAATAATAATCAATTAATCAGTTGTATTTATTGAGTGCTTACTCTGTGCACAGCGTTGTACTCAGTTCATTCATTTATTTATTCAATTCATTCAATCATATTTATTGAGAGCTTACCGTGTGCAGAGCACTGTACTAAGCGCTAGGAAAGTACAATAAGGAGAGACAATACCTGCCCACAATGGGTTTACAATCTAGAGGGGGGAAGTCAGACATCAAAACAAGTAACCAGGCATCAATATAAATAAACAGAATTATATAAGTGCTGTGGGGCTGGAAGGGGGGGAAGAGCAAAGGGAGCCAATCGAGGTGACGTGGAAGGGAGGGGGAGCTGAGGAAAAGGGGCTTAGTCTGGGAAGGCCTCTTGGAGGAGGTGCAACTTCAGTACAGCTTTGAAGGGAGGGAAGAGTGATTGTTTGATGGATTTGAAGACGGAAGGCGTTCCAGGCTACAGGAAGGGCCAAGGGTCTGCGGCGAAACAGGTGAGATCGAGGCACAGTGAGAAGATTAGCTCCAGAGGAGCAGAGTGTGCAGACTGGGATGTAGAGGAGAGAAGGGAGGTGAGGTAGTATGGGGCAAGGTGATGGAGAGCTTTGAAGACAATAGTGAGGAATTCTTGTTTCATATGGAGATTGATAGGCAACCACTGGAGATTTTTGAGAAGGGGGTTGACAGGCCCTGAACTTTCTACAGAAAGATAATCCAGGCAGCAGAGTAAAGTATGGACTGAAGAGGGGAGAGGCAGGAGGTTGGGAGGTCAGAAAGGAGGCTGATGCAGTAATCTAGTCGGAAAAGGATGAGTGATTATACTAATGTGGTAGTGGTTTGGATGGAGAAAAAAGGGCGGATCTTGGGGATGCTGTGAAGGTGAGATAAGTGCTTAGGAGAGTGCAATATAACAGGGTTACTAGGCAAGTTCCCTGCCCACAACAAGCTTACAGTCTCATTATTAATAATATTAAGTTCACACAGCAGGTGAGTGGAAATAAAAAAGTTCACGGAAGGTGGCCAGTTCAGCATTATGCACACAATAGGCTCTCACTACAGTATCAGAAACAATATGGTACAGAAGCAGCGTGGCTCAGTGGGTAAGAGCACGGGCTTGGGAGTTACAGGTCAGGGGTTCAAATCCCCACTCGGCCGCTTGTCAGCTGTGTGACTTTGGGCAAGTCACTTCACTTCTCGGTGCCTCATCTATAAAATGGGGATTGAGACTGTGAGCCCCACGTGGGACAACCTGATTACCTTTTATCTACCCCAGTGCTTAGAACAGTGCTTTGCACATAATAAGCGCTTAACAAATACCGACATAATTATTATTATTATCATCAATCAATCCATCAGTGGTATTTTATTGAGTGCTTATTTTGTGTGGAGCTCTCTACTAAGTGCTTGGGAGTGTACAAAACAACAGAATTAGCTAACACTTTCCTTTCCCATAATAAGCTTACAGTCTAGAGGATTTACAGCATCCTGACTCTGCCAACAGAAGGCGGCCCTGACAGCGCTCCCCCACCACAAGTGCTCCATAAATACCGAGGATGAGGATAAGGACCCAGGTCCATGGCAGGGTTGCTGGCCTGTTGATCAAACTCTTTGCTGAACCCCACTTTATGGCATCAGGGCTGCAGGGCTGGAGGAAGATTGGGGTAGGGGGCGTCCCAAGATGGAGGTTCTCTCCTCCTTCAAAGCATTATTAAAGCCACATCTCCTCCAAGAGGCCTTCCCTCATTATTACTATACATTAATAAAATCACTCATCCTAACCACCCCTAGATTACTGCATCAGTCTCCTTGCTGAGCTTCCAGCCTCCTGTCTCTTCCCTCTCCAGTCCATACTTCACTCTGCTGTCTGGATCATTTTTCTACAGAAACATTCCCCCCGCCCCACTCCTCAAAAAACTCCAGTGGTTGCCCATCCACCTCCAAATCAAACAAAAACTCCTCACCATTGGCTTTAAAGCTTTCCATCACCTTGCCCCCTCCTACCTCACCTCGCTCCTCACCTCGCTTCTCTGCTACAACCCAGCCCACACACTTCACTCCTCTAGTGCTATCCTTCTCACTGTGCCTCCACCTTGCCTGTGTCACCACTAACCCCTCGCCCTCGTCCTGCATCTGGCCTGGAACACTCTCCCTCCTTTAATTTGACAGACAACCAGTCTCCTCCACTACAAAGTCTTACTGAAGGCACAACCCCTCCAAGAGGCCTTCCCAGACTAAGCCCCACTTTTCCTCATCTCCCACTTCCTTCTGCATAGCCCTGATTTTCTCCCTTTGTTTTTCCCCCCTTCCTAGACCCAAAGCACTTATGTACATATGTCATTTTATTTATTTGTATTGATGTCAGCCTCCCCCACTCAAGAATGTGAGCATGCTGTGGGCAGGGAATGCCACTGTTTATTTTATATTGCACTTTCCCAAGCACTTAGTACCGTGCTCTGCACAGTAAGTGCTCAATAAAATGATTGACTGACTGATTGATTAAGTCCTCTTTTCCCAGGCTCACTCTCTCTTCTGCCTCATTTATGCATTTGGATCTATGACCTTTGGACTTTTGATATTCATCGCACCCACAACCCCACAGAACTCATGTCCAAATCCTTAAATTATATATATTACTTATTTATTCGTATTATCATCTGTCTTCCCCTCTAGATTGAAAGCTCATTATGGGCAGGGTATGTGTTTGCTAACTCTGCTGTTTTGGACTCTCCCAAGTGCTAAGTACAGTGCCCAATAAATAATAATGATGGTATTGGTAATTATGGTAAATAGCATTGATTGATTGATTGACTGATTGGCGCTGGAGTGGGCCATGGAGCAGGATAGCGTTGGCACTGCGTCTTCCTCCTGGGACCCTGCCAACCTTTTCTTCCTGTGCCCACTTTGCATCTAGGTAAAGTGAGGACCAGGGAGAGGAAAGACATTGCGGCTAATTTGGGGGAGGATTGGCAGCCCCCTAATTCCTGTCCCCACCCCGGAGGTGCCCAGGAGGGCAGGCCGACCCCTGGGCTGAGACCCCCACTCTCGGCAGTTCGCCACCCAGTCCGTTGGACAGGGTTGGGCAGGGCCGTGTGGGGAAATAGCATGGTGTAGAGGATAGAGCATGGACTTGGGAGTCAGAAGGTCGTGGGTTCTAATCCCAGCTCTGTCACTTGTCTGCTGTGAGACCCTGGGCACTTCTATGTGCCTCAGTTACCTCATCTGCAAAATGGGGATTGAGACTGTGAGCCCTACATGGGACAGGGAGTGTGTGCAACTCAATTTGCCTGAACCCATCCCAGTGTTCAGTACACTGCCTGGCACACAGTAAGTGCTTAACAAGTACCACAATTATTGTTATTATTATTATTGTTATTAATAATCCCGGCTCTGCCACTTGTCTGCTGTGTGACCTTAGGCAAGTCACTTCACTTCTCTGGGCCTCAGTTCCCTCATCTGTAAAAAGGGGATTGAGACTGTGAGCCCCATGTAGGACAGGGAATGTGTCCAACCCAATTTGCTTGTCTTCACCTCAGCACTTAGTACAGTGCCTGGCACATAGTAAGCGCTTAACAGATAGAGAAGCAGCGTGGCTTAGTGGAAAGAGCCCGGGCTTGGAAGTCAGAGGTTGCAGGTTCTAATCCCAGTTCTGCCACTTGTCAGCTGTGTGACTTTGGGCAAATCATTTAACTTCTCTGTGCCTCAGTTCCCTCATCAGTAAAATGGGGATTAAGACCGTGAGCCCCATGTGAGACAACCTGATGAGCTTATATCTTCCCCAGTGCTTAGAACAGTGCTTGGCACATAGTAAGCGCTTAACAAATACCATTATTATTATTACGATTGAATGAATGAATGCACAAATACCATTATTATTATCATTACTATTATTAATAATAAACAAGTCACTTCACTGCTCTGTGCCTCAGTTCCCTCGTCTGTAAAATGGGGATGAAGACTGTGAGCCCACGTGGGACAACCTGACCACCTCGTATCCCCCCCAGCGCTTAGAACACTGTTTCGCACATAGTAAGCGCTTATCAAATACTATTATTCAGCGTGGCTCAGTGGAAAGAGCCCGGGCTTTGGAGTCAGAGGTCATGGGTTCAAATCCCGACTCCGCCACTTGTCAGCCGTGTGACTTTAGGCAAGTCACTTAAACTTCTCTGTGCCTCAGTTCCCTCATCTGGAAAATGGGGATGAAGACTGTGAGCCCCCCGTGGGCCAACCTGATCGGCTTGTATCCTCCCCAGTGGTTAGAACAGTGTTTCGCACATAGTGAGCGCTTATCAAATACTACTGTTCTTCTTACGAGAATCACTGTGATGGGGGCAGCTGCAGGCCAGCCCCCCCGCGACGTCAGGGTCCGGCGAGTCCCGTGATTGGCCCCCGGGTCCGTCCCTCCGGGCAGCTGGCCAGCGGTCCGGCCCCCCGCCCTCCCGGGCCTCGGCAAGGGGATCGCGGAGCTCGGCCCGGCCGGGCCCCCGCAGACCCCGGACCCCCCCAGGCCCCGGACCCCCCGGACCCCCCGGAGCCACAGGTAGGCACCGGGAGCCCCCCTGCGCCCCCGGCCCCCGCCGGCCCCCGCCGGCCCCCCCGACTTCTCCTCCGGCCCGGCTGGCGCCTGCCCCAGGACCGGTCCCTGCCCCCGGGCCCGAGTCCACCCCTCGTACTCCGCTGCCCTTGTCCAGTCCTCGACTCCCCCGCCCGCGTCCAGCCTCTACCTCTCCTGCCCAGGTCCAGTCCCCTTCCCCCTCCGTCCGTGCCCCTGTGCCCCCTCGCCCGCGTCCAGCCTCAACCCCCCTTGCCCACGTCCAGTTCTCTCCCCCCTCCGTGCCCCTGTGCCCCCTCGCCCGTGTCCAGCCCTCTCTCCCCTTTGTCCGTGCCCCTGTGCCCCCTCGCCCGCGTCCAGCCTCTACCTTCTCTGCCCATGTCCAGTTCTCTCTCCCCTCCGTCCGTGCCCCTGTGCCCCCTCGCCCGTGTCCAGCCTCAACCCCCCTTGCCCACGTCCAGTTCTCTCCCCCCTCCGTGCCCCTGTGCCCTCGCCCGTGTCCAGCCCTCTCCCCCCTTTGTCCGTGCCCCTGTGCCCCCTCGCCCGCGTCCAGCCTCTACTTTCTCTGCCCATGTCCAGTCCCCTTCCCCTTTGTCCGTGCCCCTGTGCCCCTGTGCCCCCTCGCCCGCGTCCAGCCTCTACCTTCTCTGCCCATGTCCAGTTCTCTCTCCCCTCCGTCCGTGCCCCTGTGCCCCCTCGCCCGTGTCCAGCCTTAACCCCCCTTACCCACGTCCAGTTCTCTCCCCCCTCCGTGCCCCTGTGCCCCCTCGCCCGTGTCCAGCCCTCTCCCCCCTTTGTCCGTGTCCCTGTGCCCCCTCACCCGCGTCCAGCCTCCACCTTCCCTGCCCCTGTCCAGTCCCCTTCCCCCTTTGTCCGCGCCCCTGTGCCCCCTCGCCCCGTGCGCCCTCGCCCGTGTCGAGCCCTCTACCCCGTCCCCCGGCCGTGTCCACTGTCCGTGTCCAGGCCTCTACCTCCCTCGTCCGTCCCACTGTGTCCCCTCTCGCTCTACTTTCAGCTGTCTACTTCCCCGGGATGACCCCGGGGCCCTACCTGCTCCGTGCGCCCCCGCCCGTGTCCAGCCCAGTGTCTATCAGCCCGTGGCCCTGTGCCCCCCTGCCCGTGTCCACTCTCCGTGCCCGGTTCTCTACTCCCCGTCTCTGCCCCCGTCCAGTCCTTTGCCTCCCCCGTCCGTGCCCTTGTGCCCGCCCCTGCCCCCCCCTTCCTGTGCCCCTCAGCCTGCGTCCACTCTGTGTCCAGCACCTCTATCAGTCCTTGCTCCTGTGCCCTTCAGCCTGCGTCCACTCTTCGTGTCCAGCCCTCTGTCAATCAGTCCTTGCTCTTGTGCCCCCTTGCCCGTGTCCACTGTTCGTGTCCAGCCCCCATCCCAGTCCGTGCCCTCGTGTCCCCAGCCTGGACTCCTTGTGTCTCCGCCAGTGTCCACTTCCTGTGCCCGGTTCTCTACTCCCCGTCTCTGCCCCCGTCCAGTCCTTTGCCTCCCCCGTCCGTGCCCTTGTGCCCGCCCCTGCCCCCCCCCTCCTGTGCCCCTCAGCCTGAGTCCACTCTGTGTCCAGCACCTCTATCAGTCCTTGCTCCTGTGCCCTTCAGCCTGCGTCCACTCTTCGTGTCCAGCCCTCTGTCAATCAGTCCTTGCTCTTGTGCCCCCTTGCCCGTGTCCACTGTTCGTGTCCAGCCCCCATCCCAGTCCGTGCCCTCGTGTCCCCAGCCTGGACTCCTTGTGTCTCCGCCAGTGTCCACTTCCTGTGCCCGTGTCCAGTTCTCCACCTCCTGGCCCCAGGCCTGCCCCCGCAGCCGCTCACCACCATCCCTAAAGGACTGTGAGCCCGTTGTTGGGTAGGAACCGTCTCTATATGTTGTCGACTTGTACTTCCCAAGCGCTCAGTACAGTGCTCTGCACACAGTAAGCTCTCAATAAATGCGATTGAATGAATGAATGAATCCCAGGATGTCCCGGGGGTGGGGGTGGGGGGTCCAGAGAAGTCCGATCCGTCCAGACCGTGCCTCCGTCCGTCCGTCTGTCCATCAGTCCGTCCGTCCCAGGGCAGAGGAAGCCCTGTTCATCACTGCAGTTCCCAAGGCCTCTCGCTGCCGACCGGATCAGGGCCTGGGCTCTGGGCAAAGGCGACCAGCTGCACCTTCTCCTCAAGAGACCCCCAACCCCCACCCCCAGACCCACCCCCCAGTCCTCCGCAGGAGCAGGCTGGTCTTCCAAAAGGAGCGATACAACCCCTCTGGCTTCAAGGGAACTGGAACCCAAGGCAGAGGCCCGAGAGCCGGACTCAAGGCCGCAGCCGCCCACTGAGCCCAGGGGATGAACTCATTGCCCATTCCCCTCCTCACCCTCCCCTCTCGTTCCTGCCTCGCCCCCCTTCCCTCCTTGCTCCTTGAGGATTCAGAAATGAAACAGGAAGTGGGATCTTAAGGAAGCTCATCAGCTTCACATTTGTAAACAGTTTATTTGGTGTCTGTAAATATTTGGGAAGTTTGGAGCCTGACGTGAAGCGGTGTGATGTAGCACAGTGATTCCGTTCCCTTGCAGAATTGTAACAGTGGTATTTGTTAAGAGCAAACTATGTATCAAGCACTGTAAAAGTGCTAGGGTACAAGATAATCAGGTCCCACATGGGGCTCACATCTAAGTGGGAGTCAGTCAATCATGTTTATTGAGCAGTTACTGTGTGCAGAGCACTGTGCTAAGCTCTTGGGAGAGTACAGTATGAGGGAGAATAGGTATTGAATTCCCATTTTGCAGTTGAGGTAACCGAGGCACAGAGAAGTAAAGTGACTCACCCAAGGTCACCCAGCAGACAAGTGGCAGAGTCAGGATTAGAACCCAGGTCCTCTGACTCCCAGACACGGGATTCTTCTACTAGACCATGCTGCAAAATGCAGGAGGACCTTGACATGGAGGTGACAGACCGCAGCCTAGAGAACCAGCTTTGTCCTGGTTCACTTTTAGGGGTGTGAATTTCCAAGACATTGTTTCTCAATTCTCTGCTAAACTGCAAGCACTTTGAAGGCAGGGTCCTGTCTGCTAACTCTATAATAGTTCCCATAGCATTTATGTACATTTCCATAATTTATTTATGCATAGTAATGTCTCTCTCTCCCCCTCTAGACTGCAAGCTCCTTGAGGGCAGGAAGCATGCCTACCATCTGTTAGGTTGTCCTTTTCCGAGTGCTTAGTACAGTGCTCTGATTGATTATGGTGTTCTCCCAAGCACTCAGTATAGAGAGTGCTCAATAAACTAGCCCAAACAAGTTATGACCATTCCAACACATCCAGTAACCAGGCAGGGACAAGGCCAAGGAACTGGGGGACACAGGGAGAGTGGGGGAGAGAAAGCTAGAAAGAGTGTGCATGTGCATATGTGAGTGTTTTGTGTGCATGTGAACCTGCTCCCCTGAAACCAATTGAACCTTCCAGCCAAGCATAGAGTAACGTGGCCTAGTGGATAGAGCCCAGGCCTGGCAGTCAGAAGGATCTGGGTTCTAATCCGGACTCCACCACTTGTCTCCTGTGTGAGAACTTGGGCAAGCCATTTCAGTTCTCTGGGCCTCAGTTACCTTATCTGTAAAATGGGGATTAAAACTGTGAGCCCTATGTGGAACAGGGATTGTGTCCAACCCAATTAACCTTGTATCTACTCCAGCGCTTAGTACAGTGCCTGGCACATAGAAGGGCTTAGCAAATACAGTAATAATAATTATTATTATTAAATCTGGAAATGATCTTTAGGACCTTCTGCTACTTTGCCCTATGAGACAAAAGTTCAGGCAGGAAAATCTGACACATGGCTCATTGCTAAAACCCCTGGGTAAAGTGCACGTTGTCTCTGGAATACCTCCTTGGGTCAGTCTGATGGGGGTTAAATTCAAGGTTAATAAGCACACTTAACTCTTAGTTGTTCCATTCATTCATTCATTTAATCGTATTTGTTGAGTGCTTACTGTGTGCAGAGCTCTGTACTAAGCGCTTGGAAAGTACAATTCGGCAATAGAGACAATCTCTGCCCACACTGGGTTTACAGTCCAGAAGTGGGGAGACAGAATTCAAAACAAGTAAAGAGGCATCAATATAAATGAATAGAATTATAGTTATATACACATCAAAACAAGTAAGCAGGCATCAATATAAATAAATAGAATTATAGATATATACATTTATTTCAGTTCACAGCAGAAGCTGTGGCCAGAGTTATTCCAAATTTGAGCTATTTCCAAATTACAGATCATTTGCAGAATATGCAAATTTGCCCCAGCACATAACCCTTCAGTGATTTCTAGTTAAGTTGCTCGGATTTGTAAAATTAGACCTCGGAGCTGCTGTCAATGATTCCCAAAGCTGCAGAGCCCGGGAGAAAGCTCCTGGCTGGCAGTTTCCAAGTGTATCCAGAACAATAGAAGTCTGCTGCATTGAAAGAGTTTCCCAGTTTCCTGTAGACTGTAAGCCCATTGTGGGCAGGGAACATGTCTGTTCATTGTTATATTGTACTCTCCCATCTGCCAGCTGATGAACAGGCCTCATCAGAGTGGACGGGCAGGGAATGTGTCTGTCTGTTGTTATATTGTAGTCTCCCAAGTGCTTAGTACAGTGCTCTGTGCGCAGTAAGTGCTCAATAAGTACGATTGAATGAATGAACGGCAGAGAAGTCGTGCTCACAGATTGTGAAGGGCTGGGGTGCAAAAAGTTAGGGACCTTACTCTGCGGCTCACCAGCCTGGAAGGGCAGGGGAGTAATAAATACGATTGATGATGATGATGATGATCCCCCCGAGGCCCCTTTTTCTGGGGTGGGCCATGGAGGGACACATAAAGGGGAAAAATTGCTTCCACTGCCCAATAATCAATCATCCGTATTTATTGAGCACTTATAGTGTGTGGAGCACTATACTAAGCACTTGACAGAGTACAATATAACAGAGATGGTAGACACATTCCCTGATCTAGCTTTATTTCTATTTATTCTGATGACATCTGTCCACATGTTTTGTTTTGTTGTCTGACTCCCCCTTCTAGACTGTGAGCCTGTTGTTGGGTAGGGACCATCTCTATATGTTGCCAACTTGTACTTCCCAAGTGCTTAGTACAGTGTTCTGCACACAGTAAGTGCTCAGTAAATACGATTGAATGAATGAATGAATGAGCTTACAGTCTGCCGGGGGGAGGCAGACATTAATATAAAATAAATTACTGATAGATACGCAAGTGCTATAGGGCTGAGGAAGGGGTGAATAAAGGGTACAAATCCAAGTGCCCTCATATGGTGCTCAGAGCCAGAAGAGGAGTAAGGGACTTATCTTAAGTTTATCATTGTCGTTGTGGAGGGTTGATTTTGGAATTCATTTCTGTTTCGTTTTCTGCTGCCATTTTTCTGTGCCTGTTTCTTCCCATCGAGAGTGTGACCACCCAGGATCATGATAATAATAATAACAACAGCGTGGCTCAGTGGAAAGAGCCCGGGCTTTGGAGTCAGAGGTCAGGGGTTCGAATCCCGGCTCTGCCACGTGTCTGCTGTGTGACCTTGGGCAAGTCACTTAACTTCTCTGGGCCTCAGTTACCTCATCTGTAAAATGGGGATTAAGACTGGGATCCCCCCGTGGGACAACCTGATCCCCTTGTAACCTCCCCAGCACTTAGAACAGTGCTTTGCACATAGTAAGCACTAAATAAATGCCATCATTATTATTATTATTATTAACAACGGTATTTGTTAAGCACTTAATATAGACCAGGAACTATACTAATGGCCCCCAACTCCCTACCCACACTTTAGCTCCGACTGGCAAGGGAGCCTTGTACACTGGGCCGGTGGGGTCCCAGTGGCATTTTTCCTCAACATTAGCAAACTATTCTCTTTACGTCCAGGCAGCCGCGCCATTGGTGCTTTTATTTTTCCTCAAGGTTAAGACCTCTTTCCTGCGGGATCTTTTTTCTCAGCGTCAAGATGGCGGAGCTTTGGGGGGCTGAAGAAGTGGTGGATTGGAAGGAGAGATGTGTGGCTCTAGAGTCCCAGCTGATGAGATTCAGACTCCAGGCCAGCAAGATCAGAGAGTTACTGGCTGACAAGGTGAGTGATTCTGATAATAATAATAATAATTATCGTACTTGTTAAGTGCTTACTATGTTCCAGGCACTGTACTAAGCGCTGGAATAGATAGGGCTTTTCATATAGTAAGTGCTCAATAAATATGACTGACTGAATGAATACAAGGTAATTGGGTTGGACACCTTCCCTGTCCCACATGGAGCTCCCAGTCTTAATCCTCATTTTACAGGTGAGATTACTGAGGCACAGAGAAATCAATCAATCAATCAATCGTATTTATTGAGCGCTTACTATGTGCAGAGCACTGTACTAAGCGCTTGGGAAGTACAAATTGGCATCACATAGAGACAGTCCCTACCCAACAGTGGGCTCACAGTCTAAAAGGGTGAGACAGAGAACAGAACCAAACATACCAACAAAATAAAATAAGTAGGATAGAAATGTACAAGTAAAATAAATAAATAAATAAATAAATAAATAGAGTAATAAATATGTACAACCATATATACATATATACAGGTGCTGTGGGGAAGGGAAGGAGGTAAGACGGGGGGATGGAGAGGGGGACGAGGGGGAGAGGAAAGATGGGGCTCAGTCTGGGAAGGCCTCCTGGAGGAGGTGAGCTCTCAGCAGGGCCTTGAAGGGAGGAAGAGAGCTAGCTTGGCGGATGGGCAGAGGGAGGGCATTCCAGGCCCGGGGGATGACGTGGGCCGAAATGAAATGACTTGCCCAAGGTCACACAGCAGACAAGTGGCAGCAGAGGTGCCCCCCTCCCTGAAGGATGCCAGTATGGGAGATGGCCTATCCCCGGCACCCTGTCTCCTGTCACACACATACCATTCTCTTTATGTCCGGGCAGAGAAGCAGAGAAGAAGCTCAGTGGGAAGAGCCCGGGCTTTGGAGTCAGAGGTCATGGGTTCAAATCTCCGCGCCACCGTCAGCTGTGTGACTTTGGGCAAGTCACTTCACTTCTCTGGGCCTCAGTGACCTCATCTGTAAAATGGGGATGAAGACTGTGAGCCCCCCCGTGGGACAAACTGATCACCCTGTAACCTCCCCAGCGCTTAGAACAGTGCTTTGCACATAGTAAGCGCTTAATAAAAATGCCATTATTATTATTATTATTATTATTCCCTCCCTGCCTGTCCGTGTCGAGAGCAGTGGTGCGTGGGGCCAAGTTGCTGGACAAGGTGGCTGCTGGACCTGCAGGGGGACCCTGGATGGGGTCCTCTTGGCCGGTGCCCTCTTAGCCAGGACCCTCCTAGACGGTTCCCTCCTGACCAGTGGCCTAGTTAATGGGCCTATGAATTCCTGGGCCCAGAAAGGCTTCAGGGGGTCTGCCCTGGGCCCTCCCTTCCCCTCCTTTTTTTAAGTGGTATTTGTTAAGTGCTTACTATGTGCCAGGCACTGTTCTAACCACTGGGTTAGACACAAAGTAATCAGGTTGGACACAGTCCATGCCCCATTTGGGGCTCACAGTCTTAATCTCCATTTTACAGATGAGGGAACTAAGACACAGAGAAGTTAAGTGACTTGTCCAAATTCACACAGCAGACAAGTGGCAGAGCTGGGATTAGAATGCAGGTCCTTCTGACTTCCAGGCCTATGCTTTATCCACTAGGCCACGCTGCTTCTTCTGCCCTTTCACTCTCTGGACTTGGTTATTGGCCCTGGGTTTGGACTCCCTTAGAGGCTGAGTGCTAGCAGTCAGGGACAGTGACATAGTGTCCAAAACCTTTTTCCCAGCAGAAAGCAAACGTCCAGTTTTTGCAGGACAGGACAGGGGTCAGCCAACTGGCTTGCGGATCCCTAAGCTCAAGGTACGTGAATTTTCTTCAAGCTGGGAAGGGCCTGGAGGGACCACCTCATCCCAAACCCCATCACTTTGGGAACCACACTCCAAAGACCCCAGGCACAAAGGAAGCATTGGCAGTGGCAACGCCAGCCACATTTATCGGGCTCCTACTGGGTGCAGAGCCCTGCCCTGGACTCCTGTTGGTGGGACAGCTTGACCCGTTCGTTCCCCCTATGCTCTCTGAGGCGGCTGCAGCCAACGTAAAAAGCGGCAAGTTTGGCACCCACCCAGAGAGGTTCCGTGACCCATGGGGGGGTCACGGGCACTGAGGCAGTGGCCATCAGAGCTCAGCTGCCTCGGTGGTCACCGGACCTAGTCTCCCAAGATCTCCTTTTGAGAGATCAGTGGAAGATCACGTGCCCCAGGGAAAGGTACAGAAACATGCTCTTAAGGCCAACCTCAAAACGTGTTGCTTTGTTACTGGTGCTTGGCTATAGTTGGCCTGAGGTAAGGTCTCCTGGGTGGCAGATCACCTTCTGCCATTCTGTCTTGAGGACAAACCCTGAGGTGCAGCAGAGGAGAAACGCAGGAGATTAGTCAGTCAGTCAGTCCCCCCTCTAGACTGTAAGCACCCTCTAGACTGTAAATTCATTGTGGGTAAGGAATGTGTCTGTTTATTATTCTCTCCCAAGTGCTTAGTACAGAGCTCTACACACAGTAAGTGCTCAATAAATACGATTGAATGAATGAATCATATTTATTGAGCACTTACTGTTGGCAGAGCACCATACTAAGCCCTTGGGAGAGTAGACAATAACAATATAACAGACACATTCCCTGCCTGCAATAAGTTTATAGTCTAGAGTGGGAGACAGACATTAATATAAATAAATAAAATTACAGATATGTACATAAGTGCTGTGGGACTGGGAGGGGGTTTGAGTAAAGGGAGCAAGTCAGGGTGAAGCAGAGGGAGTGGGAGAAGAGGAAAGGAGGGCTTAGTCAGGGAAGGCCTCTTGGAGGAGATGTGTCTTCAATTTGGCTTTGAAGTGGGGGAGAGTAATTGTCTGTCGGATATGAAGAGGCAGGGTGTTCCAGGTCAGAGGCAGGTCGGGGGCGAGAGGTCAGCAGCAAGATAAATGAGATGGAGGTACAGCAAAAAGGTTAACACTCGATTATTTCTCTTCCCCCATTACCCAACCTCGCTCCTCTCCCACTACAACCCGGCCCACACACTTGGCTCCTCTGACACCAACTTGCTCACTGTGTCTCCATCTCATCTCCCTGTCAACCGTTACTCACATCCTCTCTAGAGCCTGGAATTCCCTACCCTTCCATATCTGACAGACCACTGCTCTCCCCATCTTCAAAGTCTTACTAAAATAGTATTTCTTCCAGGAAGCCTTCCAACATTAACCTCTAATCTCCCTGCCCCACTCTCCCTCTCTTCTGTGTTGCTTGCACTTGGATCAGTACCCCCAACCCATCCCCACAGTAGTTATGTACATCCTTATGCTCTGATCTACCTGTAATATATTTTAATGTCTGTCTTCCCCGCTAGATTGTAAGCTCGTTGAGGGCAAGGATAGTGTCTACTTTACCGTACTCTCCCAAGTTCTAAACACAGTGCCGTGCATGTAGTATGTGCTCATTAAATCCCCTGAATTGATGTCCCACATAAGGCTGGCTGACATTCTATGGGGGAAGTAGAGCAGTTATTTTATCCCCATTTTTGAGGAGAGGAAACTGAGTCACTGAAAAATTCAGTGATTTGCCCAAGGTCACACAGCAGGGAAGTGGCAGAGCTGGGATTAGATGTCCTAACTACCAATCCTGGGCCCTTTCTACTTGGCTATGCTGCTTTCCAACTCTGATTTCCGTTCACTCTGCCCTCAGGGGAATTTGGCCCTGTTGCAGTGGGGTTGGAGTTCTGCCACTATTGGCAGAAGGTCCAGGCTCCTTCCAGAATGTTCCAAACGATTCTGGAGGGGTGGGGGGACGGAAAGGTTATGTGGTTATGGGTGTCTGTAGGGGAATCAGTGTTGGCGTGGGTGGGTGAGTGAGAGGAGGGGAATGGATGTGTGGATGGGTGTCCGGTGGTGTGGGAGGGTATGTGTCTACAGGTGGATCAGTATTGGTGTGGGTGGGGAGGTGGGATATCTGTGTTAGTTTTTGTCAGAGAGATGACTAGTCCAGCATTGAAAGGGTGATTAGCCCCAGAACCAATATTGTTTGTCCATTCCCAAAGGGAGAGTCCACTGGGGCAGGGGGGCGGGATCCATTTCTCCACTGGGAATGGGGGGTTGGGGTGGGATCCATTTCTCCAGGAGCTGCTCTCCAGTGGGAGACTCTTTTGGGGTGGGGGGCGGGATCTGTTTCTCCATATGGTGCTCCCCAGAGGGTGATTTGAAAACAGCATTTTGCCGATGTTTTTTTTCAGCATTAGCTGAAGCGGCGTGGCCTAATGAAAAGAGCACAGGCTGAGAGTCAGAGAACCTGGGTTCTAATCCTGGCTCCACCACTTGCCTGGTGTGTGACCTTGGGCAAGCCACTTAACTTCTTGTGCCTCAGTTCCCTCATCTGTAAAAAGGGGATTGAGACTGTGAGCCCCATGTGGCACAGGGACAGTGTCTAATTAGGGTTAGGGTTAGGCTATCTTGTATTTACCCCAGAGCTTAGTATAGTGCCTGGCACATACTAAGTGCTTAGCCAGTACCATAAAACAAAACAAAAAAACTCAAACTACTTAAAATCACTCTTCTTACCTTGAATTAGCAATTCTTTTTTTACTCAGCTGTCGGACTTGAAGACTTTCGTTTGTCAGTGGTTGAGTGATGAAATCAAAAAGTATTTCCAAGACTGATATTTCAGAAATGGCAAACTTGTTTTTCTTGATCGGTCTGTGTCTGGGATGAGATGCTCAGGAGCAGGATCGCTCTGTTGGTTTGACCTTTGGAAACTCCACCCTGTTGCCAAGTTACTCATGGTTTCCCAGGATGGAGATGAAGTTTTCCTAACGCTTTCCTCCTGATGGGCGCCAGGTGGCGAACAGTGACGTCATTTATTTGATTTTTCCTTCCATGTGGGCCGCTCGTTTCTGAGGTTCTGGGAAGGGAAGTTGAACATCCTAGGTGTTTTGAGTCTTCCAAACAGGTTTAGCCTATGATGTGACCTCCTTCCCAGCCCAGTTTTTGGTGTTGCAGGAAGTGGCCAAGGTGGACGACTGCCAGAGATTTGGGGTTGGGGAGGGGGTCCCTCCTCACCCGGCCGATGGAGCTGGGGAATCCAAGCCGGGCACTGTGTGGTTTCAGTTTGGGAAGAAAGAAACCTTGTCTTAAGCTTGGGGCAGACGCTCCTAGCTCCTGGAGGTGGGAGAGTCTTGCTAAGGAATTTAAGGAATGTTGAGGAATTTTCCTAGCCAGTCTGCTGGCCTCAGTCACGGAGGGAGGAATCAGAGGCAGCCTGCTAAGAAGGCCGCCCATTGGAGCCATCCTGCTAGGAAGGCCGCCCCTGGAGCCGGAGGGCACGAGGACAAGGTGTCGCCGGAGGCTGTTGGTTTAGTCCTCGGCCAGAGGAGAGGAAGATGGAGTTTTCCTTGGGTGGGATGGGCATATGAGCTGCTCACCTTTGAGCCCTGGGGGCCCCAGCGTGGCTGCCCTTACCCTGGGTGGTCTGGGTTCCAAGGCCCGGGGTTTGGGGCACGGCTGTCTCCTCTTGGGGTGGGTGACCAGCAGCCACTCTCCTGCAGCTGGAGGCTGCACCAGCCCACTGCCCTGCTCCTGGCTGGGTGGAAGGTGTTGCCGGCTGGATGGGGAAGGTGGCTTCTGCTGGACCAGCACATTCAAGCAGCAAGGCCTAGTGAAAAGACTCTGGGCCTAGGAGTCAGAAGGACCTGCGTTCTAATCCTGGCTCTGCCACCTGTCTGCTGTGTGACCCTCGGACAAGTCACTTCACTTCTCTGGGCCTCAGTTACCGCATCTGGAAAATGGGGATTAAGACTGTGAGCCCCATGTGGGACAGGGACTGTGTTCAATCCGATTTGCTCGTAGTGTCTGGAATAAGTAAGCACTTAACAAATACCACAATTAGTTAATTCATTCTGACAATAATAATAGTAGCAATAAAAATAAGAGAGTGATAATTGTTAAGCACTTATGCTGTGTCCTGCACTGTACTGCTAAGTGCTGGGATATCAATCAATTAATCAATCAATCAATCAATCATATTTATTGGCGCTTACTGTGTGCAGAGCACTGTATTAAGTGCTTGGGAAGTATAAACTGGCAACATATAGAGACGGTCCCTACCCTGACCGGACCTCTGACCCCACAGCTTCGCCTCACTGCCTTGGTTGAACCTCTGACCCACAGCATTGCCTCATTATCTCTTTCTGACCTCTGATCGCTCATCATTTTTCCATCACCTCCATCTGACCTCTTACCCCTCATGGAAACCCTTCTTTCCCTTCTGGGGGTGAGCAGTGGACTCCATTCCCTCAGGGAGCTGAGCTGCTGGGGACATTAATGGGTTGGGAGTAGGGGGCTGGACCTGTGGGCGTGAGTCCGAGCTGGGCAGTGACATTGTTGGCACCAGGCCTCCAGAAGGGCACCTAGGCCTGCAACCCAAAGGGGCAGTTGTTGTTGAACTTGAACGTTTTCCGCAGCGTGGCTAGGGCTCCCGGACAAGAGGCTGGACAAGAGGAGGGGAAGTTGACAAAGCACTTGCCCGGATTGCTTCCTTCCTGAAGGGCTTTAAAGTGATTCTTTAAATGATGTTGAGGAAGAAAGCATTGGCCTCCATATTAAAGGACGGATGACTCATTGTTTCCTCCCACCTTCTGACATTTCAGTCAGCACTGCCATCCTACTGAAGTGGCATTTTGGGGGCCACAAAGACTGCAAGAGGAGAGAGAGACTGGGAGGCAAAAGTGGCACAGAGTGATATATAGTCACTGCAACAATACAACAGGGCCAGTTTGTATGTGTGTGCATGCGCTTGTATGCACGTGCACACGGTCTGGCTGGGGCAGTGGCCGGGGCAGTGGCTCTGGAATCGGCCTGTCCAGCTGCCCAGGCCTACCCAGGGGATGTCATTGTCGGTGGTGGTGTCTCTGAGCACAGAGGATCTTACACACACCTATATGTTGTAGGAAATCTCACCGTTCACAGTGTTGCTGAAAGCTGCCTAGTCCAGGGGCAGTGAGGGATGGCCACCCGAGCCACTTGTGCTCCCTTACCCTGCCCCCGCCTGCCCCATGAGTGGCTCCCTGAGTGGCAGCCCCCTCCAGCAACTTGCCTTTTGTGGGCAGAAGCAACATGGCTTAGTGCAAAGAGCATGAGTGAGGGAGTCAGAGCACCTGGGTTCTATTCCCAGCTCGTCACTTGCCTGCTTGGGCAAGTCACTTCACTTCTCTGGGCCTCACTTACCTCACCTGTAAAACGGGAATACAATATCTGTTCTCCCTCCCACTTAGACTCTAAATTCCATGTGGGACAAGGACAGTTTGATGAGATTATCTTATATCTACCCTAGTTCTTATTACAGTGCTTGGTGCATAGTAAGTGTTAAATACCACAATTACCATTATTAATATTATTATTGTGAACATGAGCCGGTGGGAGGAAGGCAGTGTAGAGGGCCTTTGGAAGCTTGGCTCTTCAACCTCCCTGCAAAACCTCCTGGAAGAGCTGTATGGACCCAGGGAGAGGACCTCTCTCAGGGCGGGCAACACACCAGGCTCCTGATGACAAGTTTCCTGCCGGGAGTCCAGCTGGGTGCTCCTGGCCTTATGGCACTGGGGGCTGGCCCGTCTCTGGACGCGGGTCTCGGCCTCCTTGGGGATGGTTCAGGGGCCAAGTGACCCAATTGCACACTCCGATTTCAAATAAGAACGTATCCCAACCTTTGAGTTATTTCTGTTTTCACAAACCCCGTCTGAGATCTCCCATTGGAGGAATTCTTCAAATCCCCCGTCTGCTCATATTTGGTCTTTAAAGCCGTTCCCTGCATTCTTGGCTGCCAGTGTGGAATTTGATCAGCGGATGTTCCAACCCCCAGTTCCCAGTTGCTTGGTCAGAGAAAATGCAGGGGCAGCTGTGCAGGGGCAGCTGCAGGCAGGCATGCAGGGGCAGTTGTAGGCAACTGAGGCAGCCATGCAGGGACAGTCTCAGACAGGAAGACATGGAGGGGCAATTGATCAATGAATTGGTGGTATTAAGAGCTTACTGGGCGCAGAGCCATGTAGTAAGCACTTGGAAGAGGACAATGCAACAGAGTTGGTAGAGAAGCAATGTGGTTTAGTGGATAGAGCTTGGACCTGGGAGTCAGAAGGATCTGGGTTCTAATCCTGGCTTCTCCAGTCAATCAATCGTATTTACTGAGCACTTACTGTGTGCAGAGCACTGTACTAAGTGCTTGGGAAGTACAAGTTGGCAACATATACAGTCCCTACCGAACAGTGGGCTCACAGTTCACATATCTTCTGTGGAACCTTGGGCAAGTCACTTTACTTTTCTGGGCCTCAGTTACTTCATCTGTAAAATGGGGATTAGGACTGTAAGCCCAATGTGAGACAGGGTAACTCGTATCTACCCCAGTGCTTAAAACAGTTCTTGGCACATAGTAAGCGCTCAATGAGTACTACTATTATTATTATTATGAGACGCAGCATGGTGTAAGTGGATAAAACATGGGCCTGGGAGTCAGAAGGTCATGGGTTCTAATCCCAGCTCCACCACTTGTCTGCTGTGTGACCTTGGGCAAGTCACTTCACTTCTCTGGGCCTCAGTTCCCTCATCTGTAAAATGGGGATCGAGACTGTGAGCCCCAAAGGGGACAGAGACTGGGTCCAACCAGATTTGCTTGTATCTACCCCAGCACTTAGTACAGTGCCTGGCACATAGTAAACGCTTAACAAATACCATAATAATAATAATATTATTATTATTATTCCCTGCCCACAAGGAGCTTATAGTCTAGAGACAGTCTAGGGGCAGCCACGCAGTCTGGCTGCAGGTGACACCAATGCCTAGTTTCTGCCAGCCACCTCTCGGGCCAGCTAGGGGAAGGTCTGCCCCATGGACATCAGCAGGATTCCTTCAAAACAGATGGCGATCTGGAATCAGCTCTGTCCTCCTTGGCAGCCTAGGGAAGCTCAAACAGGGGGTGCTGAGAGAAGCACAACCTGATTATCTTGTATCTATCCAGCGCTTAGTTCAGTGCCTGGCCCGTAGTATGTGCTTAACACATACCATTTAAAAAAGAAAAAAAAGAAATCACAATGCTCCAGTCTCCATTAGACTCCTCATCTACTCATCCTCTTGACTGTAAGCTCGTTGTGGGCAGGGAATGGTTCGACCAATTCTTTCATATTGTACCCTCCCAAGTGCTTAGTACAGTGCTCTGCATACAGTAAATGCTCAAAAAATAAGATTGATTGATTATCTAGGTTGGGGGATGCCCAGCCAGTGGCTTGTGCAGACAGGTCCTGAAAGCCTCACCCCCCACGTGGGGGTGGAGTCTCTTGTCCCCAGAGTGTCTAGCACAGGGAAATCCAGTGCCAACTCATCCTAGCCCTAGCCATACCCCTACCCCACCCACAAGCAATCTGTCAGTCAATGTACTGAACATCTACTGTGAGCTGAGCACTGTACTAAACACTTGGGAGAGGACAGAAGAGTTAGTGGACATGAACCCTGCCCACAAGGGTTTTATAGCCTTGAAGGCGAAACAGAGGTTACATTAAATTTCAGGTAGGTGGGAGCAATAGGGGTTAAAAAGGGAGAGACAAGAGTTGAGTATCAAAGTGCTTAGGTGATGCAGAGGGCTGACATGACAGTTGAGGGGCAGAAGGTGGGGAGATTAAAAATCAAACAGGGAATTTCTTTTTGGCAGCTAAGGAACTAGTTCTTTCTGGTGATTCTCCTGGTTACTTTTAGTGATTTTTTTTTCCCAGTTGGAGTTTTTAATATTCTTGACCTTGGTTAAACCTCAAGAGGCCAGATGAAATCACTACGAATTCAGCTCAGGGTCCAGGAGCCTGGAGTTGGGGGTCTAGACATCCGTCACAAGATGAGAAGCAGCTGTTACTTCCCGAGGTGGAAAATGCCAACAAAAAGAGAGCACTCGTTGGTCTCTGACACTTATTTGTGTAGTGACATTGTAGTGGCGAGTAGATAGACTTTTCAAAAACTGAATACAGCGTTCTAGTGTCTGGCTCCTCCTGGGCTTTGACCGTTTTTCATTACCTGGGGCTTTTTGAAAGGAAGGTCTTTTGCAACGAGCCTAGAAATGCTACAGAGCTTCCAGCAGTCCAAGTGTTTTGTTTTGTTTTCAGATTTTGTTTTTCTATAAAAATGCACATATGTGGACTTTTCGTTCTTGCTGAAAGACCACTCCATTGACAAAGTCACCTGAGGTGTTGGGGAACAGGGGCTGGATGTGGTTTTTGGAACCTCCCTGAAGGGATTGGCCTTGTCTGACAGTGAGGGTGTTGTCGTTG
This sequence comes from Tachyglossus aculeatus, assembly GCF_015852505.1. Classification (NCBI taxonomy): domain Eukaryota; kingdom Metazoa; phylum Chordata; class Mammalia; order Monotremata; family Tachyglossidae; genus Tachyglossus; species Tachyglossus aculeatus. Next base: position 546,800 of record NC_052074.1, read on the forward strand.
GGCTGGGGGTGGGGGTTGTGCTGAGGGAGGCTGTGGGATGGAAGGTGCTGTCCTGAGGATGCCTTTGTTGGTTAGGGCTGTGCTGTGCTGGGGATGTGGATTTCACATTTCCCCCCAGCTCCCAGCTGCCCCAGGGATCAGTTTTCAGAGGTCATTTCAATGGGCAGCCCTTCCCCAAGATGAGTCATTTCACACCCAGTCCTTCTGTCCATCCGGCAGATGCAGCAGCTCGAGAGGCAGGTGAGCGACGCGGACCGTCGAGCAGAGCGAGCCTTCCAGCAGGTACTGAGCGTTCCCGGGCTCCACAGCAAAGGGAGGGTCCCAGTAGGAGACCATATCCCCATAAAAAGCTCTGCACACCAAAAGTGCTTCGTAGAGCAGTCTGCACACACAGTAGGTGCCCAGAACAGTGCTCTGCACAGAATAGGCACTCAACAGAGCTCTCTCTCCCAGTAGACTCTCAATTAATAACTATTAATTGATTGATTGACCCATTTTTTTAATTTAGGTGCAAGTTATGGAAGATAAATTAAAAGCAGCAAATATCCAAACAAGTGAATCTGAGACCAGACTGTATAAAAAGTGTCAGGATTTGGAGAGTCTGATCCAGGAGAAAGATGACATCATTCAGACTTTGGAGTTACAACTGGAGGAGCAGGTTAGGCCCATGGGTTCCCTTTGCCACGGTGGTGGTCTGCTTGCCCGGTGTTCCCTGTGCTCAGTCCTGGACCCCCAGGTCCCTGGATCTCCTGGAGTGTGGAAGTGGGAAGCGTGTTTCTTTGGGATTACAGTGGCTGGTTGGGACAGGGGTGATTGGTGGTTGGTTTTTCTTACTCTTAATTAAATGGGGGTGAGACTTGGGATATGGCAGCACATTTCAATGAGGGAGGTTTTGTCCAAAACACCTGATTCTCCAGCATGTTTTCTAGGAATAAATTTCTGTGTGAAGTAGTAGTAGTAGTAGTAGCAGCAGCGGCAGCATTTCTTACGGGCTTAAGTTCAGAATACAGAGTGAACACATCCCCTACTCACAGTGGGCTTCCACTCTAAATGGATGGCGAGAAGTAGTGTGGCCTAGTGGAAAGAGCACGGGCCTGGGTGTCAGAGGACCTGGCTCCTCCACTTGTCTGCTCTATGACCTTGGGAAAATCACTTCACTTTTCTGTGCCTCAGTTTCCTCATCTGTAAAATGGGAACTCAATATCTGCTCTCCCTCCTACTTAAACTGTGAGCCCCTTGTGGAACAGGGACTGTGTCTGACCCGCTTAACTTGTATCTACCCCAGCGCTTAGAGCAGTGTTTGATGCATAGAAAGCACTTACCAAAGGCCGTAATCATCACAAACATATTAACTAGAGTAGTCAAAATAAATGAATGGAGCGTTAAAGAGGGTATAAATCAGTTTCTAAGTGTTTGGGTTGTCTGAGGGATGATGTGGCTCAGGAGGCTGGGAAATGAATTAGGAAAGGCTTGTGGAGGAGATGGGATTTACAAAATAAATTATGGTACTTGTTAAGCACTTACTATGCACCAAACACTGCTCTAAGCGCTGAGGTAGATACGAGCTAATCAGAGAAGTTAAGTAACTTGCCCAAGGTCATACAAGCAAGCGGCAGACCCAGGGTGAGAACCCAGGTCCTCTGTCTCCCGGGCCTGAGATCTTTCCACTAAGCCATGCTGCTTTCCATTTTAGGAAAGATTTGGATGTGGGGAGAGCTGGGGCCTGCCTTATGTGGGGAGGGAGTGAGATCCAGGCCAGAGGAGCAGGTGAGTGAAGGGATGGAGGCGGGAGAGTCAAGAGCAAGGGGCGGCCAGAAGGTGGACTTGGGAGCAGTGAAGTCAGAGAGCTGGGGAGTAGTAGAGAAGAGAGCCAACATGTGTTTTAGATTTCCATTCATTCTCTCCAGCACGACAATGAAGATTCAGGGAAACTTTTGGAAATCACCATAGGGTAGTTGGCAGATACTGCAAAGTTTTCCATAGCCTTTTGTCATAAATACAGGAATCCAGGCATCAGTCCTCTCCTTCCTCCTCCTCCTTCCCCTCTCTTCCTCCCTTTTCTTTTCCTCCCCCTTCTCTTCTTCCTCTCCTCTTTTTCTTTCTTCTCTTCCTCTTCCTCCTCTTCCTTCTTCTCTTCCCTTGGGAATATAGACCCCACCCGACCTGCCAAAGTAGTGAGGAGGAAAGGAGAGCAACCTTCCCGGACACCAAGGGACTCTGGGCTCATATGAAGACCTTCCCAAGTACCAATCAATCTATCTATTTCTCTATCTACCTACCAGGCTTTAGGCAGACCTAGTGGGAAGGGGCAGCATGGCCTAGGCAAGGAGGGAGTGTGGCATAGTGGAAAGAGCCCAGGTCTGGAAGTAAGGAAACCCAAATTCCAGTCTTGGCTCTGCCACTGGCCCACTGTGTGTCCTTAGGCAAGTGGCTTATTTGCTCTGTGCCCAATTTCTCATCTGCTCTCCCTCCTCCTTTTGTGATGAGCCTCATGAGTGACAGGAACTGGATCTGGTCTCCTTATGTTAGGTCTTCCCCAGTGCTCAGCACAGAATAAGCACTTAAATATCACCATCATCATGGTCCCCATTGTTATTTATTTTTATGACATTTATTAAGCGCTTACTATGTGCCAGGCACAGTACTAAGCACTAGGGTGGACAGAAGATATGGGGTTAGAAATAGCACATGTCCCATCTGGGGCTCACAGTTTTAAATGCCATTTTACAGATGAGGTAACTGAGGCACAGAGAAGTTATGTCAGTTGCCCAAAGTTACCCAGTAGACAAGTGCTGGAGCTGGGATTGGAACCCATGCTCTTTCCACTAGGCCATGCTTGTTTCTATCATTATTATTGTTATTATTATAATGACTAGCATCATTATTATTATGGGGGTGGGGTCTCAAGGGTGAGCATAGGGTCAGGGGAGGGGCGCTCTGGGTAAAAGGATCTGGGACCTTCAATCACTTGCTAATGACTCGTGGAACAATTTTAGAAACAAATAAGGATTCAAGAAGCCAAGATTATAGAAGAGAAAGCGGCCAAGATCAAGGAGTGGGTGACCTCCAAGCTGCATGAGGTACTGCTTCTGGATTAGGGGCCACTGGGTCGGGGCCCCCTAGAGGGGTCAGCATTGAGGAGGATGGGGGTGCTCTCTCCTGAACCAGCTTTAGTATGGCCCTCGCCCATTGCTGTTCTGCAGGTTTTCAGGAAGTGTGTGGCAAGGAGATCAGAAGTCCTTGGACTCTTTCTGAATTTTTCAAGGGACATTCCTGTTCAGTGGCCTGTAATCACTGGGAAAATCAATCAATTAGTGGGGTTTATTGAGAGCTTACTGTGTGTGGAGCACTGAGAAGCAGCGTGGCTCAGTGGAAAGAGCACGGGCTTTGGAGTCGGAGGTCATGGGTTCAAATCCCGGCTCCGCCACTTGTCAGCTGTGTGACTTTGGGCAAGTCACTTAACTTCTCTGTGCCTCAGTTCCCTCATCTGTATAATGGGGGTGAAGACTGTGAGCACCCTGTGGGACAACCTGATCACCTTGTAACCTCCCCAGCGCTTAGAACAGTGCTTTGCACATAGTAAGCGCTTAATAAATGCTATTATTATTATTATTATTATTATTATTACTAAGTGCTCACCAGAGTCGGAATTGCCAGCAAATACAATGTGCGAGTCTGCCTTCTGAGGACGGGCTGAGAGGTTGAGGATTTAGGAACTGAGTGATCGCACAATGTTTAGCTTTGGGAAGCGGGGACTGGCTCCAGATCCCCTTGCAAGAGTGTCCGGCCAGGGGCTGTGGTCAGTCTCCAGCTCCAGGGTGGGCCTTGGGCTTTGAATGCCTGCCACCCAAGAGGAGTCCCTCAGCTCTCCCTGGATTTGCTGGTTCAGGCCTGACCCGGTCCAGACCAGCCGAGAGTCTCTGTTCTCAGCGGGGTTGGGCATCCAGCCCTAGGATGTTTTGGGAATGTTTCTTCCAAACCTGATCAGTGAGAACTGTGTGCTTGCAGCTGGAAGTGGAGAATCATAATCTGCGCTTGATCAACCAAAAGCAAACCGAGGAAATGAACATCATACGGTCTAAGTTACAAGGTACTGGGAAGAGTAAGGGTTTCCATTAGTGCCTCTGAGCTCCTATGGGTGTGTGGGTGTGTCTGGGTGTGGGTGTTTGCCTCCATGGATTTCTGGGTGTGGTGGATAGAGGGTCTGTGTGTGTGTGTGTAGTAGAGGGAATGTTTTTGTGTGCACTTGCATGTGGGTATCTGTATGGTGGGGATAGTGTCTTTACGTCTGTGTGTGTGTGGGGGGAATGTCTTTGTGTGTACTTGTGTGTAGGTATCTATGTGATTGGGGAGTGTCTTTGTGTGCATGTATGTTATGTGTATGTGTATCTGTGGTTATATATGGTGTGTGTGTGGGCAGGGGGGTTGTGGTAGAGGGGAAGATACTCTCCCATGGAGGTTCCTGCAGCTTCAGGGAAGCAGTGGAAGTTGGTTGGAGATAGTAAATTCACCAGCCTCAGTCTGCTGCCTTGAAAGCCTGCTTTATCTGGGGGGCCTTCCAGGGGTCTCCCTTAATTTCCCCTATAGTTGTGGGCAGTCGGACCCCCGTCCACTGAGCCAGAGTCCAGGATTACAGAGTTTGAAGCTTCTGGAGTCACCTGAGTGTTGGACCTGGGATCACCAGAGTCCACTGGGCCCTGGGGTGCCTGGGACTGAGACACCGAGATTGGCAGCCTGAGATCACCGGGACTGAGACATGGGCATTGGGAATCTGGGGGTCACTGGGATGTCCACCAGAGCTGGCAAGAGGCAGTTGTGTACTGTACTTGTTTCAGGGTGGTTCCCTGACCATTAACTCCTGCTAGGCCATGTGGGGCTAGGACTGTGGACTGTGGGGGTGCCGTGGGGTGATTCTGAGTGGTCCGTATTTCCAGGATCAGACCAGGGGAAGAGACTATCCATTTCAGCCACCCAGAAGCCCACGGAGGGCCAACGCTTGAGCAGCGTGACCTTCGGATGCTTTTTGTCCAGAGCCAGAAGCCCTGAGCACGTCTCAAAAGCAGAGGAAGTGAGCCAGGTCTCATCTACAGGGTCTCCGTTCGGGGAAGAAAATCACATCCCAGGTCTGACCTCTGCTGGAACCGATCCTGACCACTCAAAGTAGGGAGGGGGTTCTACAGGGAGGGGGCCCGCAGTGGGAGGGGGGGTCACAGAGGGGGTCCTGCACCAGGATCCACATTCAGCCTGCCGTTTTGTTTGCTGGGGGATTCTTCCCTTGTGGCTCTGAGTGGGTGAGTCAACCTTCTCAATCGAGGCGATCCTGGAGTTTGAAATCAACTTCTAACTCCTCAAGCAGCAGTCATAACATTGGCAGGGATTTAAAATATTTAAAAATTCTCATCCTCTGAGGAAAAATTTCCACTGAAGGCAGGCTGCAGTCTCCTTCAGCTCTGAAAACAGATCAGGGTGTGCACCTTCTAATACAGTTTACCTTCCATTTGATGGCCTCATTAGCTAGGTCCCACTTCCTCGGTTAGAGATACTTATTCTCTGCTGGCTACAGAACTGAAGAACATCTTCTGTTGCAACTTGTTTTTTAGCAAAATCCAGCTGCTGGAAGTTAAGGCAGGGTGGCCAGCAGATAGAGCCTGGGGCAGGGAATCAGGAGATCAAACGCTTAGTACAGTGCTCTTGTACTTCCCAAGCGCTTAGTGCAGTGCTCTGCACACAGCGCTCAATAAATAGGATTGAATGAATGAATGAATGCTCTGCACACAGTAAGCGCTCAATAAATATGATTGAATGAATCAGGATTTGAGTCCCAGATGTGCCTTCAGCCTGCTGTGTGACCTTGGGCAAGTCACCGAACCTTGCCAAGTTTAGGTTTCCTCATTTGTAAAATGAGGAGCAGATAGGTGGTGGGCCCTATTTGGGACAGAGACCAAGTCTGATCTCATAATTTTGTATCTACCGCAGTGCTTAGCATAGAGCTAGTAGGGAATAATTGACAACTAATAATGTTATCCTTCTGAGCATCCAAGTCCAATCTGGCATTCCCTTTAAGCCTCCTGATTTAAAAATCCAGCACAAGTAGATGGAAAATAAATCTGACTTGAAGCTCCTCAAAAAGTCTCCTGGTCCTACCTGACTGAGGCTCCTCAGTGACCACCTCCATAACTTCTGTATTTCAGGAGTGGAAATCCCGGATGTGTCTCCCAGCGGTCAAGCCCCAGAATCTCTCAGTGGCCAGCGAACACCACAGCCTGGCTTCGGGCGGGTGGGGTTGGCCCAACCAGTGGGGATTGGTGGCGGCCGACTAACCGGAGTTGACAGTGGCCCTCCTGGGAGTCCTGGCCCCGTGGCCAGCGGCTGGAGCTCTGATGAGGATGACGTCAGCCGGTGCAGAGTCTCTGGTCGGCGTGAGTCCGCCCTGTCCAGCCCAACGTCCGAGGAAGGCGGTGGCTTCGGCCGGACGGGGAGCGAGATGAACCTGACGGCCTCGGATGACAGTGGCTCGACGTTTGAGGAGGGTGGTTTGGGTGCCCGTCGGCCAGAGCACAGGAAGCTGTATCTCTGGCGGCAGGAAGCCCAGCGGCAGGCCCGGGACCGTCGGGCCCGGGCCGAGGGCAGGGCTGGGTTGTTGGGGTGCCGCGGGGAGCGGCCGGGCCTGGATAGCTCCTCGGATGAGCTGAGCAGGAGATTCCAGTCTCAGAGGCTGGATTACCCATCGGCGTCTAGCGAGACCACCATACCAAGCCCAAGTGGGACACCTGCCCTCACACCCGGGCCCTCCCACCAGCTCCCTGCCGCGGGCTCCCGGGGCATTGGCCCCCCAGCCCCGCCCCGGCCGAGGGCTCCCAGCTCACCTCTAGCCCGCAGGCACCTGAGCCAGCCGCCGCTGAGCTCGGACCGGGCCTTTGGGAAGAACAGGAACGCCATAAGCATGATCAGGCCTTTCCAGCCGCTGGAAACTGATCTTGACCTGGTTGACGGGGATGGTCCTGACGCCGAGGAGGCCATGGACACTGGCTGTGGAAGCCACGTGTCGGCTGGCGACTCCCCAGAGGCACAAGACCCGGAGGCCTGGGAGTCGGCAAAGAAGGCCCCGGCTACTAAGCCCCCGACGCCCCCGCTCCACCGTTGCCCATCCTGGGTGAGTTCTGGGCTGACTGCTGCAGTTGTGGAGGGTGGGTGTCCTGGCCAGAGGGATTAAATAACTGATGTTTCCGACGTAGCTGGTCCCTTACCTGCCTTCCGCTGACTGACATTCTGGAGGCTTTGTCTGGGAGCTCTGCTCCTCCATGAAGCCCAATCCCTCCTGTTGGCTTCGGTTGGACTCTCAGCCTGGACTCTCGGTCTGTCGGTGCCAGTGCTTGGGCTAATAGGGCCTGCTCCCTGAGGCAATGGATCAATCAATCAAGCAGTTGTATTTATTGAGCGCTTACTGTGTGCAGAGCACTGTATAAAGTGCCTTGTACAGGAGCTCTCTGTACGGTATAGGAGAGTCAGATTTTGGGTTTGAGTCTGAGACCATTTCCTCAAGCCTCCTCTTTCACCTTTCCATAATGGTGAAACAATTGACTACTCAACACATCCATCTTCCACCCAATTGATCTCCCAATCACCTGCCAACCACCTGCCCAATTACCCAAGCAATCAACCAACCCTCATAGTCACTCAACCACCCACCTAAGCTACTCAACTACTCAGTTTTTTTCATGGTATTAGTTAAGTGCTTATTATATGCCAGACACCGTACTAAGCACTGGGATGGATTCCAACTAATCAGGTTTGATATGGTCCCTGTCTCAGTTGGGACTCACAGTTTTAATCCCCATTTTACAGATGAAGTGAAGTGAGTTGCCCAAGGTCACACAGCAGACAAGTGGCGAAACTGGGATTAGAACCCAGGTCCTCTGACTCAGGCCCATGCTTTGTCTACTGGCCATGCTGCTTCTCAGTTACTCAAAGGCCCACCTAAGAAACCCACCTCCCAACTAATCAACAAGAGGCACAGTCCCTGTCCTCTGGGTGCATACAATCTAATGGGGGAGACAGGCAGATTAAATGATGGGGAGCAAGAGGAAGAACAAAGTTATGAACAGCATAAATACATCAGATGAAATTGCTGAATAAATATTAAAGATCCAAATAATGAGAGATATGTACTCAGTTCTCCTCAAATGCACAGAAAAAATGTACCCAATTCCTTTGTAACACACAGACATATGTCCCCAGTTATCCCGTAACACGCAGACATAGTTAGCCATTGTCCCATAGTGCAGCAGTGCCATGCTCACAAGGCCCAAGTCCAGGAGAACTGGCCCTGTGGCACTTGCCATATCCAACGCCATGGGCATGGGCTCAGAGCCTGTCTTCCCACCCCATGGTGCACTGGATCTGAACAGTTCACATTGTTGGACAAATGTTGCCTGTTCACTAATATCGCCCCTGCCCAACACCCACATGGTAAAACACGTTCCAGCAGAACTGAGTGTGTCTGCATGGCAGAGGTTGGCAGGGGGGTGGCCACCCAAGTCCTAGGGGTGGCTGATGTGCTGAGCAATTTCGGTGTCAGTAATTAATCGGGGAAGGCTTCTTGGAGGACATGGGGATTTGGGAGGGCCGTGGAGCTGTGGAAGGCTGAGGGAATCCCAGGCTGGGGAACTGGTGTTAGTGAGGGACTCCAGGGACAAGAACATTGATGGTGAAGCTCACTTAATAGGTGGGACTGGAGGAGCGGGGAACAGTGGACGGAAAGAACAGATCAGGAAGGTAGAGCCAGTTGGTGAAGCCCTCCTGCTTGAGGGGAGGGAGGTGAGCAACCCCTGGAGGATTTTGAGGGACGGGCCATTGCTAAATCTGCTGCTTCTACCATAGGAAAGCAGAATTTATGCTGTGGCCAAGTGTGGCATGCGGATGTCTGAAGCCATCAGCGTGGATGGTGTCTGCCAAGGTAAGAGATAAAATTTGTCTTCAGGGTGTAAGTAGGGTCTTCTGGTTGCCAGCTACCAGCACTGCAGAAGGTTCCCAATGCCCAGAGAGCACCCCAAACCCTTCCCCTTGCCCCTCATAGAACCCAATCAGAACCTGGGCTGTTGCTGCTGCTATTGCAAAGGGGAAAGCTTCAGAAATGTCTCAGACTGTGTGGGCCAGCCCCAGGTTTGACAGGGACTTCTTTTTTTTGTTTTTGGTATTTGTTGAGCACTTACTATGTGCCAGGCATTGTACTAAGCACTGGGGTAGATACAAGCTAATCAGCTTCGAGACAGTCCATGACCCACATGGGCCTCACATTCTTAATCCCCATTTTACAGATGAGGAAACTGAGGCACAGAGAAGTGATGTGACTTGTCTGAGGTCACGCAGCAGACAAGTGGCAAAGCCAGAATTAGAACTCAGGTCCTTCTGACTCCGAGTTCCATGCTCTATCCATTGGGCCAGGCTGCTTTTCTGAGACTGTCTCTCATCTGCATATAGTGAATCGACCCCTGTGTTTAACACAGGGCTTGGCACAGGGTGCTTCACAAATACCTCAACTGTTATGATTAATGCCTCCCTTGAGAGTGACACAGCTATCGGGGGGGTGAGCAGGAACCAGAGGAAATTGAGGGGACATCTGGGAGCCCACATGAAGGGGAGAGGCTGTCCCCTTTCCCCCCTGGCCAGCAGCACCTAGAATTTCAGTCCCTGGCTATCGGATCCATCCAGACTCCTCCTGACTCTTGGCCAGAGAAGTCATAGTCCACTGGATGGAGTGATGGACAGGGAACTCTGTGGATGAGGTGAGGCTGGCTACAGGCTCCTTCCCGGGACAAACTGGAAGGACAAGGAGAGGCACCCAGGCCTCCTCTGTGCCGGCTCCTCTCTTCACAAGGACCAGTCTGCCGCACACATCTGCCCTGGAGTGTTTCAGGGATGGACCCCAGGAGGTCCCGAGGCCAGCGGAAACAAATGCCCAAGCCCACAGGGGCTTTTCTGGGTGAGGGTTGGGGCAGGCTGAACCAAGTCGACCTGCGGGAACCTTGTTTCCCCTTGGCCATTAGCCTTGGCAGCGGTGATCTGGCACCTTCTTGAGGATCTGTTGGGGAGGGGGCAGAGCAGCATGTTTCAACCCAGAGATTTAACCCCATGGGTGCTCCCTTGCTCTTCCTTTCAGCTTCTGGGGCAGTGACTCCTGATTCCATGTCAGGACTCTACACATCACTGCTCTATAAGAACATGACAACACCAGTGTACACCACTCTGAAAGGGGTAAGTGCCTCCGCTGTCCGCAGCCCTCACCCACACCCCTGCTGGTCAGGCTGGGCTGGGCCAGGCCTGCTCCGAGCCAGCTCCCTGCCCCGCAGCTTATAGCAGGGCTGTAAGGGGCTTATCCTAGGGTCTCACTGGAGTTGGCTGAGCGAGAGATTGGGCACATCTTTGGGCTTGACTAGGGATATACTCATCTCTCCCATTCGACCCACGTATTCAATATGCTACCATATCCTCTTGGTTCCGCCTTCAGATCGCTAAAATCCCCATGCGAACTGCTAGCTGATCCAAGTACTTATAGTCCACCTTGACTACTGCATCAGCCTCCTCGCTGACCTCCTTTCTTCTTGTTCTCTCCCACTTCAGTCCATAACTCACTCCGCTGCCGGGTTTATTTTTCTAAAAAACCATCCAGTCCATGTTTTCCCACTCCTCAAGAACCTCCAGTGGTTGCCCTCACCCCCACATCAAACAGAACTCCTTACCATTGACTTTAAAGCATTCAATCACCTTGCCCCTTCGTATCTTACCTCACTATTTCCTACTATAACTCAGCACACTCACTTTGCTCCTCTAACTCCAACCTACTCACTGTACCAGGATCTCGTCTATCTTGCCACCGACCCCTCACATGTGCCCTGCCTCTATCGTGCAACTCCCCCTGCATACCTGACAAACCAGTATTCTACCCACCTTCGAAGCCTTATTAAAATTGCATCTCCTCCAGGAGGCCTTCCCTGACTAAACCCTCATTTTTCCTACTCCCTCTCCCTTCTTCATCACCCTTTCCCTTGGATTTGTACTCTTTATTCACCCCACATTCAGCTCCACAGCAGTCACTCACATATTCGTAATTTATTTTAGTGTATCACCCTCTCTCCGTAAGCTCCTTGTGAACAAGGAATATGTCTGCCAACTCTGTTATATTGTACTCTCATAAGCACTTAGAACAGTGCTCTGCATTCAGCAACTGCTCAATAAATACAATTGATTGATTACACTGGGTTAAACTAGAGGTAAACTAAGGTTAGACTAGTTATATTAGGTTTTCACTAGAGCTTTGTGAGGGTTATATAGGTTTATGCTAGAACTAGACAACAGTTATATTAGTTTTATACTAGAATCATATTAAGGTATATTTGGGTTACATTGGGGTTATATTATGTTTATACTAAGGTTATTTTTATTTTTATTTTTGGTATTTGTTAAGCACTTACTATTTCTAGACTGTGAGCTCGTTGTTGGGTAGGGACCATCTCTATATGTTGCCCCCCCGCCCTCCTCTCCCCGCTTCTAGACTGTGAGCCCACTGTTGGGTAGGGACTGTCTCTATATGCTGCCAACTTGTACTTCCCAAGTGCTTAGTACAGTGCTCTGCACACAGTAAGCGCTCAATAAATACAATTGAATGAATGAATGAAGGTGCCAGGCACTGTACTAAGCACTGGGGTAGATACAAGCAAATTGGGTTGGGCTCAGTCCCTTGTCCCACACCGGGCTCACGGTCTTAATCCTCATTTTACAGGTGAGGTAACTGAGGCACAGAGAAGTGAAGTGACTTGCCCAAGGTCACACAGCAGATAAGTGGCAGAGCCGGGACTAGAACCCGTGACCTTCTGACTCTCAGGCCCATGCTGTATCTACTACGCCATGCTGCTTCTCTATCCGATGATAATTTTCCCACGCTTTGTCAGTTGCTTTAAGGACCCGCATTATTTATTATTTGAGGGTGGGAATGCAGAAATGAGCTCTAGGGAGGCCTGCTCTCGAAGTAGCTGAGCTCACTATCTTTTCAAATAGCTTGGAATAGGAATGAAAACAACAGTCAGATGTGGCAACTCTCAAATTTTCGAGCCCTCTAGAGTGGGAAATTTCGGTTTTGGGGTTTTTAGTACTTATTTAATGCACTTCCACATCCTTGCAAAGTGATGGAATGAGTTATTTCTCAATCAATTAGTGGTATTTTTTGATGCTTACTGTGTGCAGAGCACTGTACTAAGCACCTGGGAGAGTACAATACAAGAGTCGGTAGACAACATGATCCCTGACCACAAGGAGTTTTCAGTCGAAGCAGGGGGAAGCAGATAAGAAAATAAATAACTGATTGGAGAAATAGTAGCGTATAAGTATATTTACATTAAGTGCTGTGGGGCTGGGGCGAGTATCAGAGTGCTCAGCCAACTGCGTAGTTGATGTGAACGGGAGAGTGAGTAGGGGAAATGAGGGCTTAGTCTGAAGAGCCTCTGGAGATGTGCTTTTAGGAGAGGGGTGATCTACGGGATGTGAAGGGGAAGGAGCTCTAGGCCCGAGGGAGGACATGGGCAGGGCGTCGGTAGAGGGGACTACAGTCTACTGACGTTTCTCCCTTTTAAGCAGATTGATTGACTGTTCTACAAATTATTGACTCTTTGTCTTGGGGATGTGGAATACCCCACTGGGCTGTACCTGGGGGGTACTCTGAGCTGTACTGGGAGGGTACCCTGCTGAATCGTATCTGGAGGTACCCCATAGAGCTGTACCCGGGGTTACCCCACTGGGTTGCATCTGGGAGGTACCCCACTGAGCTGTCTCTGTTTGGGGTGGGGACACCTCATGCTGTTTTCCTCTAGAAGGCAACTCAGATAAGCAACAGCCCATTCCTAGATGACTCTTCGGGCTCCGACGAGGAGGATGGCTCGAGGTCCAGTTCCCGGACATCAGAATCGGACTCTCGGGGCAGAAGTGGGCCAGGAAGCCCCCGGGCGATGAAACGCGGTAGGCCAAGAACCCACGAAGGCGGGGCCGGTGGGCATGCCAACCATGGCCCCCTGGCAACCAGCCGTGGCCCCTAGCAACCAGCACGAATAAGAATTGGCCTCGGCCTCTGGCTCTGAGTAGCCCCCAGCCTGAGAATACAGCTGGGAAAGGGGATGGGAGACAGGTGCATAAGGAAAGATGAAACAATAGAAGCACAAAAACAGCTGAAAAAATGAGGACAAAAATAAATACAAGACCAGTAGGGCCACTTTTGGCTAGAGGACCAGAATTTCAGGCTCATTGCAGCTCAGAGCCTAAAAGTCACCACAGCCAGTGGTCAGCAAGGAGGCTGATACAGTAGTCAAGGTGGGATAGGATGAGTGCTTGGATTAACATGGTAGCAGTTTGGATGGAGCGGGAAGGGTGAATTTTAGCGATGTGGTGAAGGTTGAACCTACAGGTTTTCGTGACAGGTTGAATATGTGGGTTGAATGAGGGACATGAGTTGGAGGATAATGCCAAGGTTACGGGGTTGTGAGACAGGGAGGATGATAGTGCTCTCTACAGTGACAGGAAAGTCACAGGAAGGACAGAATTTGGGTGGGAAGATAAGAAGTTCTGTTTTGGACATATTAAATTTGAGGGGTCAGCAGGACATCCAAGTAGAGATATCCTGAAGGCAGGAGGAAATATGAGACTGCAGAGAAGTCGAGAGATGAGGGCTGGAGAGATTGATTTGGGAATCATCTGAATAGAGATGACAGTTGCAACTGTGGGAGTGAATGAGTTCTCCATGGGAGTGGGTGTAGATGGAGAATAGAAGGGGACCCAGAACCGAGCCTTGAGGGATTCCCATAGTTAGGGGGTGGGAGGCAGAAGAGGAGCTTGTGAAAGAGGCTGAGAATGAGCTGCCGGAGAGATAGGAAAACCAGGAGAGGACAGTGTCAGTGAAGCCACGGTTAGATGATGTTTCAGTCCACAGCACTGAAGGCAGTAGAAAGTTCGAGGAGGATTAGGATGGAGTAGAGGCCATTAAATTTGGCAAGAAGGAGGTCATTGGTGACCTTAGAGAGGGTTGTTTCTGTAAGTGAAAGTTGAGGAAGGAGAGGCTTGGAGGAGAGGAGGTAGTGGGTATAGGTAACTTGCTCATGCAGTTTGGAGAGGAATGGTAGGAGGGAGAAGAGGTGATAACTGGAAGGAGTTCGGGGAAGGGAGGGTTTTTTAGGATGGGGAGACATGAGCATGTTTGAAAGGCGTGGGGTCATTGGTAAATGAACAGTTGAAGATGGTGGTTGGGGAGGGAAGAAGCAGGAGGCAAGTGCTTTGATAAGGTGTGAAGGGATGGCGTCAGAAGCACAGGGTGGGGGGTGGCTTTTGAGAGGAGGTGGGACATCTCTGATACTGCTGGGAAAGAAGGGAGAGTTGAAGAAGGGGCAAGGGGAGGAAGGACTGGAAAGAAGCAGGGGAGATTTTAGGGAGAAATGCCTGATTTCAACTTAATACAGTATGTGGCTGGGTCATTAGGGGCAAGAGAGAAGGAGGGATTTAAACTAAACACAATGTTACATGTGTAAAACACCTCCACACATTCTCCCCCATCCTTCAATACCCCTACATGCTTTTTCTCTCCCTCTCTCACACACGCTCACACCCTCATTCAAACACCCCTCCCCCCACTCCCCCCCACCCCGTACACTTTTCTTGCATTCATCTTACCCAAAGGAGGTGGAGGGAAGGTTGGACCCCGAGGAGTGGAGTCAGGCAGTGTTGGTTCAGCTGACATGGCACACTGGGGGCTCCAGTGTGTCCAGAGCAGCCTGTGTGCTCAGGGAGGCAGTGTCCCATTGCCTGGAGTCCCATTGTGCCCTCTGTGGTTCCTCCCATGGCAGCCTAGAGCCCTGGGGGTTCATGCTCTGTTTTGCCCTTCTTTGTGCAGGTGTGTCCCTCTCCTCGGTGACTTCAGAAAGTGACTATGCCATCCCGCCCGATGCCTACTCCACTGACACCGAGTTTTCAGAACCGGAGCAGAAGCTCCCTAAAACCTGCCGCTCTTCCAGTGATGCTGGAAAAAATGTAAGCTGGGCATCCAAGCAAAGTGCCAACCGATGGGCCCACTGGTCCCCTGGCCAACAGGATTCACGCAGGGCCCGTAGTCCTACAGCGCACTCCCATTTCTTGTCTCCTCCTATCCTCCCAGCATTCCTGGGAGGGAGGGAGGGAGTGGCAGGGATTGGTGCCCCATTTTGCAGATGGGGAAATTGAGGTCGAGACCATTTAAGTGACTCAGCCGAGGTCTCAGAGCAGGCTGGGGACACAGCTGAGATTAGAACCCAGGTCCTCTGACTCCCAGCCCCGGGCTCTGTCCACTAGGCCACGCTACCTTCCCTTCTCCCAGTGTCTGGACTCGGAAAGGTTGAAATGTGCTTGGCTGCCGGTGTGATTGTCCTGCCCCTCAGCCAGACGTCGGGGCCATCAGCTGATGTGGCCGTGCCAGGAGGGCCAGGGCTGGGTCTGAGGAAGGAGTGCTGGGGCTGGGTCAGAGCCACAGGAGTGAGGCCCTGGGAGCTTTGGATGCCAAGATGAGACTTGCTGGCATTGTGGCCTAGTGGTGAGAACACAGGACTGGGAGCCAGGGGGCCTGAGTTCAGTCAGTTGATCATATTTATTAAATGCTTACTTTGTGCAGATCACTGTACTAAGCACTTCGGAGAGCACAATATTACAATGTAAAAGACACTGGCTCTGTCATTGGTCTGTTATGTGACATTGACTTACCCACTGTAACACTGGTCTGTTATGTGACATTGGGTAAGTCACTGAACCTCTCTGGGCCTTCGTCTCCTCATTCATTCATTCATTCATTTGGTCATATTTATTAAGCGCTTACTGTATTCAGAGCACTGTACTAAGCACTTGGGAGATGGGGATAGGATCTCTGCTCCTCCTCTTAGTCTGAAAGCTCCATGGTGGGACAGAGATTGGGTCTGATCTGATGATCTTCTACCTGTCCCAGTGCTCAGCAGAGGGCTGGACCTGGAGTGAGCGCTGAATCAATACTCCTACCACCACCACCATCACTGTTGATCGATAGATTGATCATTAATAAGGACCTTGGTTTTCTTCCAATTTAGGAGCCCCTGGAGAAGTCTGGCTACCTGTTAAAGATGGGGGGCAGAGTGAGGGCCTGGACCCGGAGGTGGTTTGTCCTCAAGGGTGGTGAGCTGCTGTACTACAAGTCCCCGGTGAGTAGCCGCTTCTGCGCAGGGGTCGGGCCTGCTCCCGGCCTGGCCTTCGAACTGCTGGACTACAAGTCCCCAGTGAGTGGCAGCCTCTGCCCAAAGGCTGGGTCAGCTCTCTGTCCTGGCCCCAAAACTGCTGAACTACAAGTCTCTGGTGAGTGGCAGCCTCTGCCCGGAAGCCAGACCGGCCTTGTCCTGGCCCTGGCTTCGTCCCCACTGACTCCCAGGGCGGTGAGTAAGACTCAGAGGCAACCAGTGACAGCAGTGTCCACAAGTGCACCTCACTGACCCACCAATCGTCTGCATGTGCTCAACTGTATGAGTGAACCGTACCTGCCCGGAGTAGAGGGGTTCCAATCAGGCACCTCTCGCTCTCCTCCGTAACCCCATCCTGGATCCTCCTCCTGCCCGCACACTCTGGAGATAATGTCTGTTTGTCTGCCTGCCTGCCTGTCTGTCTGTCTGGCTCTGAAGATCCTCGAGGGCAGGGAAAATGTCTACTAACTCTGGTGTACTCTCCCATGCACAACAGCATGGCCTAGTAGAAAGAGCCTGGCTCTGGGAGTCAGAGGACCTGGGTTCTAATCCTAGCTCTGACACTTACCTGCTCAGTGACTCTTAATGAGTCACTTACCTTCTTTAGGCTTAGATATCCTTATTTGTAAAATGGGGATTAACTATCTGTTCTCACTCCCCTATAGATTATTAGCCCTGTGTGAGACAGGGTCTGTGTCCAATCTGATTATCTTCTATCTACCCCAGTGTTTTGCACAGTGCTAGCATATAGTAAGCCAGTCTGTCAATGTATTTACTGAGTGCTTACTGTGTGCAGAGCACTGTATTAAGCAGTGGGAGAGTACAATATAACAATGTAACAGACACATTCCCTGCCCACAATGAACTTACCAATTAGAGGTAATAAGCACTTAACAAATACCAATAATAAGTATTATTATTTAACCCAGCCTCCTAGAACAGGGGCCTGACACATAATAAGTGCTTAGCAAATTCTATAATAATAATCATTATCATTATTACATGCTGATTACAGTGCTATGCTCTCAGTAGAGGCTCAGTGATACCACAGATTGATTGACTGGTTGGCTGGTTGGTTGGCTGATTGACTGATTCATTGGCTGATTGCCTGACTGGTTGGTTGATTGGCTAAATGGTTGATTGGTTGATTGGTTAGCCAGTTGCCTGGCTAGTTGGTTGGTTGGCTGACTGACTAGTTGGTTGACTGGTTGCTTGATTAATTGGTTGGTTGGTTGTTAGGCTGAATGGTTGGGTGGGTGAATTCTCCTCCTGGTCCACATGGTCCCGCCGACTCTGGCTTCCTTCATCTCTCTCAGAGTGACGTGGTCCGCAAGCCCCAGGGTCAGATCGAGCTCAGCGCCAACAGCCGTATCGTCCGAGGAGAGTGCAAGCAGACGGTACAGGTATGGCGGAATCGGCTTCCGGGGGGGTCCCTGTCGGTCTCCTGGCTGGCCGCGGCCGTGCAGCGGATGGGCGGCTGGGCTCCCATGCAGCTTCTGCAGGAACTTTTCCCCCATGCCTTGTACCCTGCCCCAGCCTGGATTTCAAAGTGCATTTCTACTTCCCCATCCCCCATCACCTGCCTCCTAGTCCCACATGCTCTTCTCCAGTCCCTTTGGGCCAGAGGGTGGAGGGGGTGGGGTGCTCCTCCTCTATCCACCTTGGCCCCCATCTGTGATCCTGCTTCATGGGCCACCCGCTCTCTCCATGCTCCCAGAGTGGTCCGTTCTCTCCGTGCTCTCCTTGCGACCTGCTGTGTGCTCCCAGTGTTCCCAGCACAGCTTGCTGTTCCTGGGCTCTGGCTGCTCTCGTGTTCTGGGCAACAACACCCTTAGAGAGTAAACACGAAGAGCAGGCTACTTCAGCCAGGCTGCTGGAGCACTGCCGGGTCTTTGCCAGGTCTCTGCCATGCCTGAGTCATTCTCCAGGGGTGAACTGACTGACCCTGCTTTCTCTCCTCCCCGTGCCACAGCTAGCCACAGAGAAGCGGACGTTCTATCTGTCAGCCGATTCCCCCAACATCTTGGAGGAGTGGGTGAGAGTGCTGCAGAGTGAACTGAGGGTCCAGGCTGCCAATCCGCTCCTCGTCCAGCCCGACGTCAAGCCCACCGTCAAAGGGCTTCTGACCAAGGTAGGCATGTGGGCCACCACTCCCCTGCCCTCTGACCTCCAGGTCCTTCCACCAGGCCCTGGGGGCTGTCAGACTTGACACATCATCCTGTATCATTCAGGCGTTCGGGGCATGTACTGAGTGCCTACTGTGTGCAGAGCATTGAGTCCAGCACTGGGGAAAAATAGCCCTGGCCCCAAGGGGTCCACAGTCTGAGAATAAAGTGGGGAGAAGCGATGGACAACAGGCCTTTGGGGGAAGATGAAACAATAAAAACACAAAATCAGTATAAAAGATGAGGACAAAGAAAGAGCAAAAGGGAACTCTGGCTAGAGGAGCAGAGTTTCAGTCTCCTCATGGCTCAGAATTCACTAGTCACGGCAGCTAGTCAAAGCCACAAGCCACAGGCCACTGCCACCATTTTGGCTATGGGCCTTAGCCTTCCTACCTTCCTACAAGTCGGGAAGACCCCATGCTGTCACTGACTTCTTACCCTCTCCAAGATGGAGAGGGTGTTGATGGGAAATCCTGGTGGGGTGGGAGAGGGAAGCTTCTCTCCCAAGCAACAGGCCTCGATAGTGGCCAGCGAGATGTCCTGTCACCTGGGAGAGAGGCACTTCTGACTCCTTGCTAGGTTGCTGGACACCTCCTCCATTGTTCAGTCAGGAGATCCCGGAAATTGCTCCATTTACAAACAACCAAAAGCACGTCAATGCATCTGTCATAGGTATATATTGAACACTTGCTATGTTCATAGCAGTGAACCAAGCACCGTCAGGTTACTCGCAATGGTTCCATGTTTCCCCCACCGACCCAAGATTGGGTGAAATTTCCAGCTGTTGAGTCTCCCAACTGTCATTCCAGGTGAAACATGGCTACTCCAAGAGAGTGTGGTGTTCGCTTGTGGGGAAAACGCTCTACTACTTTCGCAGCCAGGAGGACAAGGTAGGCAGGGGCTCTGGGTGCTGGTGGTCACTGAGGGGAGCGGGAGGGGCTGAGGAGGATGGGGCCTCTCTGGAGGAAGTCCCTGCTGGATAGACAGGGTTCTCACTGCATGACTCTCCTCCCTCTGAGAGACACAGACTCTGAGCACCCCCCTGTCACCGTCCGTTTAGTTTCCCCTAGGGCAGATCAAGCTCTGGGAGGCAAAGGTGGAGGAGGTGGACAGGTCCTGTGATTCGGATGAGGATTATGAGGCCGGTAGCCGCAGCCTGCTGACTACTCACCGCACCGTGGTGGTCCACCCCAAGGGACAGGGGCCCACCTACCTGCTCATCGGTTCCAAGCACGAGAAGGTAGCTGCTACGCCCTGGGAGTCAGCAGGACCGGGGTTCTAATTCCTGGTCCGCCACATGTCTGCTGTGTGACCTTGGGCGAGTCACTTAACTTCCCTGGGCCTCAGCTGCTTCATCTGTAAAATGGGGATTAAGAGTGTGAGCCCCATGTGGGACAGTGACTGTGGCAACCTGATTAACTTGCATCTACTCCAGCACTTTGAACAATGCTCGACCCAAAGTGAACGTTTAACAAGTGCCGTTATTATTATAATTTTTTTATTCCCTGTTTTAGCCCCCCGACACTAGTACTCCCCACGCTGCTTGCAGCTGTGACTGGAGCGTCCAAATGTCCCTGGGATCTGGATGGGTGGGGGTGGGTAGGAGAAGGGCAGGGGGCAGGAACAGGGGAAGAAGATGGGAGAGAGAGTGGTGGAAAGAAGGGAGAGCAGTGGGGAAGAAGGGAGATGGTCAGAGGAGAGAAAAGAAGGGGGAGAGGGAGAGAGGGAGGGGACACTGGACCCCCTCAGTGGAAATATCAGCAGGCCTTGCTTCCTCAGAGCGGCCTCTGAGTTACTGAAAATAAGACTTTATAGCTCATAGTCCCAACCCAATTGCTCCAAATCGGGTTTCTCCTATTGGAGGATTGAAAGTCATTTCTTCTTCCAGATTCGGTTCTGACCATGTGTGGTTTGCCTCGCAGGACACCTGGCTTTATCACCTGACCGTTGCAGCCGGAAGTACAAATGTCAGTGTTGGATCTGAGTTTGAACAGCTGGTGTGCAAACTACTCAATGTAGAAGGGGAGCCCTGTAAGTCCTTCGAGGGTTTTTTACATAGCAGTTCTAGCATCGTCATCACCAGTGGCCTTTACTGAGCACTTACTACTGTTTGGGGAGCACTATTGTAGGTGTCTGCTGTGAGCAGAGTGCTGTGCTGGGTGACTTTAGGAGTCGTCAAGGTGTTGGAAAATTTCGATTGTCTGCAGTGGTCATGAGGGACCCCTCCCCAGATCCAGTTGGAATTATATTTGTGCCAGGTTCTCACTGGGTCAGAAGCCCAGGAGCTAGGAGTCCATAGGGGAGCACCCTTGCCCCTGCCCCTGCCCCTGAAAGCCTCCCTCTGTCCCCTCCCCTCCATCGCAGGCTGGATGGACAGTTGAAGCTCAGGGTGGCCAGCAGCGAGTGGGGGCACCTAGGGGCTGGTCAAAGTGCCCAGCCTCCAGCTGCTTTGTTGCTGGCTATCCTGCTATCTGTCTGCCCTCCTATCCTGCTGGTCGTCTGTCTGTCTTCCTGCCCTACTGTCTGTCTGTCAGTCCTGCTCTCAGCCTGCCCTGTTGTCCATCTGTCCTGCTGTCTTGTTGTCCATCTCTTGGGACAGTGGTCATTCCCTCTTTGCCACTGCAGCCTCCCAGATCTGGCGCCACCCCGTCCTGTGCCACACCAAGGAAGGGATCACCGCCCCTCTGACCACGCTGCCCTCGGAAGCCCTGCAGACTGAAGCGGTCAAATTGTTCAAGGTGAGATCGGGCTGGGGACAGACAGATCACTGTGGAGCCCGGGTCTAGCCAGGGAGACGGACCCTGAAATAGACTGCAGGTGCAGATTGCCCAGGAGCTGTGTGATTGCCACCTATGCACTACTGGACCCTTCCTCTGAGGGCTGGGGCAACTCCTTGATGGTGCAGGGGCTGGAGGTAGTGGGGGAAGAGGAGGGGGCCGGAGGCTCCCTCTCTCCACACTGAGGAGCCCCCACCTCCCGCAGGCCTGCCAGCTGTTCATCAATGCGGCGGTGGACTCTCCTGCCATCGACTACCACGTCTCCCTGGCCCAGAGCGCCCTGCAGGTCTGCCTCACCCACCCGGAGCTCCAGAGCGAGCTCTGCTGCCAGCTTATCAAGCAGACCCGGCGACGGCAGGCTCAGAGCCAACCGGGCCCACTGCAGGTACCCCCAGGAGCAGGGTGGGGGGCTCCCGCCACTGAGGAACGACCAGTTCCCTGCCCCAACTGGCATCAGTGGATGAACGGCATTTCCTTCCCTGTCATCGGTGGTGGGGTGATGCCATGGTTACCCTGGGCCCGGCCCCGTGCCCAGTTCTGGGGCGCTGACGAGATCACCAGCTGGGCCCTGGTTCCTGGCGGGCGCAGGGTTCTCTGTCTGAGAGGGTGGCCGAGCAGGGATCTTCTCTGCAAGGAGCAGCATGGCCCAGCTCACCTCCTCCAGGAGGCCTTCCCAGACTGAGCCCCTTCCTTCCTCTCCCCCTCGTCCCCCCTCCATCCCCCCATCTTACCTCCTTCCCTTCCCCACAGCACCTGTATATATGTATATATGTTTGTACATATTTATTACTCTATTTATTTATTTATTTTACCTGTACATATCTATTCTATTTATTTTATTTTGTTAGTATGTTTGGTTTTGTTCTCTGTCTCCCTCTTTTAGACTGTGAGCCCACTGTTGGGTAGGGACTGTCTCTATATGTTGCCAACTTGTACTTCCCAAGTGCTTAGTACAGTGCTCTGCACCCAGTAAGCGCTCAATAAATACGATTGATTGATTGATTGATTAGTGGACACAGCATGGGCCTGGGAGTCAGGAGGATCTGGGTTCTAATCCTGCCTCCTCCACTTGTCTGCTGTGTGACCTTGGGGAAATCACTTCACTTCTGCACCTCAGTAACTGGAAAATAGGGATTAGGGCTGTAAACCCTATACGGGATGTGGGGTCTGTGTCCAACCCAATTACCCTGTATCTATCTCAATGCTTAGTACAGTGCCTGACACTTAGCAAGTACTTAACAAATACTACCATAATTACTATTATTCTCGTCATTGTCCAGAGGAGGAGACTCAGACTCATTGCCCAGAGAGGTTCAGTGACTCGTCCAAGGTCACACAGCCGAAGCTGGGATTAGGCCTCAGATCCCCAGACCGGCAGCCCTCCGGGCTGGCCTCCCCCAACCCAAAGCCATGCTGCCTCTCCCATTTGGGGATCTCCTACCGCTTTGCAGCTGTGGAGCTGTTCCTTTGATGGTCCAGCTCTCTGGAACCCTTTTCAGCCATAGGCCCGAGTCGGCTGTCCACCAGAGGTTTCTGGTTTGTCCAAACCTGGGTTTTCCTCTTCTCCCAAACTGCCATTTTGGAAACCCCCAAGCCCCAGTGGTGCCTGGCCTGGGTGGGCAGCCATGGATGGGGGTGGATGGGCAGCAGAGGAAAGTGGGGTGGCTCTAGGGCTGTTCTCTTTCTTTCTCTCTCCCCCCTCCTCTGGAGGTTCTGGGTAAATCCTCAGCCCAGGAGGGGCCCAGTCTCTCTCCATTTCTGTACAGGTCTCCCTGGCCTCGCTGATCTCGATGTTTGGAGTGGGGTCTTGGTGATCAAGATTTTATCTTGTTAGTGTGTTTTGTTTTGTTGTCTGTCTTCCCCTTCTGGACTGTGGGCCCGTTGTTGGGTAGGGACCCTCTCTATATGTTGCCAACTTGGACTTCCCAAGTGCTTAGTGCGGTGCTCTGCACACAGTAGGCGCTCAATAAATATGATTGAATGAATGAATGAATGAGCCCCCCCACCCCCGTCCCCATCCCCCCCGCCTCACCTCCTTCCCCTCCCCACAACACCTGTATATATATATATATGTTTGAACGTATTTGTTACTCAATTTATTTATTTATTTTATTTGTGCATATTTATTCTATTTATTTTAGTTTGTTAATATGTTTGGTTTTGTTGTCTCCCCCTTCTAGACTGTGAGCCCGCTGTTGGGTAGGGATCGTCTCTATATGTTGCCAACTTGGACTTCCCAAGCGCTTAGTACAGTGCTCTGCACACAGTAAGCGCTCAATAAATACGACTGAATGAATGAATGAAATGATCAGCAGTGAGTTCTGAGCTGTCCTGTGGTTCTTTCTGACCTCTGTGCCCCCCACATCTCCCTGGGCCCTAGTTGGCTGCCTTTTTGAATGCCCCTCGCTTGGCTCTACCCTGACTAGCCCAGGGCCCCACTTCAGTCTGCTCCCCGCTTCCCCCAGTCACAAGGACCAAGGGGACTCAGCCCTGTGGGGGATCACCTTCCCAGACGCTCCCAACTCCTGGATGCCCCCAGCCCACAAACCTCCTAACCTCAATCGACAGATTGCTCACTCAGCCAAGTGTGCTTATTGAGGGCTGACGCTATACTAAGTGCTGCTGGGGGATGTTGGGTACGGGCTCCCTGCATCCTGCTGACCTCCCAGAGACCCGAATTGAGGCCCCTCTGGCTGATTCCTCAGAAAGCTGCCATGTCCGCTGCCCTCCGGTCCCTTCCTTACCCATCCCTGGAGCTGCAGGGCTGTGGGAGGAGGCTCGGACTCTTCCCACCCAGCCCAGAGAGGGAGGGGAGAAGGAGGCTTAGATTATCCCACCACCTAGTCCCTGGTGGGGGACTTGGATTGTTCCACCACACAGGCCCAGGGGAGCTCAGACTGTCCCTCCATGCAGCCCAGGGTGGGGTCTCAGATTACCCCACCACTCAGCCCTGGGGGTTGGGGGTGCATTTCCCCACCCCACAGCCCTGAGGAGGCCAGCCATTGGGGAGCCCAGGCCATGGGGAGCAAGGAATGAGGTGAGAGGCCTGGCCCATGGGAGCCAAAATCCCTCCCCATCTCTTGTTGGTCTCTTCCTCCCTCCCTCCATTACCCTTCCTTTCTCCCTCCAGCTGGAACCCCACCCCCTACCCCCACCCCTGAGTGAGCCATTCAAGTGTGCAGGCCTGGGACAAGGCCCGGTGGGGCTGTGGTGGGGCGCGGGGCGGGTGAGGCCTGAGGCAGCTGGTGGGGCAAAGCTGGGTTGGGCATGGTAGGGGGTGAGGCTGTGTGTGAGGCAGGGCTGTGCTGGGTGTGGGCCCAAGCTGGGCACAGGCCCAAGCAGTGTGTCTTCCTTGGTCCAGGGCTGGCAGCTCCTTGCGCTGTGTGCTGGCCTCTTCCTGCCCCAGCACCCTTTCCTCTGGCTCCTGCAGCTCCACCTGCGGAGGAACGCAGACCCCAGGTAGGCCAGCTTCTGGGGCGGTCTGACCGCGACCCTCTCCTCCTTCTCTCCCCACCTCCCTGGTGGCAGGGGGCTCTCAGCTGGGCCAGTAGCCCTAGCCCCTCTCGCCAGGAGGGCGAATCTTCCCCTCCACCCCGCCACCCGAATCTTCCCCTCCATCCACCCACCCGAGGCATCCCACGCTTGGCTGTCTGTCTGCCCAACCGCCCGCGCTCCTGGCCCTGACTCTGACCCCGGCCCCAGGCCTACCTAGCTCACCGTGTTCCCTCGGCTTGTCTCTGGAGGACGGAGCCCGGGAAGTATGCCATCTACTGCCAGCGCTGTGTGGAGAGAGCCCGGCAGAATGGGGACCGCGAGGCACGACCCTCCCGCATGGAGATCCTGTCCACCCTGCTCCGGAATCCCTACCACCACTCCCTGCCCTTCAGCGTCCCCGTGCACTTCCCCAATGGCGCGTACCAGGTGTGCGGGCTGGGGGCTGGCCAGGGACCCTAGGAGCTGGGCCCTCAGGGCACCCGGGGTGAGGGGTGGTGGGGAACCATCACCACGATGGGGACTTGCGCCTCGGCCCCGGCCTTGGCAGTTCGCCGGCCCCACGACTCTGCTCTGCCAACCAGGTGGTTGGGTTTGATGCTTCCACCACTGTGGAAGAGTTCCTGGACACGCTGAACCTGGACACTGGCATGAGGAAGCCCACCCAGTCGGGATTTGCCCTCTTCACTGGTGACCCCTCTGGCCGCGACGTGGAGCACTGCCTCCAGGGCAGCGTCAAGGTACAGAGCCCGGACAGAGCCCCTAGACCCCACCCCGCAGGCCCCAGACCCCTGTGGCCCTCGGAGCAGGTGAGAGCTGGGACCTGGCCACCCCAGGACCATCCCTGCAGCTGTCCCTGCCACCCCCAGGGACGGCCTCGCTTTGCAGTTTTCCTACCAGTGATCACCCAAAATGCCCTGTCTTCCTGGCCCAAGGCAACCATGTTGGGGTGAACGCTGTGGACTGGGTGGGAGGACGGAGCAGGCCAGGGGTGGTGACCTGGGTCCGGGAGGCCTGGGAGCTGCTGCTGCCACCACACCACACCAGCTGTGCCCCACCCCCCCTTACTGAGTGCAGGGGCACCTGTCTGGCCGCCCCATCTGCTCATCTGGAATGATGGGTGCCCCGGTTGGCCGGGCCCGCTGACCACACCAACACTAGAGGAACCACCTGGGGCTGTGGATTGGACAGCAGCCGCTTTTTTGCATTTCTGCAGTCCAAGGTTAGACTACAGTGGGGAGGCAGGGGTGCTCATCTGAAAAGCAGCTTCCAGTTAGCAGTGAGAGCTCAAAGCTGCCAGTCATGGTCTTGTTTAGGAGCCTGGAGAGGTGGTCCTGTGCTACACACACACGCACACGCACACATGCGCATACACACACAAACACACACGGAGCTTTCTTCCCACAGCTCAGGTTTGGCCAAGTCCCACCATCCTCCTGTCTGTTCTGGCTTCCCCTCTTATAGATCTGTGATATCATCTCTAAATGGGAGCAGGCTTGCAGGGAGTTGCCTCCAGGGAAGTGTGACGGAGCAAAGACCGTGCGCCTCACCTACAAAAACAGGTTGGAAACCTGGCTCAGAGGGCAGCAGCAGCTGGGCGAGCGAGTGGGTGTGTCAGTGAGTGCATGCGACCAGGGATGTGTGAGCATGTGTGTGTGAGGGCACAGCTCCCCACTTCCCAGGAGTAAGGGAGGGTGACAGCCCTAACAGTGCTCTGTGCCAGACACCTGGCCTCACTCCCCTGGGTCGGGGCTGAGTGGCCCTTTCATCATCATCATCAATCGTATTTATTGAGCGCTTACTATGTGCAGAGCACTGTACTAAGCACTTGGGAAGTCCAAATTGGCAACATATAGAGACAGTCCCTACCCAACATTGGGCTCACAGTCTAAAAGGGGGAGACAGAGAACAAAACCAAACATACTAACAAAATAAAATAAATGGAATAGATATGTACAAGTAAAATAACTAACTAAATAAATAAATAAATAGAGTAATAAATGTGTACAAACATATATACAGGATATATATATATATATGTATATATATACAGGCCCTTTGGTGAAGACTTCCTGTTCTGCTCAGCCTTGAGGGTCTGGGCCAGAAACACTTAGGCCAAGGCTCTCCCAAGAGGCTTTGGGGCCACGACCCGGTCTCTGGGACCAATGTCCAGTATGTAGCCTGGCCTCGGCTCCTTTCAGCCTGGGGTCCAATGCCCAGCAGCCCTCTCAGCTGGTTTGCCTTCCAAGCACTGGTCATCCCAGGAAACCCCTAGGCCAGTGGGCCACTGTGACCCTCCCTCTCTCCCTTCTGGCCCCGGGCCTCCCCATCCCCCTCTGTTCCAGGCTCTACTTCTCCACACAAGCGCGGGGGGAGACCGACCGTGAAAAGCTGCTGTTGTCGTACCAGACCAATGACCAGATTGTCTTGGGCCTCTTCCCACTGGACAAGGAGCTGGCCCTGGAAATGGCTGCACTGATGGCCCAGGTCAGCTTGCGGCTAGGGTTCCTGGGGGGGTGGCTGGGGGAGGCCGGGGAATGGTGGGCATGCAGAGAGAGAGAGAGAGAGAGAGAAAGAGAGAGAGAGAGAGAGAGAGAGAGAACACCCACCTGCCTCTTTCTCCACCTTTTTCTGCCTCCTTCCCTCCCTGATGCCAGCCCACTGCCCCTACTGCCCCCCACTGCCTGGTGCCCTTAGTCTGTATCTGTTAACAGATCCCGCTCTGTTCACCAATTTCAATTCTGGTTGTTCTATTGGTCCACGAGACCTGGGGTTATCAGGATCAAATTGAAGAGTACAGGAGCAGCAGGTGTGTTTTAGAACATCTCTGGCCCTGGGGGTGCCCTCATGGGGAATTCTGCCGTTGCTGCTACCAGCACCACCTCTGCCCCCCACATTCCTCACCTCCCAGGCCTCCTCCCCCCCATCACATGCCTTCTGGTCTCCTCCCAGGTGGAGGCTGGAGATTTGGAGTGGCCGTCAGCGGCGGCCGGGCCGGCGGCCCTGGCCAAGGCCAACCAGGCTCTGAAGCAGGCCCTGGAGAGGTTCTACCCAAAACGGTATCGGGACGGCTGTTCCGAGGAACAGTTACGGTAAGCGAGAGCGCCCAGCTGGCCCCACCCCTCTTGAGGAGGCTGTTTTCGGGATCTCCCTGGCGAGCTAGGGGGCAGGGGCAGGGCCCAGGCCTTCAGGCCTTCTTCGAGGCCTGGTTTCCTGGGATGCTCCCCAAGAACAAATCATTCACCTGCCAGCCGGTAGTCAGCCGATGGGCAGCTAGTGGAGCAATTAGCGGACATATTCTCTGCCCATAAAGAGCTCCCAGCCTAGAGATGGGGACAGAAGTCTTCCAGAGGCTGATGGGGAGAGGGGGGAGTAGAGCTTACAGTCCTCTGCAAACCCTTTGGGGGTGGGATCACTGTCTACTGTATAATCCCCCCAGCACAGCATAGCTGGGCACACGACAGATGTGCAGCACCGCGCTCTGCCCACAGTAGGCACCCAGCACAACGTTCTGCCCAATATAGGCTCCCAGCACAGTAGTCTGAATGCAGTTGGGGCCCAGGCCAGTGCTCTGCAAACAGTAGGCACCCAGTATAGCACTCTACCCAGCAGCAGGCGCCCGGTACAGTGTTCTGCCCCCATAGGTGCTCAGTACAGAACTCTGCCCACAATGGGCACCCAGGCCTCTGCATGCAATAGGCACACACAGTACAGCATTCTGCACAGAGTGGACAACCAACACAGTGCACACAGGCAGGTGTGCGGTGCGTGGGCCGGGGACTGTTGAGAACGGTCACCCTTGGGGAGAGGGGGAGGTCAGTCGGCCAGGCCACAATTCTCACCTTCAAGGGGGGGCTCTTTCAACAGGCAGCTCTGCCAGCGACTGTCCATGAGATGGGCGGCTCTCCGGGGCCACAGTGCGGCCGACTGCGTGCGCATCTACCTGACAGTCGCCCGGAAGTGGCCCTTCTTTGGTGCCAAGCTGTTTCCTGCAAGAGTGAGGAATGGCTGGGGGGTGGGAGAGAGTGGGCACATTCATTCATTCATTCAATCGTATTTATTGAGCTTACTGTGTGCAGAGCACCGTACTAAGCGCTTGGTAAGTATGTCAGCAACATATAGAGATGTTCCCTACCCAACAACAGGCTCACAGTCTAGAAGGGGGAGACAGACAACAAAACAAAGTGTGTATATGTGTGTGTGCGCGCGCGCGTGTGTGCATGCATGTCTCTGAGTGTACATGTGCATATATGTGTCTTTGTGTGTGTATGGGTGCATATGTTTGTGCAAACCGGGGGCTGGGGCAGACTCATGGGAAGGGCTGGTGGGTGAGAGGGGTGGAAGGAGGGGAAAATTGTTGCCGGGTTCAGGGGCGGTGCCCAGACTGTGCTAAGTAAGGTCTGACTGGGAAAGAAGCAATGATCCACCCACAGAGATTTTTCTAATACCACCCAAAAACCCCGGTGGGGTTGGAAATAGTCCCAAGGCTGGGACGTGCTTCAGGGGTGCCCGGCCTGGGCTCGTTCTAATAACGAGGATAATTATGGGATTTATTTAGTACAGACTCTGTGCCAAGCACTGCGTGGAGCACTGGCAGATAGCCAGGATCCCTGAAGGGCTTATGGTCTAAGAAAGAGGGAGGCCGGGGATCTTCTCCCCACTGTCCCCACTGCACAGATGGCGACTCTGGGACCCAGAGAGGTCCAGTGCTGTGTTCGAGGTCACCCAGGTAAGTAGGGGTCTGGAGAAGAACCCAGGTTTCCTGGCTCCCGGCCTTGTGCTCTATCCAATAGGCCGTGCTACCCGTTCCGTCCCCAGGTTGGTTCGTTCAATCCCATTTCTAGGCTAAGTCTCTAGGGCTCGGACTGAGGGGTAAGGAAGTGGAGCTCCTAGGGTGGACACAGACACCAGCCTGCCCAGTCTAGGGAGTGGGGGTCCCCGGCACCAGGGCCAGCGGGGACTGGTGACGTGGCTGGCGTGGGCAACAAGTGTGTTGGAGAAACAGTGTTATCCTAGTGCATAGAGCGTGGACCTGGGAATCAAAAGGACCTGGGTTCTAATTCTGGCTCCGCCACATGTCTGCTCTGTGATCTTGAGCAAGTCACTTCACTTCTCTGGGCTTCAGTTACCTCATCTGTAAAATGGGGATTAAGATCATGAGCTCTGTGGGACAGGGACTGTGTCCAACCTGATTAGCTTGGATCAACCCCCTCACAGTACAGTGCCTGGTACATAGTAAACACTTAAATACCATAAAAAAAAGGGAAGTTGTTGGGCGCGATGGCAGCTGGGGCTGGACTGGGTTGGGGACAATGACTGACCTGAACCGCTCCTGGCTTGTCCCATTTGCCTCGGGCTGGCGGCCTGCGGAGAGCCGGCCTGGGAAGACTGGGCAATTCCGAGTGGTCTCTGGATAAACCCCGGATCCTGGAGGCTGAAACTGGCCCCGCTGGTCCTGCCCGTCCCTCAGTTCTGTCACCTCCATTCCGTAGCCCGTGACTCCGACTTCCCAGGAAAGCCCCAACGTGTGGCTTGCCGTGCATCAAGATGGCATCAGTGTCCTGGAACACACCTCCATGGTAAGGACAGGACCACGCCGTCAGTCTCTGCTGGGGCCGCTGAGAGTCACCGCTGTGGCCACAAGGCCGCTTTCATCCCGGGACTGGTGCCAGTCTCTGGCTGAGAGGTCTGGAGGGGTCTCACAACAGAGCTCTGAAGGAGACAATAGGGGCTGCTGTTGCATGAGGGTGGCAGGCTGGGCTCCTGTTTAATGAGGATGGCAATCCGGGCTCCGATTTCATCAAATTAGTGGGAATACTTGAGAAGTAGAGAAGCAGCATGGCCTAGTGGGTAGAGCGCAGGCCTGGGACTCAAACGGACCTGGGTTATAATCCCGGTTCTGCCTTGTCTGCTGTGTGATCTTGGGCAAGTCACTTAACTTCTCGGTCCCTTAGTTCCCTCATCTGTAAATTGGGGTTAGAGACTATGCGCCCCATGTGGGACATGGACTGTGCCCAACCTGATTAGCTTCTATCCAACCCAGTGCTTAGTACAGTGCCTGGCACATAGTAAGTGCTTAATACATACCATAAAAAAATCTCAATCCTGCACTTCTCTGGAAACCCAGGAAAACAGTGGGGATCTCACTGTTGCCCATCCTAGGGGCTGTTTGGAGTCCCTGTCCTTGCCAGGCCTCACCTGGCACCAGGCAGGGTGGGTGCTGGGGAAGAGCCGTATGTGGGGGACTCTCCTGGATATCGGTGGGGGGGCCTGACTGCTGGCAGCAAACCCTGGGCGAATGCTTGCTGGGGTCTGAAATAGGCTCGTGCCTGCGGACTGGGTTGAGAAGCATGAGGATTTGACTGCTGCATCTGTATCTTCTCGCGGGCCTCGGTGACCCGCCACTCGCCTCTCTCCACAGCGGCTAATGGTCACCTACGGGTACAAGAGTCTGATGACCTTTGGAGGTTACCGAGACGACTTCATGTTGGTGGTCAGCACTGTGCGGCCCCAGGGCGAGTCGACCGACAAACTGCTCTTCGCCATGGCAAAACCCAAGGTGGGTGGGGGGGTCTCTGCTTGGTGGGATTCAGGAACACGGGGATCCCGGGGACCCTGGGGTCGGGGGCTCTGGCTTCTGGGTGCCGGGGCCGTGATTCTGCAGGATGACCAGCAGAGAAAGCTGCTAGATGAGGCCCTGGGGGGAGGGACACTCACAGGGAGAAGGGCCGTGATGACACTGGACCATCTGCCTGCCAGCTGATGCCCACAAATGGAAAGAGGCTGGGGCTCAGACACCCCACAAACTACCTCCAGGTGGAGGAGGGGTGGGGGAGAGGGAATTTGGCTCCCTTAAAGTTGGACTCTTCTAAGGGGTCTGTCCCAGGGAGCTTCTCAGTGGCTGCTCCCCCAGTGAGCAATGGGTGATCCTGCGCTCCTGCTCCCCGCATCTTTCCAGCCCTGCCGCAGTACCAGCGGGCAGTGATCCCCCTCAACCCTGGATGTTCCTCTCTCCCTTTCCTCCTCTTCTTTCCCCTCTCCTCTCTCCATCTCCTCCACTAGTCCTTCTCCTCTCCCCTTCCCCCTTCTTCTGTCCCCTACCCCTTTCTCTTCTTCCCTACCCGCTTCTCCTCCCACCTTCTCCTCTCCCCTGCTCACTTTCTCCTCTGTCCCCTCTCCTCCCCCCGGCTTCCCTTCCTCCTCTCCCCGGCTCCCCCTTCTCCGCTCCCCTGTTCCCCCTTCTGTCCCCCGGTCCCTGGTCTCCTGTCCCCTCCCCACCCTCTACTGCCAATTCCTGGGGCCTGCAGTACTTGCTGAGTTGCTGCCACCCGAGGGCACTATGTACCCTTCCCAGCCCCCTCCTCGTATATACTGAGCGCTTACTGTGTGCAGAGCACTGTATTAAGTGCTTGGAGAGTACAATTCAGCAACAAATCGAGACAATCCATGCCCACAATGGGCTCACAGCCCTTGGGAAGCAGCTCCAGGCCTGAATCCGCCCACCTCTTCCCCTTATCTGATGTTCTAGATTCTGGAAGTCACCCTCCTGGCTGCCAGTTACATCAACAACTTCCACCAGCAGAAGGGCGCCGTCCACCACCTCTCCGCCCCAGCCCTGATGACCGCCCGAGTCGGAGCCCCCCAAGCTCAGGACCTGGGGAGCCGGCGCCCGTTGCCGGCCAGCCGGCCCACCAAGGGCCCCACTCTGCTGTGAGGGGCAAGTCCAGGGAGGGAGAGTCTGGGGCTCTCCCAGGCCACCCTCTGTCCCCGAGCACCCTGGAATCCTCTCCGAGCCACAACAGGATCAGAATGGGCAGGAATCATCTTCCCAGGAACCTCAACTGCTTACCTGTGGTGGACTCTCTGGGGGTCCTATGGGCCAGCCCTCTGCTTCTGGGCGGCACTGTCCGCTGCCCACCCCAGCAGCTGGGAGCTGTCCAAGCCTAGGGCCCCCTCAGCCTCCCAGGTCGACTGCTGGGTGAACCTGGCAGGCTTCTAGGAAGAGCGAGTTGCATCAGTGCAATATGGCCACAGTTTGGAGAAGACTAGAGTGGGCCGTGCAAGAAGTGGTTGCCGCTTCTCCTGGGAGGAGCTCCAGAGGGTCTGGCCGGGTACCACCAGCTGAGCTGGGGTGCTGGGGCACCCTCAACTCTGGTTGCTGGGGCACCCCCAACTCTGGTTGCTGGGACTGGGGCTCCTCTGCAGGGAGAGGTGGGTGGGATGAGTTTCCTGAAAGCAGCCACTCCCAGCCCAGCCTCCTGAGCTGCCCATCCATGGGCTTATCACAGTGAAGACCGAGATTCTCCTCCACGTCTCCCGCAGAAGGGGTTCTCCAGGTCAGGTGTCCACCGGGCCTGCCAGAAGCAAACCTGAGACTGTCCCAGGGTTTGACGCCTCGCCAGGACGTCTGGGTCCCCGGGCCCCTGGTCCAGAGGAGTGTGACCAGGTCCTGGAGGCTGGAGGCTATCGGCTGGGCTACCATCATCACCTCAACGCAATCCTAGTGAAGGGACATGTGGGACATGGCTCCACCCCAACCCCACCAGCAAGGATCCCCTCGGAGGAAGTGAGAAGCCCCCAGGCATCCTGGAAGGGAAGGACTCTGCTGGATCACCACTCCGGCCGCTAGCTACTGCTGGAAAAGCCCAGGAACCCGCCTTCTACCCATCGCCGATTAATGATGGTTTCTTCGGGGCCGGAGCCAAAGTTGCTGGGATGCCAGTAGCCCGTGACGCTGACGGGAACCATCAGTTGGATTTTCTGGCAGGGTCCACGGGTCTGTCCCACTGGGGGCATAGGCCTGTCATGGCCCGCTCCCATCCCAGCACACAGAGTCACATGCTGCTGCCATCTCCTAGTGTGGGCTACCCCTGGGGTGGCAGCTCCCCTTCCCCCAAGAACACAGCCTCCCCTGCTCCTGCTGAGAATAATAATAACAATGCCACCACCTCGTATTGGGCTACAAACCTTTTTCTTTTCAAAGGCACCTTCAAATTTTCTAACTATAACATCCCTGTGAGGTCAGGAAAGCAGGTAACACCCCTTTTTGACAGAGGAGAAAACTGAGGCCCAGAGAGATTAAGTAACCTGCCAGAAATTGCACAGCGGGCCAGGGAGAGACTGGGGCCTGGAACATTGGTCTGTCAACTCCCACTCCTGTGAGAGGGGTCTGGCTGCCAGCTGTGTGTGAGGCACTAGTGGCAGGAATGACCCCACCCCACTAACCCAAAACCCGTCCCTCAGCACACCCACTTAAATAGACTCGTTGTCAATCGTATTTAGTGCTTGGGAGAGTATAATAACAGTAACTATGATACTTATAAAGTGCTTACTATGTTCCAGCACTGTTCTAAGCACTGGGGTAATCAGGTTGGACACAGTCCCTGTCCCTCATGGGGCTCACTCTCTTAATCCCCATTTTACAGATGAGGTAACTGAGGCCCAGAAAAGTTAAGTGACTTGCCCACGACCACACAGCAGGCATGTGGCAGAACCAATATTAGAACCCAGGTCCTTCTGACTCCCAGCCCCCTCTTCTATCCAGTAGGCCATGCTGCTACAACAGAGGTAGTAGATATGTTCCCTGCCCAAAATGGGCTCCCGCCCCAGGAGGTATCATCCAGAGCTGAGTTCCACAGACTAATTGGAGCTGGCCCCCAGGCTGGTGACCAGTGACCGTGCGGCCACCAGTCCCATGGGTTTGGACTGCCCACACCATCCAGGGCAGCAGCTGGGGGTGGCAGGGCTGGGGCTTGGGAAGCAGAGACAGTATCTGGTGGGCAGGGCTTTGGGGTGGTCCAGGGGACTCTGAGTGCAAGGAAAGACAAGGCGGCTTGAACACCCTCACCTAGGAGAAGCAGTATTGCCTGGTGGATAGAGCACGGGCCTGGCCTGGTTTCTAATCCTGACTTTGCCATGTCTGCTGCGAGACTTTGGGCAAGTCACTTTACTTCTCTGTGCCTCAGTTACCTCATCTGTAAAGTGGGACAGGGGCTATGTCCAACCCAATTGCCTTGTGTCTACCCCAGTGCTTAGTATAGTGCCTGGCACACAGTAAAGCTTAACAAATACCATAAAGCGCTTAGAACAGTGCTTGGCACATATTAAGTGCTTAACAAATACCATCATTATAATAATAATTATTATTATTACCTTCAGTCTGGGAGGCTTGTGGTGGGGGCTGGGTGCCTCCAAGTCAGAATCAATCAATCAATCAATCATTCAATCGTATTTATTGAGGGCTTACTGTGTGCAGAGCACTGTACTAAGCGCTTGGGAAGTACAAGTTGGCAACATATAGAGACAGTCCCTACCCAACAGTGGGCTCACAGTCTAAAAGGGGGAGACAGAGAACAAAACCAAACATAAAACATGGGGACCTGCATGATGATGACGGTACTTGTTAAGTGCTTACTATGTGCCAAGCACTGTTCTAAGTGCTGGGTAGATTCAAGTTAATCAGGTTAGACACAGTTCCTGCCCACATGGGGCTCACAGAGGGAGAGCAGGAAGGAGGGAGAACAGGTATTTAATCCCCATTTTACAGATAAAGTAACTGGGGCACAGAGAAGCGAAGTGACTCGGTCAAGGTCACGCAGCAGACAAGTGGCAGAGGCAGGATTGCAACCCAGGTCCTCTGATTCCCAGACCCAGAGTCTTTCTTCTAGGTCACACTGCTTGCCAGGAGCACTGTGGGAGCATGCACACCTCCAGGCCAGGAACGAGGCAAACGGTCAGGATGCCCCCAGGCTGAGAAAAAATAGGGATGGAGGGGTTGGGGGCAGGATTCCCCCAGGTTGGGAGTGAGGGGGGTTGGGAGGGGCCAGGTCCCCTTGGGTGCATTCAGGGCTGAAGAGGGACTTTGTGCAGAGGTGCCCGAGGAGGAGGAGGAGGAGGAGGAGGAGGGGGAGGGAAAGGAGGAGGAGGAGGAGTAAAGTTGACTCCTACTGCATTCGCCCTCAGGGTCCAGGTTAGCACCCAGAGCTGAGTCTCCAGCATCCACAGCCTAGCGTCCAGCTAGGTGGGAAAGAGCGGATGCTGGCAAAATCATGCCCACAGCCACCTGGGTTAGTCTGCTCTCACAGAGACCCAGGCCCAGGCCAGGGCCCTTCACTACTGGCAGGAAGGGGGCTGTGGCTAGATCAGAATCTCCTTGTTGCTCCAACTAGTAGTATCATGATGGGGTCATGATGGTCCTTAAACCACCCTCTGGTGCCCCAGTGTCCCATGCCTGTGGTGCACTGTTCTGGCAGTGTTCCATGCCCACAGTGCTGGCCAATGTTTCATGTCCACAATGCCCTGTACTGGCAGCCCCCCGTGCCCACAGTGCCAGTTCCAAACTCACATCATCGCTAACATCCTCCCTTTCCTTTCCATCCAAACTGCTACCACGTTAATCTGAGCATTTATCTCTATCCTGCCTCAGCTACGGCATCAGCCTCCTTGCTGACCTCCCTGCTTCCAGTCTCTCCCCTTCATTGCTTACTTCATTCTGCAGCCCAGATCGTTTATCTAAAAAAAAAAAACGCTGCAGCCCGCTGCCCCGGAGACCCCACCTTCTGCAGTCCTCTCCCCCCCTCCCCGCGACCCCTCCTCTGCAGCCCCCTCCCCGCCCAGTTCCCCCCCTCTCCCCAATCCCCAGCGAGGGGAGTGGGGAGCCCCGAGAGACGCCCGAGGGCGCTGGCTACAGTCATGGATTCTAATCCCGACTCCGTCACATGTCTGCCGGGTGACCTTGGCCAAGTCACTTCACTTCTCTGGGCCTCAGTTCCCTCATCTGTAAAATGGGGATTGAGACTGTGAGCCCCATGTGGAACAGGGGACTGTGTCCATCCCGATTTGCTTGCATCCACCCCAGAGCTTAGTAATAATAATAATGGTATTTGTTAAGCGCTTACTATGTGCCAAGCTCTGTTCTAAGCGCTGGGGGTGGGGGGGTGGGGGAGAATCAATCAATCGATCAATCAATTGTATTTATTGAGCGCTTACTGTGTGCACAGCACTGTACTAAGCGCTTGGGAAGTACAAGTAGGCAACATACAGAGACAGTACTTACCCAACAGTGGGCTCACAGTCTAATCAATCAATCAATCAATCAATCATATTTATTGTGCGCTTACTGTGTGCAGAGCACTGTACTAAGCGCTTGGGAAGTACTAAGCGCTTGGGAAGTACAAGTAGGCAACATATAGAGACAGTCCTTACCCAACAGTGGGCTCACAGTCCAATCAATCAATCAATCAATTGTATTTATTGTGTGCTTACTGTGTGCAGAGCACTGTACTAAGCGCTTGGGAAGTACAAGTTGGCAACATATAGAGACAGTCCCTACCCAACAGTGGGCTCATAGTCTAAAAGAATGTGGAAATACAATACAAAAGAGGAGGAAATACACGGTCATCAGGTTGTCCCACGTGGGGCTCACAGTCTTAATCCCCATTTTGCAGATGAGGTAACCGAGGCACAGAGAAATGAAGTGGCTTGCCCAAAGCCGCACAGCTAACAAGTGGCGGGGGCGGGATTAGAACCCATGACCTCGGACTCCTAAGCCCGTGTTCTTTCCACTGAGCCACGCTGCTTAGTGCTTGGCACGTAATAAGGGCTTATCAAATCCCGCAATTATTATTATCATTATTATTATAATACGAGTGACGGCCCGCTGGGCCCCGCCTGCCCCGACATTTGGGAGCCCCCGGGTGGGCCCCGTCCCCGGCCAACTACAATTCCCAGCATGCCCCGCTGTGACCGGGAGTTAGATGCTGTAGCGTTTCCAGGGCAACCAGGAAGTGAAGCTCCCGCCGCCGAGTCCGCCGTCCAGCCACGATGCCCAGGTGCCTGCCCACCGTGCCAGGCCCCGCGCCCTGTCCTCACCCCTGCCCCCTGCCCCACCGACGACTCCCCCTCTCCATCCCCCATCTTACCTCCTTCCCTTCCCCACAGCACCTGTATATATGTATATATGTTTGTTCATATTTATTACTCTATTTATTTATTTTACTTGTACATATCTATTCTATTTATTTTATTTTGTTAGTATGGTTTTGTTCTCTGTCTCCCCCTTTTAGACTGTGAGCCCACTGTTGGGTAGGGACCGTCTCTATATGTTGCCAATTTGTACTTCCCAAGCGCTTAGTACAGTGCTCTGCACATAGTAAGCGCTCAATAAATACGATTGATGATGATGATGGTGACTGGCCGCGGGACAACTCCAAGCGGGGACCTGGGGCCCTCTTCGACAGGGTCAGGGTCCCATCCGATTCCCTTGTCTCTTGCTTAGCACAGTGCTTGGCACGTAGTTAAGCGCTTACTAAATGCCATCGTCACCACCGTCGAGCCCGTGCTTCCCAGCCCACTCATACCTGCCCGGGTTCCTTTACTCACGAGGATCCCTCGCCTGCCCCCTCCCCTGCCCCCTCCCCACCCTCCCTCACCCCTGCAGCGAAACTCTGTGGGAGATTGCCAGAGCCGAAGTGGAGAAGAAGGAGAAACCCGAAGGAGGTGGCGATGGGGAAAAGTCGGTCTTCTTCGTTGGCAGTAAGAGCGGGGTAAGGCACCCACCTTCACCCAGTGTGCCGAGAGCCAGTGTGGGGGTGTGTGGCTCTGGGGGCTGGGCAGCGCTAGGCTCCGTCTAGATCTCCATCTTGCCCTTGCCGGCCCGTTGTCCAGTGGCCCAATTAAGCTCCTCTCCAAACCTGAAATCAAAGGCCAAAACTGAGGATGGTGGAGATCGGGGAGCCGGTCCTGGGAGTGCTGAGGTTGACGAGGTTGACCCACGACCTCGGAGAGCTCAGGGGAATGTGGGAGACAGGGCCTAGACACGGCAGGTTAGGGACCGAGAGGCCAACGGTTATGGCATCAGGGAGTGGGAAGATGGAGAACCATCATCGAATGGTCTGGCTTTGATTGGTGCTGGGCAGCTGCTGTGTGCAAAGCGCAGTGCTGGGCGATTGCAGTCACTGCGGGGGCTATGGGCGATGGGAAGGTGGCAGTACATTTGCCCCATTTCCCACCCTGTGACAGGAGCCTGCCTGGGCTGGGCGCTCTGCCTCAAGGGAGACTGAATGAGGCTGGGGCTGCAGCAGGGCCTGCCTCTGGACCGATAGTTGGTCTGGATGCTGTGAACCAAGGGCTTTCCTCTTCCTCCTACTTCTCTGCCTCCTCCTTTTCTGTTTCCCCAGGGGAAGACAACC
This sequence comes from Tachyglossus aculeatus, assembly GCF_015852505.1. Taxonomy (NCBI): domain Eukaryota; kingdom Metazoa; phylum Chordata; class Mammalia; order Monotremata; family Tachyglossidae; genus Tachyglossus; species Tachyglossus aculeatus. The sequence goes on from NC_052074.1 coordinate 585,688, forward strand.
ATAATCCTGAGGTGCCTTGACAGGTATGTGTGTGAAGTCTTAGCCCAGCTGCCTTTCTGGCATGGCATGGGCACTGGTACCAAGGGGTGTCTGCAGCCCTGATGGAGGCGCTCACGGCCCCCGGCACGGGGGTGCAGCGGGGAGTCCTTCCAGGGTGGCGGTGCCACGATGGGCAGCCCCAGTCTGCCCTGCAACCCAGCTGTCAGCCAGGACACCTACCTCTTTCTTGGCCTCTACCTTCCTCCCTGCCCCTCTGTCCCCTGTCCAGCTGCCCCCTGCTCACTGCCCCTCACCATCAGTCTCACCAAACTCTTTGCCCCATGAGCCCCTCTGAGCCCCACGGGCAGACTTGACTTGTCCCATTTTCACACACACACACACACACACACACACACACACACTCTCTCTCTCTCTCTCTCTCTCTCTCTCTCTCTCTCTCTCTCTCTCTCTCTCTCTCTCTTTCTCTCTCACTCTCTCGTATCCCCAGAGTTAGCAGGCACACTCAACCCCTGGTACTGATTACATGTGTGTGTGCGCGCACACACACACACACACACATGCACAACCGCACACACAGATGAATGTGTACACACAACTCCCCAGTTCTGCTTTCATCCCCAGGGGGTTCAGAGAGAGGGACAGGAGGAGGGAGCCCCTGAGGGAGGCAGGGCAGAAGCGGGCAGATGCTGGCAGGTGCTGAGGGGAGCCGAGGGGACGAATGGGAGGAGCAGGGGCTAGGGAGGTGGAAGGGGGGAGAGCGCAGGCCTTCCCAGCCTGGCCTTCCCACCCCCTTGCCCCAGCACTGGCCCCTTGGCCACATTTATACACAGACACTGTGGAATTTTGGGCTAACCTGACTTGTGCCCCAGGAGCCCTGTCTCATACCAAGCTGCCATTCTCTAGCCAAGGGCCTCCAGGGCAATGATATGGGCCTGGGCACATCCCTGAGGCATGGGCCTGTGGGGTGGCTCTGTGATGTCTCACTGTGGCACGGGGCCAGGGCATGTCATCATGAGAGGGTCTGGGGATGGGGCCCAAAGCGGGGTTCTGGGGTATGGATCTATGGGTTGTTACTGTGACCTGTGCCCATGGCATGGGCCATGGTGCCAGTTCATCTGGGGGGTGGGTGGCGGGCCAAGCCCAGCCCTGGAGGTGACAGCTGTTTTCCTGGCGCAGGGACGAGCCGGCCAGGCCGACATTGGCACTGGAGTACACCTTTGGGCGCCGGGCCCGGGGCCACAACACGGTGGGTGTCCAGCTTCCAGGGAGGCCCACGCTTGGTGCCCAGAGCTGATGGGGAGAGCAGGGCGTATGCCTAAGGCACCCAGAGGCCCCCCTGGGAGTGGCCTAAACTGGTGCCTCCACTGGCCCAGGGGAATGTCCAGTCCGGCTGCTCCCTCCCCTGACCCAGATCTGGGGAGTTGGGTGTGCCAGGCCTTGCCTGGGGGATGTGGTGCAGTTAGCACTGGGGGGAATTGAGGGACAGGTGGGCGGAGATGCACAGGTGGGTGCCCGGAGCTCCTGTGACTAGCCCCTTATCCCTTGTTGCTGGAAGGCTGCCTGCTGGGGTGGGGAGCTGGGGTGGGGGTGGGGCCGGGACAGGGCTGGCAGTGGGCAGAGCATCTCAGGGTGGGCGTGAGAGATGGCTTTCTTGATGCTGAGGGAGGTCACCGTTTTCCAGCCCAAGGACATCGCTCACTTCTGGGAACTGGGCGGGGGGACGTCCCTGCTGGACCTGTCAAGGATCCCCATCACGGCCGGCAGCCTGCGGTGAGGGCGGCGGTGCCTGCCGGCCCCCAGGAGCCGTGGTGCCCTGAGGCCAGCGGGGACCCCACAGAGCCTTCGGAACCGCCATCTCATTCTGCCCACACCAAGTCCCTGGCGCTCCCTAACCACCCCAAGCTTTGCTCCTCCGACACCAGCCTGCTCACCGGGCCTCAGTCCTGTCCTCTGCCTGCCACCCCCCCCCCCGCTTCACATCCGGCAGACTGCTGGTCTCCCCATCTTCAAACGCCTCTAAAATCCCATCACCCCCAGGAGGCCTTCCCTGCTTGATCGCTCATCTCCCCCAGCCCCTCTACTGCCTCTCAGTCCCTTCCCCGGCCCCTAAGCACTTCCCACTTATTTGCTCCCCACCTTAGCACCCATGTACATAGGTTTAAGCCTGGTAGTTTCCTCCTTTCTGTAAATTATTTTAATGTCTGCCTCCCCAGCTAGACTGGCAGTTCTTCAAGGAGAGGGACGGTGTCTCCCAACTCCAGTGTATCAAACTCTCCCAAGTGCTCTGCACACAGGTGATGCTCAGTCTATAGCATTGCTTAATGGATCGATTGAGTCCCAGAGGACAGCTCAGCGCCTGGCCCGAGCTCCCCAGAGCCATCAAGGGCAGAGCTGGGCCTGGGACCCAGGTGTCCTGACTCCCAAACCCACATTTCTTCCCCAAGGCCCCGCTGCCTCCCTGTTTGAGTCTCATCCAGAGAGCTGAAGTAGCTCCAGGCCCTGATGCTTTCTGTGAAGTGTGAGGGATTGGCTGTGTGGTGGGCGGGTGTGTGGCTGTATGGGTGTGTTGGTGTGCAGGCGTGTGACTATACGGGTACGGCGGTGTGCAGGTGTGTGACTGTGCAGGGAAGGGTGAGGTGGGAGAGGAGGGGCTGGGAGGAGGTGTGAGCAGGGGAAGACCTTACCTGAGGCCTTGGGGCGCAGGGTGAGGCCCAACTTGGCTCTGTATCTGTCTCCAGGACGTTTTCTTTAGTTCTGGTTCTGGACCTATCGCGGCCCAACGAGCTCTGGCCCACTGCGGACCACCTGCTCAGGGCCGTCAGGACCCACGTGGAGAGCCTGGGCCAGCCTGGCACCCGAGCTGCCGCCGCACCAAAGACATGGAGCCCAGTGCCCAGGGATCATCCGGTGTGTGGTCCGGCCGTAACCCCGCTCAGGTCCAGGCCATCCTTTCCCGTGCCCCAGGCCCTCCCCGCCCCAGGCCTGCCGCACCCCTCCTTGTCCCTGGGTGGGCACCCCTGATATTCTTACTGGCATTGCAGGATCGGGAGTTCATTGATCCATTCCCCATTCCCCTGGTGATCATCGGCAGCAAGTACGACGTCTTCCAGGTGAGAAGCCCGCCCGGACGGCCCTGGGTCAGCGAGTGGCAGGAACAGGAGGAAGGGAATGGGGGAAGACAGGGGAGCGGTATGCGAGAGTCTGGGGGAGGGGAAAGCGGTTGGTCACTTGGAGGAGGGCAGCAAGCCAGGGTCACTGGGAGAAGGACAATCGCTCAATCAATAGTATGTATTAAGTGCTTACTGTGTGCAGAATGCTGTACTAAATGCTTGGAAGAATACAGTTCAAAAGAGTTGGTTGACCCAACTCTTACAGTCTAGAGGGAGAGACAGAAATAAGTCAATTAGTGGTATTTATTGAGCACTTTATGTATGCAGAGCTCAGTTTAAGTGCCTGGGAGGTTTCAAGATGCCAGGGAGAGAACCTGTGTTGGGTATTCTCCCTACGGTTTGGGAGAAATGGACCAGTGGGCCATATCAGCCATCCTTCTGCAGCATTGCAGGAGGAGGCTGTAGAGAAAGTACTGTGGCCTAGTGGAAAGAGCAAAGGTTTGGGAGTAGAGGCCCTGAGTTCTAATCCTGGCTCTGCCACTTGTCTGCTGTGTGACTTCGGGCAAGTGTCTTCACTTCTCGGGACCTCAGTTTCCACAGCTATGAAATGGGGATTCAATACCTCTTCTCTCGCCTACTTAGACTGTGGGCCCCATGTGGGACAGGGACTGGGTTCAACTTGATTGTCTTGTATCTGTCCTATTGCTTAGAACGGTGCTTGGCACACAGTAAACATCTAACAAATACCATTAAAAAAGTGTTGGTAGACAAATTCCCTGCCCATAGCAGACGTTAAAATAAATAATTTATAGATATGGAGTATAGGGATACTCTCCTCACCTACATTCCCACAGCACTTATGTTCATATCCTTATAGTCTGCCAATTCCCCTATCTGTCTTTAATTTTAAGTCTGTCTACTCCTGTAGAGTGTAAGCTTGTTGTGGGCAGGGAATGTATCTACCAATTGTGTTATAGTGTACTCTCTCAAGCACCTAGTCTAGTTCTCTCTGCACAGTGCTCAATAAATAGCATTGATTAATCGATTGATAGTTGAAGCCATGGGAGCAGATGAGCTTTGTTCTCCGTATGAGAGAGAGGTATCCCGTGGCTTAGTGGAAAGAGCCCGGGCTTAGAAGTCAGAGGTCATGGGTTCTAATCCCACCTCCACCACTTGTCAGCTGTGTGACTTTGGGCAAGTCGCTTAACTTCTCTTTGCCTCACCTGATCTGTAAAATGGAGATTAAGATTGTGAGCCCCATGTGGGACAACTTCATAACCTTGTATCTTTCCCAAGCACTTAGAATAGTGCTTGGAACATAGTAAGCACTTAACAAATGCCATCGCTATTATATGGAGAATAGAAGGGGAGCCAGAACAGAGCCTTGAGGGACCCCCACCCATAGTAAGAGGGTGGAAGGCAGGGAAGGTGCCCGTGAAAGAGACTGAAAATGAACATCCAGAGAGAAAGGAGAACCAGGAGGAGATAGTGTCAATGAAGCCAAGGTTGGATAATGTTTCCAGGAGAAAGGGGTCATCCACAGCGTCCAAGACAGATGAGAAGTTGAAGAGGATTAGGATGGAGTAGAGGCTGTCAGATTTGGCAAGAAGGATGTCACCGGTGACCTAGTAGAGGGCAGTTTCCATCGAGTGAAGGGGGCGGAAACCAGATTACAGGGGGTTAAAGAGAGAATTGGAGGAGAGAAAGTAGAGGCAGCCGGTGTAGACAATTCACTGGAAGTTTGGAGAGGGAGATGGGGCAATAACTGGAGGGAACCAGTTAGGATCTAGGGAGGGTTTTTTTGAGGAAAGGGAAGACATGAGCATGTTTGAAAGCAGTGGGGAAGAAGCCCTGGAAAGTGAACAGTTGAAGATGGTGGACAGGGAGAGAAGAAGGCAGGGGCAAATGTTTAGATAAGGTGCGAAGGAATGGGGTCAGAGGTGCAGATGGAGGGGTGGATTTTGAAAGGCAGTGGGAGATCTCCTTTTGAGATACTGCTGGGAAAGATGGGAGAGTCGAAGAGGGGGTGGGAGAAAGGTGGGACTGTAGAGGACCAGGGGAGATTTTAGGGAAGCCGTCAGCAGGCCATGGTCACGGGGGGAGGAGCCACAGCCACTGTGACCACCTGATCCACTCACTGACCCCCCCAGAATCTGGACTCTGAGAAGAGGAAAGTGATCTGCAGGACCCTCCGGTTTGTGGCACATCACCATGGGGCCACGCTGATGGTGGGTTTTCACGCCGGAGGTCCTGGGGAACATGGGTGGTGCTCAGTGGAATGGAGAGGGTGCTGGGGAGGCCCGGGGAGCACAAAGGGGGGATCCCAAGAAGTATGAGGGAGATTTCTGGGGGTGCTGGAAAATGTAGGGGGTGCAGGGGGACTCCCATTTAGGAGCACCAGAACAGGACAGACTTGGGCCTCCCATATCCCAGAAGTCGGAGGTTCATCTTCCTCCTCACAGCATGGATTGTCGGATGCAGGGTATTGTGCTAAATGTTGTGTGCCCTAAATAGGGTCAGTGACAATAGTAGAACAAAGGAGTTCACGTTCTGGAGGCCTCGGGCCCAGTCTCCTCCTACTCCTCCCTTCTCCCTCCCCAGTGGGCAGAGGTTGCTCATAAATGGCGCCAACCTGCCCAGAGCTGCCTTATCGGGCCTGGTCTCGTGATGAAGAAGCCTGACCCGTCAGCCATTCTGTTCATTTCTTCAGTTCACTGGCAAATCAGAAGCGCTCCTGCTGAAAACCCGCTCGGTGATCAGCCACTTGGCATTCGGGGTCGGTGTTGATCGGAGGTAATGGAGTTGGGGGACTGGAGCCAGGGTGCCCGGGTTTTAGTCCCTCTCTGTGACTTTGGGCAAGCCACTTACCCTCTCGGAGCTCCAGTTTCCTCACCTGTACAATAATCAGGAGAGTCCTGCTCTCGCCCCCACTTGGCCGGTGAGTCCCACGTGGGATGGGGGCTGGATTCCATCCGATCATCCGGGGTCTGCCCCAGTGCCCAGCACAGAGTAAGTGCGAAGTACTTCCTGTAATAATAATGAAAGGGGCATTCTGCGAGGAGATGCTTGAGCTGCAGAATGGCAGAGTTCTCCCACGGGAGAGGAGTCCCGGGAGACGCCTTGCCACCTTCATGCTCACTCTCCCCTTGGGGCCGTATTCAGATTTCACTGCCAGAGAGGTCCTGCAGGCACCAACCCTCTAAGGGGCCCATTGCATCGCGGACCCCCCCACCCCCGGCAGTGTCTTTGCTCCCAGACCCCTTGCTGATTGTGCCACGGTCGTTTCTGAGTCTCAAGGTCTCCCAGTTGCAGGCCTTCCATGGGAGGGTGCCCAGCAGGGCCCAGGAGTTCGGGGAGACCTGTCTCAGATTCCAAGCTGGCCGGGCCTGTCAGCATCTGGATCCTGCTCTGTTTCTCTCTCTCTCTGTGTCTCTGCCTGTGATCGGACAGTAAGGCCCTGACGGTGGATCAGAACAAGCCCCTGTTCATCCCAGCTGGGCTGGACTCCTTCAGCCAGATAGGTAGCATAGCTCCCTGGGCTGGCGGGTGGGCTCGGTCTCCCGCATTTGATCATGTCCACCTGACCTCACCCTTGGTCGGTTAGCCCCATCCCCACAGCAGCTCCGAGCCACTGTCCCAGACAGACAGGCAGACCCTGGTCTAGCCTCACCTCCCTCTGGGTCCCCAGGGCCCCCACTTCCTATCTCCCCTTGAGGGTTGGGATCTGCAGGAGCTGAGGCCTGAAGGGTCCACGAGCTGGGTGAGGCCCGGGGCTTGGGGACCCACTGTCCCCTCTCCTCCTGCCCCCTCCTCACTGCTCCTGCCGCTGCCCCTCGTGAGCTGCTGCTGAGTACGGGGTCCTGCTTGGCTCAGGAGAATGACCTCATGCATCCTGTGGGAGCGCATTGGCAATCAGTCAGTCAGTGGTATTTGTTGAGCGCCGACTGTGTGCGGAGCTCTAGACTGAGAGCACTTCAAGAGTTGTCCTAGCAGCCACCTGGTGAAGGTTGGGGGTGGGGCAGAGGGAGGGATTTCACTTGGTAACCATAGCTCAAGTCCCACAGAGTTTGGCCTCTCCCAAATGCTCAGTGCAGTGCTCTGTGCAGTCATTGGTCAGTAAATACAGTTGATGGACTGACTGACCAAGTGACCGGCCGGCTGATTGACCGATTGACTGTGCAGCTGCCCTGGTTTACCAACTCTTCCATGTTCGACCCCGACGATAGGGCCACCTCCTGCCGCCGCCGGAGACGTCGGGAAGCTGCGGGTGCAGACGCCCCTGCAGCTGTGGAAGGAAGTCTACGACAAAGCCTTCCCGCTGCAGGTCGGTGGCCTGCGCTTCCCCAAGACCAGCCCCGGGGGCTCCCAGGGAGGGCTTTCCAGGGAGACTTGGGACCATGTGGGCCCTGGTCCCCACAGCCCCACCCCCCGCAGCCCCAGCTGTAGGCTTGCACTGGTGGGTGCCCTGCTCTTTTTGGACGGGGATTGGCTAGGATGGGCTGCCACCGGCCACTTGGGAGACCCAGGCCCAGACGGTGTGGGGCAGAGTCGTGGCTGGGGTCTGTGGCCCAGCCCAGCCCTTGGGGGGTTCTGGACGCTGTTCAGGCCAAAAGTGACCGCAAAGACCTCAAGGACCCAGGCCGTGACCCCCAGTATGCCGAGCGCGAAGTCGACGCCATGCGAGCTCAGAAGGACCAGGTGAGTGAAGCTGCTCAGGGTCCGTCTCTGGACCGGGAGCCGGGGGAGGTGGGGGCCAGGGCAGCTGTTGAGGAAGGGTGAGTTGTGGGGAGCCAGAGGCCTCCTAAACCCCTGCCTCCCCTAACCAGTCCACAAGCCTCAGAGAAGCAGCATGGCGTAGTAGCACAGGCCTTAAAGAGTCAGAAGGTCATGCGTTCTAATCCCACCTCCACTACTGGTCTGCTGTGACCTTGGGCAAGTCACTTCACTTCTCTGGGCCTCAGTTACCTCATCTGAAAATGGGGATGGGGACTGTGAGTTCCATGTGGGACAGGGACTGTGTCTAATCTGATTTGCTTGTATCCACCCCAGTGCTTAACACAGTTCATAGCACAGAGTAAGTGCTTAACAAATACCCAGAGGAGTGGGGCGGGGCGGGCAGGTGCCCAAAGCAGACCTGCCCAAGGAGGCAGAGCTGCTCTGCAAAGGGAGAGAGTAGAAGATGAGGGTGCTGGGCTATGGCCCGGCGCCATCCCCCTCCCTACCACCCACTGCCCACACGCCCACCCCAACTCCTGGGCTTTCAGGGCCTGAGGAAGAGCGCAGGGCTTGTCCCCATTTGGCTGCATGCTACCGCTGAAGAAGAGATGGGAGCGGGGCCAGAGACAAGTCCAGGAGTGCCGGCCCGCTGTGGGTGCCCGCTGTGGGAGTGTTGGGGGAGGGTTCTGCCAGCCTGGCTCGCGGGGAGGGTGGGGTGGGGGGCCACAGAGGCCAGGAGGCCCTCATCTGAGGGTTTCTGGCTCAGGAAGTGGGCGGATAGCGCCTTGTTATAGGGAAAGTTTATCAAGGCCGGGTGCACTCCGATTCCCTGGAGAGGGTGTCTCACCCACTGGGGAGCAGGGAAGGAGAAATCTCAGAAGAGGATGGAGTGACAGCCCCCCTCACACCTTGTGCCCCATCCGCTTACCCCTGCTTACTGAGGCCTGATGGGGCCTGGAGCCTTCAAGTGATGGGGAGGGCAGGAGCTGTCAGCCGTGGACTGTTTGTGGCTGTCTCTTGTCATTCTGCCTCTGATGGCCAGCTCGGCTTCAGCTCCCTACCGTTCCTGACCTCGTGGTTAGGTGCCCTGGTGCTTTTTCGCCCAGCGACGTTCCCACTGAATAATAATAGTAGTAATAATAATGGTACTTGTTAAGCGCCTACTATGTGTCAAGCACCGTTCTAAGCGCTGGCGTAGATACAAGTTAATTTGGTTGGACACAGTCCCTGCCCCACATGAGGCTCACACTCTTAATTCCCATTTATAGGTGAGGTAGTTGAGGCCCAGAAAAGTGAAGTGAGTTGCCCAAGGTCACACAGAAGACAAGTGGTGAGCTGGGATTGGAATCCTGGTCCTTCTGACTCTATCCTCTAGGCCATTATGCTTCCTATTGCTTGGGGGCCCAATCTCTTTAGGGGTAGGGTGGAGTGGGGGAAACAACCCAGGCCTTTCTCCCTCCTCCCAGCCAGCACCCCAGCGCTCACTCACTCACCACTGCAGCCCCAGGCCACCGTGAGTCTGGGCATGACCTGGGGCAGCAGAGTAGGCTGGCGCCAGGGGCCAGGGCTTAGCCAAGACTGGGCCGAGGAGGCCAGCTGCCCGCTTCACTGGTGTGGTGGACTGAGGACCGAAGGATAGGGAGGGAGAACAAGGCTGCCCGGCCCCACACTGCCTGGCTGCACTTTCAATGTTCCCTTGGGCGAGACACTGCAGCCAGAGCTACAGTCCGTAAACACCAGACCCTCCCCCAGGCCCCCAGCCCAGAGGGAGAGTCAAGCAGAAGCATGCCCATTCCACTCCTAGCCTGGGCAGTGGCTGGTGAGTGGAAGGCAATCTGCTACCAGTCAAAACTCACTTGTGCTGGGCAGCAGCGGCACGGGAGAGAGTCAAGGGCGGAAACTCAAGTTTGCTACACAGAAGAAAGCAATGGTAAACCACTTCCATGGTCTTACCAAGAAAACGTTGTGGATAAATGACCAGAACAATCGCAGATGGAGATGGGGCGTTCTGGGTGAGATTGGTCCATGGAGTCGCTATGGGTTGGAAATGACCCGACAGCATAAGACAAGAGGAGGTACAAGGGGAGGGGCCTGAGGGCACCCAGCCCCTGCCAGCTCTCCATGACTTAGGCTTAGTGAGCTAGTTGTCTCTCTGTGGGGCAGAGTGATCTGGTGAGGGTCTTGAGGGTTCCAGCTCGAGCACGGACCTGGGCATAGTCCGGGCCCCACGAACGGGCCGAGGCATCAGGGCCCAAGCTTTGACTCAGAGCCGGGACTCAGAGCCGTCTGGTTCTTCCGAGCCCGGCCTAGCTCCTTCCAGTGCCTGGCCTGGGGTCTAACTGGAGAACGCTGGGTGGGCCTAAGGTCTTGGTAGCGGCTGAGTGGCGCGGCTGTGTCTGTTGTAGGAGCTGGAGCAGTACAAGAGGAGCGCTGCCAAGTCCTGGAGAGAAATCAACTTGGAACCATGAGGTGTGCCCGGCCCGCTGCCTGGCCCGCGGGCAGCAGCGGCCTCTTGGTTCTTGGCCTGGTCCGAGGGCAGGCCAGGTCCCAGAGGGTGGGAAAACTGGTGGCAGCACAAACCCCAGGTGATTTTGGTTGATGGGAAACAGTTTTTACCAGTGAACTGCCTCCCGGGTGGCTTTGGATGGAATCTCTGCCCTTACCAGAGCCCAACCCCCCAACACCCACCCACCCACACAAACACATGCACACCATGCCCAACACACTCATGCACACGCACACACACATGCACACACAGAAGTTCCTGATCTTAGGGCCGCCACGTGCCTGGGCTATTTCCCCACTTGCCTTGAAGCCAGAGCTGGAAGAATCCCTGGCTCGTGGAGGTTTCCTTGTTGGTGTGGGGATTCCCTCATGGAAGTCCTGCCTCCCGTGATCTCGCCATCCATGATCACACCACCGTAGTCCCATAGCCCATAGCCTCATCACCTATAATCACACTGGCTGTGCCCTTGTTGCCCATGATCCCTTTGCCCTTGGAGTTTGGAACCGTGAGGCATGCTTGGCCCCAGGTGACTTCCTTCGGGACAAGGGGCCTGGAGGCGGGTCAACATAAGGATGGGCAGGGAAGCGCCTGTCTCCAAGCCACTGGGAAGACCTCCAACAGGGTGCCCCCCCCCCCCCCCAAGGGGTTTTGAATGGCCAACTACAGCCCTGGTCGGGGACCCTCCAGGAGCTGACGTTTCATCCCAGGGAGGGGGAGTCATTCCTGAATAAAACGTCTACTCCAGCACCCGTCTCCTTTCCTGGCCCAGTGGGTGGGGGGCTGCCAGCTAGAGGCGGGGGTTGGGGAGGGGGCATAGTGGAATCGTGGCTCAGTCACTTGGTCTGATTGCTTTGTGGGCACCTGAGTCCCTGCTGGCACCCAGTTCCTCATGGGTATGGCAGCCAGAAGGAGCTGCTCTGGGAAGGACCATTCCGCTCCTGGGCAGGGGCTGATCTTGGGAGTTGGAGGTGGGTTGGGGGCGAGGGGGCATGCAGATTCACCTGTGCGGGACAAAGGTCACTAAACACATCCTCCTCACTCCAGCAGTCTAGCTGTCCACCTCTGCCCTCCCACCCGCTGTCTCGTCCAGCAAACGCCCGCTCAGTTGGTCAGATGAAGAGATACTCGGTGATAGAAGTGTGAGAAGATATCACAGGTTTCCTTCCAACAGACTCACTGATGGAGTTTGAAATAATCATGTCCTCATGCTCCGGACCTGGGATAAAATGGCCCAACCCCGGCCTGCCTCAACCCCACCTTCACTATCCTACCTGGTTGGCACAGAAACACTCCCAAGCCACTGGGGCCCGGGAAAAACTTGTGACCTTCTCCGGGCTGCCCTTCCGAGGGAGCCAGGAGGAAGCAGGGAAAGTTGGGAGGGGGTCTGGTGGGGGCCGGAGAAGGCTGCATCCTCCAAGAGGAAGGCAGGGATGACGGGCTACCTGCCGGGCTCCCCAGTGCTGTGGCCTCGGAGGCCAGAGGGTGACCAGAGACACACATCTCCCAGAGTTCGTGGGGAAACTAGGCCAGGGTGATGTACCCAGGGAGGAGGAGGGGGGCAGGGGCAGCAGCGACTGCCATCCAGCCCACACCCTCTCACCTCCTGGACATCTCTTCAAGGATATCCTGCTGGCGTGTCTAAACCCAAAATTCTTCCTTCCCAAGCCCACTCCTCCAAACTTTCCCAAAACTTTCCCCATCCCAGAATCCCACAACTTTGGTGTCATCCTAGACTCCAGTGAACCTACTGAATCCTGCCAGTTCTTCCTCTGAAAGTTTTCCCATTTCCATCCCTCCCTCTCCACCCTCGCAGCCGATTCCCTGGTTCAGTCACTCATCCTATCACTATTGGTCTCTCAACTCAGCCTCCTCACTGGTCTCCCTGCCTCCAGCCTCTCCCCGCTTCGGTCCATCTTTCACAAATGCTGCCTGGGTCGCCTTCCTGCAATGTTGCTCAGTATACATCTCCCCTCAACCCAAACCCTCCAACTCACCAACCCGCACATCAAGCAAAGACTCCTGACTGTTGTCTGCGGCCGACTCTCTCCACCTTAATCAATCAATTGTATTTATTGAGCACTTCCTGTGTACTAAACGCTTGGGAGAGTACAATATACCAGAGTTAGTAGAATGTCCCCTGTCCACCATGGCACCTTAGTTATCTACTTGTCCTCCCCCCTCCTCCTCTGCTGCCATTCTTTGCTCTCCTCCTCACCTCACCCCTCTTTTCTTCCCAGGCTCCCTCATCCTGGAACTCCTTCCCCACCCACATCCTTCTGGACAAGCAGGGAATGAGCCCCAGGCTTCTGTTGTACTTTCCCAAGTGTTTAGTAGAGTATGTTGCACAGAGCGTGCATTCAGTACACCCCATTACTAAAGCGCTCTTCCATTTCCTGAGGCCTGCCGTGAGGGCAAACCCCTTGGAAGGATGAAGAAAAGGGTCCTCATCAACACATCCCTAGTCATTTTCTGATCATCAAGTCCACCAAAGCCCATCTGAACTGGCTCCCTTAACCAAGGCCTGTTGGAGCAGTGAACTGCAGCTCTGCCCCAGGCTCGGCTTGGAGGGTAGGCAGTTCATCAGTAAGTCCGTAGAATTTACCGAACCCCTACTTAGCGCAGAACACTGGGCCGAGCACTGGGAGATTACTGTAGGCTTGGCAGACATGACTGCTGCCAGGACAGGTTAGCAGGGGAGACAGAAACAGTCACTTCCAGAGAGGAGGAAGCCCCTACCGAGGATACGTAAACCAGGAGGATTTTTTTTTTTTTTGCGGGGTGGTGGGTTATGGCATTTGTTAAGCGCTTCCTATATGTCTAGCACTGTTCTAAGTGCTGGGGTAGATACAAGTTAATTAGGCCAGATACAGTCTCTGTCCCTCATGGGGCTCACAGTCAAGTAGGAGGGAGAACAGATAATGGATCCCCATTTTACCGTCCCTCTAGACTGCATGCTCGTTGTGGACAGGGAATGTGTCTGTTTATCATTATATTGCATTCTCCTAAGCGCTTCGTACAATGCTCTGAATACAACAAGCCCTTAATAAATATGATAGACTGACAGTTGAAGAAACTGAGGCACAGAGAGGCAGCATGGCCTAGTGGATAGAACATGGGCCTAAAGTCAGAAGGACATGGGTTCTAATGCCAGCTTCATTTGTCTGCTTTGTGACCTTGGGCAAATCACTTCACTTCATCTGTAAAATGGGGATTGAGACTGGGAGCCCTTTATGGGACAGGGACTGAGTTCAACCTGGTTATCTTGTATCACCTACCCCAGCACTTAGTACAGTACCTGGCACATAGTAAGCACTTAACAAATACCACAGTTATCATTATTATTAGTAGTAGAATTTAAGTGACTTGCCCAAAGTCACACAGCAGGCAAGTGGTGGAGCCAGCATTAGAACCCGGCTCCTCTGGCTCTTAGGCCTGGGCTTTATCCACTAACTAAGTGGTGGTGAGGGCAAGAGGGCTGAGGTAATAGTTGGGGGGATGGAATAGGGGCAGAGGCTCCAGAAAACACAAATAGGCTGGAGACCCTGACCCTTAGGCCCGGCCATGGCAGTCCAGCAGAGCTCCGCCTCTCCTGCGTGTCTGGAACTCAGTGCATCAGGGACCAGAACCACCTCGGAGTTTCCCTAGTTCTAACAAACTTTCAATTCCGTCTGTGGGCTGGATCGGTCGAGGGCCCGGTGGAGGCCTGGAGGGAGGCCGAGGTTATACCCTAGGCCCACAGTCCCCTGGGCCAACTTGGGTCCTCAAGGGAAGTTATTGGAGCAAGAAGATCCATGGAGGCAGCAGTCAATGCCAGAATTGGGCAAAGTCACTGAAGATACAGAGGGGTGAAGGCTGCCGGGGGTGGCGGGGGGCAGCAGTCCGGGGTCCCACTGGAGGAGATGCGGCTTCTCTCTACCGGCCAATGAGTCGATCCCTGACCTTGAAGCCAGCCAGGCCCAGGGCGGCCAGTGCAGGCACGAACGCATACAGAACCAGGAAGTTGCTGGTGAAGCGGGCCGGAGCCTGGGGGCGGGTTTGCTCGATGTAGACGTCGCCCTGGCTGAAGGCACAGAAGGGGGAAGCGGCGACAGAGATGTTGGAGCTGCCTGCAGGAGAAACGGCACGACTGAGAAGATGAAGGAGAGGACAAGGATGAGGAAGAGGGCATGGAAGAGGGTGAAGAGGAGAAGAAGGGCAAGGAGGAGGGCGTGGAGGAGGGTGAGGAGGAGAAGGGGGAGTACAGGGCGAGGAGGAGGAGGAGAGCATGGACTAGCAGGAGGAGGGGAGCGTGGAGGATGACGAGGAGCCAGAAAATGGGTCCTATGAACCAAGAAAGAAGGAATGGAGTGTTTAGTCCCGAGAAGAGAAGTCTCGGGGGAGACGGGTTGTGTGTGTGCGTGTGTTGGGGGTGGAGGGGGGTTGAAGGTGGATGAGGAGCAGGGAGCTGCCGGCCAGCTTATTCCCAGAATTCGGAGGACCAGACAAGAAGGAAGAGACTGAGTTCGATATTTGGAAGAGCTTCCTCCTGGTCTCTGGGCCAAACTGGGGGCCCCCGACAGACCCCATTGGCCTGAAGGGCCCGGCGGCCCCTCAAGGCCCCCAGCATGGGGTCCATGTCTGTGGGGGAACTTTGAGGGGGACCCTTAGCCACATGGCTTCCAGGGCTGAAGTGAAGGGAAACTGGGAGCAAGCCCAGCTGGTCCAGAAAACGCCTCCTCTCTGCCCCCCAGCACGCCCACTCTGGAGGTGGGCACCAGGCCGAGTCGGCACCCACCACATGTGAAGTTCTGCCCGTGGAACTCGTTGACGATGAGGATCTCGCTGCCGTATTTCTGGAAGGTGAGGTAGCTGAGGATTTGGAATGGGAGGGGCGTGTTCTCGATGCTCCTGTAGCCCAAGGAGAAGCAAGGAGAAGCGGGTGAGGGGCCCCTGGACCGAGCAGGGATGGGGGGAGGGGAGGAACTACCCCCAGTGGGCCCTCCTCACGCGTCCCCAGCCTCCACCTCAGCAGCCCGGATCCAACCAGGACGCCGGCGATATTCAGCAGGGCGACGGCACTATTGACCACGTTGGGGTCTCGCACCAGGGCCAGAAGCCCCACGGTCATCAGCTCGCCCATCAAGTGCGGGACCAGGATGGCGGCGGAGAAGTAGCCGAATCTGGCGGCGGAGGGATACAGGCCCACGGCCCTGGGAAACACGTGGGGGTCAGTCCAAGACATCCAGGCCCCCCGCCCAGCCTCCCTCTCACCTCCCGCCCCCCAGTCTCCTGGATGGGAATGGGGCGTTGAAGACTAGAGAGGCAGGGGGCTGGGAGAGATCACCCCCTGGCCCCACCCTTGCCAGGCTGGGGCAAAGCCACCGGATCTGGGCACCCTTCCCAGAGTTCCCCCACTCAGGGGAGGGAAGGCTGAGGTAGGGTTGGGGCAGGGGACATAGGGCAGGGGCATCAGGTGAGGATGAGAGGTGAAGAAGGGCAGGGGCATCGAGTGAGGGTGAGGGAAGGAGGGCAGAGGCATCGAACAAGGGCAGAGGATGGAGGGCAGGGACATCTAGCGAGGGCAGGGAATGGAGGGCAGGGCCATGGGCGTCCACCTCACCAGTAGGTGAAGCTGCTGAAGAGGAGCACGCTGATGATGCTGAAGGGGATGAGGTGCAGCATGTATGCCAGCGCCATGTGCCACTTCTGGTAGAGTCCATCCTGGCTCTCCCGGTCACTGACGGCACGCAAGGCCGGGACTACCCGCAAGTCAGAGGCCGTGGTCAGTGTCCGTAGTCAGCGCCCACACATCGGTGCCCGTGGACAGAGCCCATATCAAAGCCCGGGATCAGAATCCATGATCAGACCCCCGGTCACTGACGGCACGCAAGGCCGGGACTACCCGCAAGTCAGAGGCCGTGGTCAGTGTCCGTAGTCAGCGCCCACACATCGGTGCCCGTGGACAGAGCCCATATCAAAGCCCGGGATCAGAATCCATGATCAGACCCCACAAGTCAGAGCCTGCAGTCAGAGCTCATGGTTCATGCCAACAGTCAGAGTCCCTAGTCGGGGCCTTTGATCAGTGCCCATGGTCAGTGCCCATAGGTAATTGCCCATGTTCAGAGCTCATGGTCAGAGCCCCTGATCAGAGCCCACAGTCAGTGCCCATGGTCAGAGCCCTTCACCCATGGCCAACCAGATTCATTTTGTCAGCCCACCCTCTGGCTGGTTGGTCTCCGGGGACGGACGGGCGAAGACCCCCTTCTGAGCCCAGAGCTCTGGGAGTCCAGCCCCTGCCCACACCTGGTCCCATTCCCTCATCCAGCTGGGAGTTCGTGGGCTTCCTCTCCTCCTGGGAGGTGCCCCTTCACTCCGCTCCCAGGCCCGTCCCGCCCTGATCTGCCCCCCACGCCCCAGTCTCCCTCAGCCTCCCCGCGCACAGCCCCCTCCCCAGGAGCCAGGCCAGACGGGGGCTGCGGGGCGGAGGGGGGGGGGGCATACTCACACAGGGTCACAGCGTTGAGCATCCCCGTGTAGGGTGTGGCCGCCACACACTGGTAGACCAGCCCCACACGGTCCTGCACTGCCCCCTTCACCAGGTCACTCTGCACGTGGAGGAGGCAGAAGACCAGGAACAAGCCAAAGATGAGGTTCTGAGACAAGCGCATGGTCACCGCTAGCTTGTTTCTCAGCAGGTTCCGTGTGACTCTCCTGCAACAGGGCAGCCCGTGCTCAGGCTTGGCAGTCGGGTCTGCCCTTACTCTCCAGCCTCAATGCCCAGGCTCTACTAGGTGCCAACTGTGGTGACAGCACTGTACTGGGTTGGGGGGACAACCATATCATTACCAATTCATTGAGGGCAGGGTCGGTGTCTGAGTATTGTAAGCTTCTCGTGGGAAGGGATCAGGGGCAGTGCTAAATGCTTAGTACAGTGTTCTGTACATCAAACAATCAATCAGTGATATTTATTGAGCACTTACTATGTGCACAGTACCATACTAAGCGCTTGGGAGAGTACGGTACAGCAGAATTAGCAGTCACGTTCCCTGCCCACAACGAGCTTACTACAGTCTAGAGGGGAAGACAGACATTAATATGAATAAATAATTCATAATTTATAATTATAAATAATTATAGAATGGCTCAGTGGAAAGATCACAGGCTTTGGAGTCAGAGGTCATCGGTTCAAATCCCGGCTCCTCCACTTGTCAGCTGTGTGAGTTTGGGCAAGTCACTTAACTTCTCTGTGCCTCATCTGTAAAATGGGGATCAAGACTGTGAACCCCACATGGGACAACCTGATCACCTTGTAAACTCCCCAGCGCTTAGAACAGTGCTTTGCACATAGTGAGCACTTAATAAATGCCATTATTATTATTATTATTTATAATAAATAATTTAAAGATATGTACATATGTGCAAGAAAAGGACAAGAGGACTCAGTAAATATCAATGACCACTGACTATGCTATTGTACTTTCCCAGGCACTTAGAACAGTGCTCTACATTCAGTGAATCCCACTGATGGGCTAATAGAGGTGATGAGGGGGTGCACACTGCCAAATATGCAATATGAGAAAACAGATACCAACCATAAAAAGGCGAAAAGCCAATTAAGGAAAGAAATAACAAATATACCAACACATTCCCAAGCGCTGAGACATCACCAGGAAGGGGCAGAAGAGGGGGAGGATGAGTTAGGGAGGGCCTCCGGGAGGAGATGGGGGCCCAGGAAGCTCTGAAGGCAGGAAAAGCTGTGGTCTGACGGCTGTGAAGGCTGACGGAGCTCCAGGTAGGCGGTCGGTCGGAGGTGGGAAGTGGAGGGTGGGGCACGGATACAGGGAGTGAAGAGTGAGAGCTGGGGAGCAGTGGGAGAGGGGAGTGGGTGGCAGGAGACAGAGCACGAGGGTGGCAGGAGGCAGAGCACCGACGGTGGGGAGTCTGCCAGCCAAAGGTCTGTCAGTAAGAGAAGAGGAGGAACAGACCGAGCCCTGAGGTGGGAGATGTGTCCCATTTATGAGCCCAGAGGGCCCCTCACCCCTCTACCTGAGCAGGACTCCCAGTTTTGAGAGGGTCCCGGGCGGCTTGTTGGTCCTGAGGGGAGTCGGAGGGGAGGATTCTGGCCGCTTGGCTCTCTGGATGCTCTCCAGGGTCTGGAGGTAAGCGGCTGAGTTCTGGAAGGCCTTGATCAGCAGCTGGACCCTCCGGGTTGTTTCCAGCTCACGCTCTTTGCTCTGCGTGTCCACCGACGTCAGGTCCACTAGAATCATCATCCCGCCTGAGCGTCTCCACCACCACCAGCCCCCGCCCTGACCCCGACTCCATCCCCAAACCCGGCCCTGACCCCTACCCCCACAGTATTGCTCCCAAGTGTTGTTGTTGTTGTTGTTATTGTTGTTATTAAGGGTACTTATCAACAGGCCCCAGGTGGGCAATGCCGGGGACTCACTATAAAAGTCGAATGGGTTGGAGTGGTCGGGACACGGGTAGCTGCAGTCACAGAAGAAATCCAGCATCTCGGCGGGAGCCCCACAGAAAACCAGCTCCCCGCTGCTCATCAAGGCAATCTTGTCGAACAGCTGGCAGAATGACCAGGGGTGGGGGGAGGCAGATCAACCCCCCGGTCTCTGCCTGGCGGCCCCTCTGCCCTGGTGGTCCCCCAGACCTCGGCTGCGGTCGCCGGGTCCCGGAGGGGATGGGATTCTGGCCGCAGCGGGCACTCCCCCACGGCCGAAAGGACCGGTTCGACTGCCATGGTGCTGGCAAGAGCCACACCCCCTGCCCTGCCCCCGTGATCTCTGTGTCCGCCCGGTCAGCTTAGCTGAGGGCCTCTCTCCTGCTACCCTTTGCCCTCGGCAGCAGGACCCAACTCCGGAGAACCAATTGGGCAGCTTGTGCAGGCCACCTAGTGACCTTTGGTTTCTCCAGCATTTAGGGAGCAAGCTAGGGTGGGGAGTTGGCCTCTCTGAGGGCTCTGCATGAACACACCACCTCTCGCCCCAATCGCCTCACTCCCGGGGAGGGGCTGCCCGAAGCAGGGGTAGCGGGCGCTGGAACACTAACACCCCCTGGCTTGGAGGTGGCCCCTCTGGGGGACTGCGGAGGGAGGGCTGATCCCCTGAAGATGAAGCTTGACCTGGGCCCCTGCCCGAGTCCCCGCTCTGCACGCCCACTGGGCCGCCGGCGCCCTCCTGACCTGGAAGAGCTCGGAGCGGGGCTGGTGAACCGTGAGGATAACGACACGGTCCCGGCGGGCCAGTGCGGACAGGAGTGTGACGATCTGTCTTGACGCCGTGCAGTCCAGCCCAGTGGTCGGCTCGTCCAACAGCATGATTTCTACAAACACCAGGAATCCCAGGGCTCTGGGGCAGAGATTTTCGGGCCATGCCCAGACCCCTGGCCTCACCTGGAACCCTCCCCTCCAAGACTCCTGGTCTCACCCAGGAAACCTCCCCGGACCCATGGCCTCATTTAGAAAAATCTTCGGTCCCTTGGCCTTGCCCGGAAAACCTCCCTGGGCTCTCTCACTCACTCAGACCAAGACCCAGCTCAAAGGAGGAGCCAGCTTTGTCCCAGAAAATGCCCCCTCCTGTTACCCAGGGAGGAACCCTCTGCCCTGCAGAGCTCAGTGGTCTGGAGATAGCCACCTTGCAGATAGGCACTGGCATGGGCTGCCATGGCCTACAACAATGTCCGGCAAGCTTGCAGCTGTGAATGCTGATCGTGTCCTCAGTTCTCTGGGGAATCGGGGAGAAGGACCCTCAGATGGTGCTCAAGTCACCATCCCCGAAATTTCACTCAGCCTCTCCAGGGCTGCAGCTTGGTTTGGAGGGTGCTTCCAGGTCTTCCGACTAGCTTGGGAGACTGCAATAGTCAGCAGACATGAGCCATGCCCTCGGGGAGCTCACAATACTTACCCCCCTTGAAGGAGGGAAGAGCCCAAAGTCTCAGCAGACCCACACCTGGGAAGCATGCGTCCACCAAGTGCCCACATGAGAGCAGAAGGGCCTGCTTTCTGGGGCCCCCTGAAGTGCCCAGAGATGGCTTCACAGGCCAGCCACTCACTTGGATCCCGGAGGAGTTGGGCCGCGATGGACACACGACGCCTTTCGCCATTAGAAATGCCTCCGGTCACATGGCTCCCGATCAGCGTGTCCGCCACGTGGCTGAGGCTCAGCTCCACCATCACTGATTCTACCTGTGGGCACGGAACAAGCTCAGCTTGACCACTGCATGGCCACCACTCTGCCTGCGGGCACAGAGCATGGTCAGTGTCCCCACCACATGGCCACTGCTCTGACTGCAGGCACAGAGTACAGTCAGCATGCCCACCGCATGGCCACCACTCTGCCTGCGGGCACAGAGTACAGTCAGCATGCCCACCGCATGGCCACCACTCTGCCTGCGGGCACAGAGCATGGTCAGTGTGCCCACCACATGGCCACACCACTGTGGGCACAGAGTACAGTCAGTATGTCCACCAAATAGCCCTGCCTCTCCCCGAGGGCACAGAGTGACCACCCAGTGTCCCACCCCCACCCTGATCCCCTCAAGTTCTTTTGCCCACGAGTCCCTGTGGGGAAGGCTGGCTGGACACCCCAAGGAAGCTGCATGTGGCCACGGGGCCTCTGGGGTAGCCCCTGAAATGAGAAGCCCAAAGACTGAAGGGGTAAACTGAGGCATGGACTTCTCCCCAAGAGAAGAGCATAGTTTGGACGCTTAGGGTTTGCTGATGCCCGCTCACTCACCTTCCTGCAGAAGAAGTCAGGGGAGCCGGTGCCGATGGCCAGCTGCGCTGTGTACGTCAGGGTCTCCCGGACGGTGAGGTAGCCCAGAAAAGTGTCCTCCTGCAACAGCGGTGGAGAGGACACTGAAGTCAGTCCAGCCCCACACTGAAGACCTGCAGCAGCTGTCAGACTCTCCGGCCAGGACACCGCACTGCAGCGTTTACACCTCCTGGCCCGGATGCCACTCGGTGTGTCTACACTGCCTGGCCGGGATGCCTCTCTGCAGTCGACACTGCCCGGCCAGGGAGTCACATGGCAGTGCCTACTCCGCACAGATGGCACACACGCTGCGGCACCTAGACTGCCTGCTCGGGAAACCACCCAGTAGCCACGCGGGTCCCCACCTGCAGGGCATAGGAGATGCAATCCTGAAACTGGTTGGGGCGCAGCCGGTGGCCGTTCACACACACGTCTCCCACCAGTGTCCCCTGCTGCCTCAGCCGCCCCGACAGCGCGTCCAGCAGTGTGGTTTTCCCGGAACCTGTAGCCGGGGAGAGGGGAGGGATGGGAGAGCCTGGGAGGGAGGAGAGCCCTGAGGGGGGAGCCCGGACAGAAACGGGCCAAGTGCGGGAAGAGTTGGGGGGGAAGATCTGGGGGAGCCGAGGGGTGGGCAGGACGGGAGCAGGGATGGCCCGGGGGGATGGGAAGAGTGGGGTCCAAGGAGACGGGCCCACAGATGCTGCCTGGAAGTGCCACTGACCCACTGCCCTCCCACCTCCCCAGCCCCAGCAGCAAAGCCAGGCTAGGCCTCCGCCTGAAAGTGGTCAGAGCCGCTGGCCGGACCGGAGCCCCCGCTCACCTGAGCTCCCCAGGACCCCCAGCATCTGCCCACTCTCTAGGTACAGCGAGACATCCTTCAGGATCTGCCGGGTCCACTTCTGCCCTCTGACCCCGGCGGTCCACCAAGGCCCGTCCCGCTTGCTGGAGAGGAAGGAGCCCGTGGCAATGGCAGGGCCAGGGCAGGGGACGTGGGGCAGCAGCGGGTGGGGGGTGGGAAGGGGCAGGAGGGGCTGGAGCTGAGAGAGAAGCAGGAGGGGGGTGGAGTCAGGGCTTCCCAGGGGGTCAGGGAGCGTCAAAGGACTTGGGAATGCCAGAGGGCCGGGAGTGGGTGGGGTTGGGATCAGGGGATACCCAGGGGTTCAGAAAGGGTCGGGGGTTCAGGAGGGGACTTGAGGGAGATCAGGAGGGAGTGGGAGGGCCAGGAAGGGGCAGGGAGGCAGGGGCTGCAGAGGGGGAGAGGAGGGGTCACGGACCACTCCCTCCCAACCAGCGGGGTCACCGGCCCGGCCCCCTCCCTCTCCATCTGGTCCTTCCCACCTCCCTCCAGGCGGCCCCAGCACACAGGGGGTCGGCCAGCAGCGCCCCAGGACTCCCTGCCTCCCAACGCCCAGCTCTGACCCAGCCCCCCCCCCCCCCAATCGCCCCGTCCTGCCTCGCCACGCGGGGGCCCTGGCACTGCCCGGCCCGGGAAGGAGGGCACAGCGGGGAAGGGGGGAAGCAGGAGAGGGCTCTGGGGGAGTTGGGGGTGGTGGCGGCCCCCCGGCTGGGCCCCGACCGGTCCTGACGGGCCCTGACCTGACCACGTAGGAGGCACGGTGGATGCTCAGGCTGAAGGGGGGCGGCGAGGAGTTGGCCGTGTCGTCGTGCCCGCAGGCCCGGGGCTCTGGGCTCGGGGGTCCCCTGGGGGTGTTCGGGGGTGGCGCCTCCCTCATCCTGCCAAGGCGGCGGGGGCAGGGGAGCCACGGCGTCTGAGGCTGGCCCTGTGTCCGCTCCCGCTTGGCCCGGGCACGGGGACTCTGGGCCTTCGCCAGCCCCGCTAGGGTTGGGCCAAGCCTGCCACCGTTATCTGATGGACCTTCGTCCGTCCGTCCGTCCGTCCATCCCCGCCCATGCCGGCCCCGAGTCCCGCAGAAAGGGGGCCGGAGGAGTGACGGCCACACCTGCCAAGACCTTCCCCCACCCCGAAAGGACCCTCCGAAGGGCCGCCCAGTGGGGTCACCCGGCAGGAGCGGCATGGCCATCCTCGACCCAGTGGTCAGCGAGTGGCCGGCGCGGGAGGTGGTGAGTGTCCCCTCCCCCCTCTCCCCCACTACCCCAGCTCACCCGCCTTGCCACGGCTGCAGGGTCACAGCGGGCTAGGCCCTGGGAAGGCCGGGGGTCCTTTCCTATTTATTGAGTGCTTACTGTGTGTAGAGCACTGTACTAAGTGCCTGGAAAGTGCAATTCAGCAATAGAGACAATAAAGAGGGTCCTGGACCCGGGGTGGGGGTGTCTTCTGCCGCAGCCCCTCCGGGAAGGAGGGAGAGGGAAGGGGTCACCCTGCAGCGGGGGTCGAAGGTCAGGACAGGCAGGCAGACAAGTCTTTCTGTCTAGGCTGCGGGTTCGAGGCATTCATTCATTCATTTAACCGTTTTTATTGAGCGCTTACCGTGTGCAGAGCACTGTACTATGTGTTTGGGAGAGTACAACAATAAACAGACACATTCCCTGCCCCCAACAAGCTTACAGGCTAGCGGAGGGGAGACAGACATCAGTACAAATAAATAAATGCCGACAGCTATGGACTATAAGTGCTGTGGGGCTGGGAGAGGAGGAAGAGCAAAGGGAGCGGCTGATGAGGAAAGGTGGGGTTTAGTCTGGGAAGGCTTCGTGGAAGAGAGTCCACCTGTCCCCCCAGCAACTCCAGAAAGGACTCAGCCCCCATGTCTGTCTCCCCACCTCTAGACTGTGAGCCCGTTGAGGACGGGGATTGTCTCTCTTTGTTGCTGTATTTTACTTTCTGAGCGCTTAGTACAGTGCTCTGCAAACAGTAAACACTCAATAAATGCGATTGAATGAAGGGAAGAAGCGCTCAATAAATACGTTTGAATGAATGAATGAGGGCACCGTCAGACTAGTCCAGTCTAGTCCAGTCCTCCTGCCCCTGCCCTCCCCGGCCCCCGCAGCCCTGGCCCTTTCCAGGGAGATGCTGTTGCTGCTGCCATCACAACCCACTGCTCACAGACGCAAATACTGTCCGACCCCGGCGCCGCTGCCACCCCCCGTCCTTCCGGCCGGCCCCGCGTCCTCCCCAGCCCACCCGGCTCATTTCTTTGGGCAAGTCACTTAACATCTCTAGGCCTCAGTTACCTCACCTGTAAAATGGGGATTAAGACTGAGCCCTCCGTGGGACAACCTGATCACCTTGTAACCTCCCCAGCGCTTAGAACAGTGCTTTGCACATAGTAAGTGCTTAATAAATATCATTATTATTATTATTTCGAGGCAGCTGGGAGAGCAAGAGGGGTGGTGCCTGTCCCGGCCCTGCTTTAACCAAGGTTCCTCTCCTTCTCTCCCCTCCTCTTTACTCCCGCACCAGCCCCGCAGCGCCCCCCTTATTCATTCATTCATTCAATCGTATTTATTGAGCGATCACTGTGTGCAGAGCACGGTACTAGGCGCTTGGGAAGTCCAAGCTGGCAACATATAGAGACAATCCCTAACCAACAACGGGCTCACAGTCTAGAAGGGGGAGACAGACAACGAAACAAAACATACGGACAGGTGTCAAGTCATCAGAATAAACAGAAGTAAAGCTAGATGCACATCATTAACAAAATAAATAGAACAGTAAATATGGACAAGTAAAATAGAGTAATAAATCTGTACCAGCCCCGCAGCGCCCCCGCTCGCACCAGCCCCGCAATCAATCAATCAATCAATCAATCAATCGTATTTATTGAGCACTTACTGTGTGCAGAGCACTGTACTAAGCGCTTGGGAAGCCCAAGTTGGCAACATATAGAGACAGTCCCTACCCAGCAGTGGGCTCACAGTCTAAAAGGGGGAGACAGAGAACAAAACCAAACATACTAACAAAATAAAATAAATAGAATAGATATGGACAAGTAAAATAAATAAATAGAGTAATAAATATGTACAAACATATATACATATATACAGGTGCTGTGGCGAAGGGAAGGAGGTAAGATGCTGGGGATGGAGAGGGGGGCGAGGGGGAGAGGAAGGAGGGGGCTCAGCCTGGGAAGGCCTCCTTGAGGAGGTGAGCTCTCAGTAGGGCCTTGAAGGGAGGAAGGGAGCGAGCTTGGCGGATGGGCAGAGGGAGGGCATTCCAGGCCCGGGGGAGGACGTGGGCCGGGGGTCGACGGCGGGACAGGCGAGAACAAGGCCTAACGGTGAGGCGGTGAGCGTTGGCAGAGGAGCGGAGGGTGCGGGCTGGGCTGGAGAAGTACAGAAGGGAGGTGAGATTTTGGACTGCGAGCCCACTGTTGGGTAGGGACTGTCTCTCTATGTTGCCAACTTGTACTTCCCAAGCGCTTAGTCCAGTGCTCTGCACACAGTAAGCGCTCAATAAATACGATTGATGATGATGAGGTAGGAGGGGGCGAGGTGATGGACAGCCTAGCGCCCCCTCCCGCACCAGCCCGGCAGCGCCCCCTCCCGCACCATCCCGGCAGCGCCCCCTCCCGCACCAGCCCCTCCGCGCCCCCCTCCGCACCAGCCCCTCAGCGCCCCCTCCTGGCACCAGCTGCGTATTGGCCCCGCATTGCCTCCGCCCCGGCCCCTCCGCGCCCCGCTCCGCCCTTTGGGAAGCCGAAGCCCCGAATCATCATCAATCGTATTTATTGAGCGCTTACTATGTGCAGAGCACTGTACTAAGCGCTTAATGGGACAGTCCGAATGGGACTGTCAGCTCTGCCCGGGGGCCTGGAGCCGCACCGCCAACAAGACACTCAACCCTTCTGGGCCTTGGCTTCCCCATCTGGAAAAGGGGGATATCAGCTCCCCGGTCATCATCACTCATCAGTCGTATTTATTGAGCTATTACTGTGTGCAGAGCACTGTACTAAGCGCTTGGGAAGTATAAGTTGGCAACATATACAGTCCCTACCCAACAGTGGGGTCGCGCTCCCTCTTACTTTGTGAGCCCTGGGTGGGACAGGGACGGCGTCCGATATGAGTATCCCGATTGACCCCAGCGCTTAGGATAGCGCTTTGTCACATAGTAAGCACTTAACAAGTACCACAATTATTGTTATTAACAAGTACCATACTTAAACCCCTAATAATTGTGACGTTTCTTAAGTATTACATATCCTGTATATATGTTTGTACGTATTTATTACTCTATTTTATTTGTACATATTTATTCTATTTTGTTAATATGTTTTGTTTTGTTGTCTGCCTCCCCCTTCTAGGCTGTGAGCCCGCTGTTGGGTAGGGACCGTCTCTATATGTTGCCAACTTGGGTTTCCCAAGCGCTTAGCACAGTGCTCTGCACACAGTAAGCGCTCAATAAATACGATTGAATAAATGAATGAATGAATAAGCGCTGGGATAGATGCAGTTAGATAGATACAATCAGATCAGTCACAGTCACTGTCCTACAGTGGGCTCAGAGTCGAACCCAGCCCACACGCTTCACTGCCCAAACACCAGCCTATTCACCGTGCCTCCATCTTGTCTCTCCCTCCTGCCTCATACTCTCTCCTCCTTCATGTCCTCCGGGCCACTGTTTTCCTACCTTCGAAGTCTTTCTACAAGTACTACTATTCCTACCATTTGTCAAGCATCAACTATGTACCATGCACTAAGCGCTGGGGTAGATGCAAGCTAATCAGGTTGGACACAGTCCTTGTCCCACGTGGGGCTCACCGTTTAAGTAGGAGGGGGAAGAGGTATTGAATCCCCATTTTACAGATGAGAAAACTGAGGCACAGAGAAGGCAAGTTCCTTGCCCAAGGTCACACACTTGACAAGTGGCAGAGCTGGGACTAGAACCCGGCCCCTCTGAATCCCAGCCCCTTGCTCCATCCACTAGGACATGCTGCTTCTCTAAGCACTTCATAAACACCAGTGTTAATTAATTAGGAATTCCAGGATGGATTATTCATCTCGGAGCCAGACAACAGCCTGTATTTCACCTACAGTGGGCAGTCCAACACCCTGGAGGTCCAAAACCTCAACTATCGGGTAAGCATCTAGCTGGTTCCACAATGGGCTGATTTCTCCAGGGGTGGGGGTGGAGGCTCGGAGATCAGAGTCCTAAGGAGCTCAAAGTTCAGAGATCAGAGCCCAGAAATCAGAGCTTAGAGGAGCTCAGGAAGTAGAAAGGCTCAGAGATCAGAGCCCAGAAGAGCTCAGAGATCAGAGCCAAGGGGAGCTCCGACATCAGAGCCTTGAGGAGTCCCAACATCAGAGCCCACGGGAGCCCCAAGATCACATCCCAGGGAATCCCCAAGATCAGAACCTGGCAGAGCCCTGAGATAAGAGCCCAGGGGAGCCCCAAAATCAGAGTCCAGAAGATCTCCAAGTCCTGAGGAACTGAGAGATCAGGTCTCAGGTACTGAAGCTTCCGGGGTCTTGTGATTTTACCCTTGAGCGGTCTCTCTGGGGTGGGCAGCAGGGAGCCGTGGTGCATGGGGACTCAACTCTGGCCTGAAACTAGACCGAGCCCAAGTTCAACCTGAGGCAAGGTAAGTTCGGTCCTCCAGTTGCCAAGGTGGAGGCGGCCAGAGCCAGAGACGGTGGCAGTGACCTGGGCCAATCAATCAATCAATCAATTGTATTTATTGAGCGCTTACTGTGTGCAGAGCACTGTACTAAGCGCTTGGGAAGTACAAGTTGGCAACATATAGAGACAGTCCCTACCCAACAGTGGGCTCACAGTCTAGAAGACTGAGCCAAGGAGGGAAGGGCTGAGACCAGCAGTCAACTGGCTCTTCTGACCCCCAGTGCCTGTCCCAAGAGTCCCCAGAGTAGCTAGGACAGCAGTGGTCCCAGCTGCAAGGGGCATGCATGTGTGTGTCTGCACACATATGTACCTGTGTGCCCTGGGGCCTCTGGGGCCTTGTGGCTTTGGGTCCCCATCGACACCCCCTGATTAATTTGTTTTGTGGGGGCAGCACCTAGGGAGAGAGGAAGGGTGGATGCCCCTGACAGGACCATCTCCTTCCTCTGCAGGGGGGGTGGGGGGTGGGGGAGAGACCCCGACTAGGGCTGAGCAGGTGGGTTAGAGCTACCAGAATCCAGACAGATGTATTGGCTTCGTCCAGTGAGAATCAGCCAACCCAGGTGTCCGTGTTTGGGGGTGTCTGTGGTGTGTGTTGCTAGTGTAATGTGTGCCCGTGGGTTGTTTATGTACCCATGTGCGCCCTCCAGGTGGACAGGTCCTCCCAGACACCATGGTACAAACAGCTAGCAAAGCCCAAGCTGTGGTGGCCCTGGACCCGAGGGCCGGACTCCCAGTCCCTGGCCATTCAGAATCTGAATTTTAAAGTGCAAAGTGGGCAGATGCTGGCCATCATCGGAAGCTCAGGTACCTGCGCTGCCCTTTGCCCTCCTCCCTCCTACCCTGACTAAGCCCTCTTCTTTTTCTTCAACTCCCTTCTGTGTCGCCCTGGCTTCCTCCCTTTATTCATCCCCCCTCCCAGCCCCACGGCACTTACGTGCATATCCATCATTTAATGTCTATCTCCTGCTCTAGAGTGTAGGCTCGTTGTAGGCAGGGAATGTGTCTGTTATATTGCACTCTTTCAAGTGCTTACTACAGTGCTCCGCACACAGTAAGCGCTCATTCAATATGACTGGCTGACTGACTCCTCCCATCCAAATGGATGAGTCTCGCCAAGGCCTCTGGGCCCAGCCGGGCAGTCCCAAGAATGGATGAACCTGTTGCTGTCGGGGTGCTCACTATGTCTCTGCCCCCGCCTGCCCTGCCCTAGAAGGGATGAAAGGGCATGTGAACATCAGTCAATCCTAGATCCCCACTGCTTAGAACAGGGCCTGGCACATAGTAAGCACTTAACAAATACCATAAAAATATTTTAAAAAACCACCAACCCAGCTTCCAGGAGCCTTCATCATTGCCTCAGAATGGACGCTGCCTGCCTGTTTGGAGACATGTCTCTAATTAGCCATTCCCAGCCCCAGAGTTATTCCCATGTCCATTCCCACTCCCAAATCATCACCATGCCATCTCCAGAACCAATTCCATTTCCAGCTCCAGTCAATCAATCAATCAATCAGTGGTATGTATTGAGTGCTTACTCTGAACAGATCCTCTAGAGCCTTTGACATTCCCTATTCCAGACTGATTCCCATTCCCAGTCCAGCTCTAGAACCATTACCTTTCCTGCTCCAGAATCATTGTCATTCCCTCCGCCACAGCCCCAGCTATTGACATTCCCTTATTCAAATCCAGATCTGAGATTGGGAGCCCATTGTGGGACAATGACCATCTAATTCCCACCTGGGTCTTCTCTTCCAGAGGTAAACACAGTGCTCTGCACAAAGTAAGCATTTAATACTATTACTACTAGTCCAGAGCCATTGCCATTTCCACTCCAGACCCAGTGACATTTTCATCCCTGCTCCAGAAGCATTGCCGTTCCCTTTCCCATTCCCGCTCCAGAGCCAGGCAGGATGGAGCAAGGAGACACCTGGGCCATCGGAGGGTGGGACAGAGTTGGGCCTAGGCTGCCACCAGGACACATCCCGGAGGGCCGGATACTCGGACCGCCTCCCATGTCCCCCCGGTCAGGCTGTGGGAGGTCTTCCCTGCTGGACGTGATCACGGGCCAGGGTTCCGGAGGCCAGATCTGCACGGGCCAGATCCGGATCAACGGGCAGCCCAGCACGCCGCAGCTGGTGAGGGCCACTGTAGCCCACGTGAGGCAGGATGACCACCTGCTGCCCCACCTGACCGTCCGGGAGACTCTGACCTTCGTGGCCAAACTGCGCCTGCCGCAGACCTTCTCCGAGGCCCAGCGGGCCCAGCGGGTAACTGTAATCATTCAATCAGTCAAGCGTATTTATTGAGCACTTACTGTGTGCTCAATAAAGCACTGTACTAATTGCAGGGGGGTGGAGGATAGGGGAATGGAGGCAGGGGGACAGGCCTGCCCTGCCCACTGCCACAGTACCGCTCCCATCCCTAGGGTCCGTTGAGGGCCTCACTCCACCCACCAATGCCAGCCCCGGGGTCCCGGGCTCGGAGCGTGTGTGCGGAGGACCAGGCCAGCATCCAACATGCATGCCCTACTACCTCCCCTCCCCCTGATCACATGTGCTGACTGTGGGAGGGAAGGGTCCATGGGAAGGGAATTCTGGCCCAGGTAGGGGGCCCCCATTCCCATCCAGATTTAGGACTTGCTAGCAAAACCAGCCCCTGCCACGGGACGGGGACAGGCAGCCTGTGGGGAAGCAATGGGACCTGGTGGAAGGGCTTGGGAGTCAGAGGACCTGGGTTTTAATTCCTGGTTCTACCACTTGCCTGTTGTGAGACCATGGGAAAATAGTTTCACTTCTCTGGACCTCGGTTAGGAGCAGCAGGGTGTAGTGGATAGAGCACAGGCCTGGAAATTGTAATGTCATGGGTTCTAATCCCGCCTCTGCCACTTGTCTGCTGTGTGACCTTGGGCAAGTCGCTTCACTTTTCTGTGCTTCAGTGACCTCATCTGTAAAATGAGAATAGAGATTGTGAGCCCCACGCGGGACAGGGACTGTGTCCAACCCAATTCGGTTGCATCCACCCCAGAGCTTAATACAGTGCCTGGCACGTAGTGAGTGCTTAACAAATACCACAGTTATTATTCTTATTATTTCCTCATCTGTAAAGTGAGGATTAAGTCCTACTCCCTCCTACGTAGATGGTGAGTCCTTTATGGGACAGATCATGATCATCATCATCATCATCATCAATCGTATTTATTGAGCGCTTACTGTGTGCAGAGCACTGTACTAAGCGCTTGGGAAGTACAAGTTGGTAGCATATAGAGACAGTCCCTACCCAGCAGTGGGCTCACAGTCTAAAAGGGGGAGACAGAGAACAAAACCAAACATACTAACAAAATAAAATAAATAGAATAGATATGTACAAGTAAAATAAATAAATAAATAATAAATAAATAAAATAAATAATAGATACTCTGTCCAACCCGATTAATCAATCAATCAATCAATCAATTGTATTTATTGAGCGCTTACTGTGTGCAGAGCACTGTACTAAGCACTTGGGAAGTACAAGTTGGCAACATATAGAGACAGTCCCTACCCAACAGTGGGCTCACATTGTATCATCATCATCATCAATCGTATTTATTGAGCGCTTACTGTGTGCAGAGCACTGTACTAAGCACTTGGGAAGTACAAGTTGGCAACATATAGAGACAGTCCCTACCCAACAGTGGGCTCACATTGTATCTACCCTAGCACATCATATAGTGCTTAGTACAAACCGTAATTATTATTACCAAAGAAGCCGGAAGTCCTCACTTGAGCGGTTCAGCAGGGCAGGGATTTACACCATCCACTGAACTGTGAAAGTGACTGGGTGCGGGGGGAACCACCGGGAAGGAAGACCGGGGTAGTGGGGAAGGGGGCCACGCTGACCATGACAGGGCCTCTCCACAGGTGGATGATGTGATCGCGGAGCTGCGCCTACGACAGTGCGCCCACACCCGGGTGGGGAACAGACATGTGCGTGGCGTGTCCGGCGGGGAACGCAGGAGGGTCAGCATTGGTGTGCAGCTTCTCTGGAACCCGGGTAGGGTTTCTGTGGCTGGGCCTAGGGGACCGGGGGGCCCCGCCTTCCCAGGGCGACCCTTCTGGGCTCCCACCCCACAAGAAGCTCCTGCACAACATGAATTGGGTGATCAGGGGGCAGGGTCCGTTGCCACTTCCTGGGGCCCGAAAGGTGAGGGGATGTGAGAAGTTTCCTGGAGAACTTGGGAGTGCAGGGGGCTGTGGGTGGGCAGGCTGGGGTAGGGGTGGCTCATCAGGCCTGGGGCTACTGCAGTTTGCTCATATGCAGTTCTCTCCTGGTCGGGGCTAATCAGCCTTCACATTACCTGCTGAAAAATGTGTTTGGGGCTAGTCTGGGCCCCCTGGGCTGAGCACCTACTATATGCAGAGCCAGCAGAATCAAGGAGGCAATGAGGGAGATGAAAATGTTCATTGAGCAAGGGGAGAAGGGCGGAAGGGTGTAGCACAGCTCAGAAGCCGGGGGTGGGGGCCAGGCAGGGAATGGCTCCTAGAGGAGGTGGCCTTTCAGGAGGCTTTTAAGGAGGGTTGGCAGTTTACTGGCAGAGAATCCGTGCATTCCTGCAGTGACCCCACCCTGCCTCGTGACTGATGTGCCCCATTCCTCCATCCCACCAGTATTCCGGCCTGTGACCCTTGAAGTAGCATGGCTTAATAGAGTACGGGACTAGGAGTCAGAAGAACCTGTGTTCTAATCCCGGCCCTGCCACTGGTCTGCTCTGTGTCCTTGGGCAATTCACGTAACTTCTCTATGTCTCAGTAACCTCATCGGTCAAATGGGGATTAAGACTGTGAGCCCTCTCTGGGATAGAACTGTGTCCAACCCAATTACCTCATATTTACCCCAGCGCTTAGTACGGGGCCTGGAACATAGTAAGCGCTTGACAAACACCACAATTACTATTATTATTATTGTCCGCCGGTGGCGGTGTCTGACCGGTAACCCGGGTCTCGGCGGCAACAGGGATCCTGATCCTGGACGAGCCAACGTCTGGCCTGGACAGCTTCACATCCCACAACCTGGTGAGGATGCTGGCACGGCTGGCCCGTGGGAACCGGCTGGTCCTGCTCTCCCTCCACCAGCCACGCTCGGATATCTTCCGCCTCTTTGACCTGGTGCTCCTGCTCAGCGCGGGCTCCACCCTGTACGCGGGCCCGGCCAGCCACATGGCCCGGTATTTTGCAGCCGCCGGCCACCCTTGTCCCCGCTTCAGCAACCCAGCCGACTTCTACGGTAGGTCTCGGTTCCTGAGCCCAAGCGGGCCGGACTGGGCTGGGCTCCGTGGTCTTCCCCAAGTCCGGCCTTACGGGACTGCGAGGCCTGGAGTTGGGGAGGGAGAAAGAGGAGAGGTAACAAGGGGATAATGCAGGGAGCTTAAGGCCCAGCAGCAGCTTACCAGATGCCAACACTGTTCCAGTCAGTGACACCCTAGGGGCGGGGGCCGGGCTGGAGGGCACCGAAGGACGAGGAGACCTGCAGCCCAATTGGCAGGCTGTGGGACTGGCCCAGGATGGACTGCGGCCGCTCAGGCAATGGGGGTAGGCCGGACCCGGCTGGCTACAGGGGCCAGAGAGGCTGGGGGCAGCCGGAGCTGCGGCCCGAGGCCGGTCGGCGATATCTTTCAGTGGACCTGACCAGCATCAACTTGTGTGGCGAGCTGCAGGAAGCGGCCAGCAGGGAGAGGGTCCAGGTGCTGTCCTCCCTGTTCCAGGGCCAAGTGGAGGGCTCCAAGGACGGTCTGTGGCACGGCGGAGAGGAGCCCGGGGCCCCGCCAGGAGCCTCCACGGATCACAGGTACAGGCAGGGGCTGCGACAGTCAGCATCCATCCAGTTGCCCGCGGACGCCACGGGGAAAACCTGCTACGGCTCCATCCTCTGTTTTCCGACAGACTTCCGCTCCGTCCCACCGGGCCAAGCTGTGATGAAGACCGGCTGCCTGGAGCCTGGCGGCAGTTCTCCACGTTAATCCGGTAACTGGGCCGCGGGTCCCCTTGGAGTAAACAGGGCCTGGGGTCAGGGGAGTTAGAAGTCACCAGAGCTCCTCCAGGCCCGGGGTCATCTTTTACTCCTGCCTTATCATCCCAAGGGTCCATACCGGCATCCGGGGGGTGTATGACACAGCACCCGGTGGGCACCCGGCACAAACCTCGGCTAAGGGACGGGAGGTGGCTCTGGACTGGGCGGCTGACAGGTCCGTGCTGGTGCTCAGGGCCGCTTGCCCGCAGCCGGCAAGTTTCCAACGACATCCGCGACCTGACGATGCTTCTCGTCCACGGGGCCGAGGCGCTTCTCATGTCCCTGATCATCGGGTTCCTCTACTACGGCCACGGGAGCAGCACGCTGCCGCTGATGGATAGGATCTCCCTCCTCTACATGATTGGCGCCCTCGTCCCATTCCCTGTGGTGCTGGACACTGTAGCCAAGAGTGAGGGCCCCCAGACCCGGCCCTGCGCACCATGGGGCCATTGGCGATGGTAGCATTGGCGGTGGTATGGGTGGCATTGACAGTACCTGCATTAGCAGCGGCCCCAGTGGCATCTGCATTCGTGGCTGTATTAGCAGTGGCACTGGTGAAGGCAGGGGCTTCATTGGCATCGGTTGCAGCCTGGCACCAGGGGTGGTGGGCATTGTGGCATAGAACGCCAGTAATGTGGTCTCTCCCCGCAGGCCACTCAGAAAGGGCCATGCTGTGCCATGAGCTGGAGGATGGGTTGTATGGCATCGGCCCTTACTTCTTCGCCAAGGTAACGGGGTGCAGGGCAGGGAGCACCTCTCCCACAGTGCCAGCAGTGAACTGAACTGAGTCTTGTCCAGAAGGGAGCAGTGAACCCAGTGGAAAGCAAGTTACCGCCTCAACCTAGCAGGCGGTAGCACTTATTGGATGTCTGCCTAGGGCAGAGCGCTGTTCTGGGTGTCTGCTGTGGGCAGAGAGCTGTTTTGGGTGCCCACTGCATGCAGACCACCCTACCAAGTACACTCGAGAGTTCAACGTGGGTAGAGGATATGCTCCCTGTCCCCTGAGTCCAGCGTCCTGGAGGAGACAGATCTGGGATGATGTGTTGAAAGGGTCCCACCTAGGAAATGTAGAAATGCTATTTTGTTGTGGGGAGGGAGGGCAATGGAGGCATGCCCCCAGAGGGAGGACATGAGCAGATGGGCCTGCCATGGGGGGCATTGGGGAGGAGGGCCAGAAGTCTCTAGGTGGAGGGAAGGGGACAGCTCAGGCCCCACCCAGTGTGGGCACGGAGCCACAGATCCCGAGAGTCTTCCCTTGAATGTCGGTGCCAGGTGGGATCCCGGGGACTGGGGAAGGGGCGTGGAGCCCTCGAACTAGCCCATCCGCATTCATTTTGGCCCCAGGTCCTGGGGGAGCTCCCTGAGCACTGCGTCTACGTGCTTCTCTACGGGATCCCCATCTACGGGCTGACCAACCTGGCCCCTGAGCCCCACAGGGCTGTGCTGACCATCTGGCTGCTTTGGCTCATAGTCTACTGTAGTCGGACCATGGCGCTCTGGGCCGCCGCGCTCCTCCCCACCCTGCACTCCGCCTCCTTCTTCGGCAACGGCCTGTACAACACCTTCTACCTGACTGGAGGCTTCATCATCAGCCTGCACAACCTGTGGCTGGGTGAGGCCACCAACCCCAGCGTCCCACCCCCTGCCCCTCACCAATCAATCGTATTTATTGAGCGCTTACTGTGTGCAGAGCACTGTACTAAGCGCTTGGGAAGTACAAGCTGGCAACATATAGAGACAGTCCCTACCCAACAGTGGGCTCACATGCTAGAAGGGGGTGACAGAGAACAAAACCAAACATACTAACAAAATAAAATAAATAGAATAGATAGGTACAAGTAAAATAAATAAATAGAGTAATAAATATGTACAAACATATATACCCGCTAGCCCGACCTGCTCCGGGCTCGGCCGGGTCGGAACTCCGAGACCTCCGGATGAAGCGCGCACTTGTTGTCTTACTGGACAGGGATGGACTGTTCAACCGCTTCCTCATCTGTAAAATAATAGTAATAATAATTGTAGTGTTTGTTAAGCACTTACTACATGCCAGGCCTATGTCCTTTGGGGTGGATACAAGCAAATCAGGTTGGACACAGCCCCTGTCCCACATTATTTTTTATGGTATTTGGTAAGTGCTTACTATGTGCCAAGCACTGTTCTAAGAGCCGGAGTAGTGACAAGGTAATCAGGTACACCTGAGTGGGGCTCACAGTCCTAATCACCATTTTCCAGATGAGGGAAGTTAAGTGGAGAAGCAGCGTGACTCAGTGGAAAGAGCCCAGGGTTTGGAGTTAGAGGTCATGGGTTCAAATCCCGGCTCTGCCAACTGTCAGCTGTGTGACTCTGGGCAAGTCACTTCACTTCTCTGGGCCCCGGTCACCTCATCTGGAAAATGGGGATTAAAACTGTGAGCCTCCCGTGGGACAACCTGATCACCTTGTAACCTCCCCAGCGCTTAGAACAGTGCTTTGCATGTAGTAAGTGCTTAACAAATACCACCATCGTTATTATTATTATTAAGTGACTTGCCCAGGGTCACACAGCGGACAGGTGGTGGAGCTGGGATCAGAACCAATGTCCTCTGACTCACAAGCCCATGCTCTTTCCACTGAGCCACACTGCTTCTCCAGATGGGGCTCACAGTCTCAATCCCCATTTTACAGATGAAGTAACTGAGGCCCAGAGAAGTGAAGTGACTTGCCCATGGCGACACAGCAGACAAGTGGCAGAGCTGGGATCAGAACCCATGACCTTCTGATTCCCAGGCCCATGCTGTACCCACTGTGTCATGCTGCTTCTCTACTACGCTAAGCTTTCAGAAGCAGCATATTGCAGTAGAGATTCAATAGAATATTGAATGGAGATTCAGTACTTCTCCCCACTTCTACTAAGACTATGAGCCCCATGTGGGACAAGGGCTGTGTCCAACCTGATGAATTTTTATGTACCCCAGCACCTGGAACAGTGCTTGACACTCAGTGAGCCCTTAATAAATGTCATGATAATGATTCCCCACCTCTCCCCCAGGGACCCAGCACGGACCATCCAACCCCTATGACTCTCGCCACTCCACCCCTTTCTCTCTCCTAGTAACCCAGCAAAGACCATCCAACACATCTCATACTCCCCTCTCCACCCCCGACTCCCCCAGTGATCCGGCCTGGATGCTCATCCATGGATCTGTCCACAGTCCCTTAGATCTGCTGGAATTCCCAGTGGGAATTAATTCCCATTACTCCCCCTTCGCTGGGTAGAGAAGTACTGTTCGCTTGTTTGAAAATTCCCTTCTGCAAGGAGCCCCGGGGCCCTGGGGTGGAATTTGGGGAACGATCTTGGGTTTTTCTCCTCTCCATCTTCTTGGTCCCACCCGTGTGCCTCCCGACTGATGGCTACCAACCCTTCCAGCCTCCCCTTGTTCAGAAGCTGCTCCACCTCCCTGACCGGCTCACAGGCCAGGCCCCCCACCCATCTCAAACTGCCTGGGACAGCGTAAGAAGTCAAGGGTCCTCGCAGAGGGGTCCCCGGGCCTCCCAAGTGAGCAGTTGGGGTAGACAATGCTCTCCCCATCATCTCCCGGGTGATCCAGACCACCCTCACCCGACCCCCACCCCGTCGCTCAGGAAACTGATCTCTGACCTTCCCTTCCACAGTGCCATCCTGGATTTCCGAGGTGTCCTTTCTCCGCTGGGGCTTCCAGGGGCTGATGCAGGTGCAGGTCATTGGCCACAACTTTCCCCTGGTAGTCGGCAACAGCACCATCCCGGTTCCTGGCCAGGCAGTGAGTGCCCGGGTGCCCACGGGGCGGGGGGCGGGGTGGGCCGGATGGGATGGGAGGGCGTGCAGCCACCAGGCCTGGGCTGGGCAGAGAGGGCACCTCCTACCTGACTGTGACCATCCTTAATTCTCATATTCAGCCTGTTGGTGAGTCCTTCCAGTTCCTTCTCAGCACCGGCTGCATCCCCCCGATACTCACCCACTGGCTCAACCTTTCATCCTCTTCCGAAACGACCCCTGCTCCGGCTTCCTCACTGGTCTCTCAGCCTTCAGCCTCTCTTCTCCGGGCCATAGGCCACTCTGCTGTCTGGATTACTTTTCTAATACATTATTCTGTGCATGTCTCCCCGTGTCTCAAAACCCCTCTGCATCAAGTGGGAACTCCTGACCGAGGGGTTTAAAGGCAGGCCATTAGCTCTCTTCCTCCTAACCATCCTTACCCTACTTCCTCTAGACCCCAGCTCACACACTTTGCTCCTCTAATGCCAACCTACTCACTGTGCTTCACTCTCACTTCAAATCCACCAGAACACAGCCTACCAACACTCCTAAAAGTCTACCTCCTCCAGGAGGCCTTCCCTCATTAATCCCCTGCCCTCTGCCCCCCGCCAGCCAGGTCGTACCACCCTACTAACCCCCCGGCTCTGCCATACACATTGCTGCCCTCGGTCCAGGCATCCCCCTTGGCCCCAAAGCTGGCCTGAGGCCAGGCCCTGGGTAGCAAGGGCTGGTAATCAATCAGTTGTATTTATTGAGCGCTTACTGTGTGCACAGCACCGTATTAAGCACTTGGGAGAGTACACTATAACAACCTTACAGACACATTCCCTGCCCACAGTGAGCTTACAGTCTAGAGGGGGAGAGAGGCATTGATATAAATTAATTACAGATATTTTCATAAGTGCCCAGGTAGGGGTTTCCCCCAAACCAAAAGCCCTTTGCAGGGGCCTGGGAGACTGCAGGGAGTAGAAACCAAACAC
This sequence comes from Tachyglossus aculeatus, assembly GCF_015852505.1. NCBI lineage: Eukaryota > Metazoa > Chordata > Mammalia > Monotremata > Tachyglossidae > Tachyglossus > Tachyglossus aculeatus. Next base: position 624,102 of record NC_052074.1, read on the forward strand.
TGCATAAAGCTGGTGCTTTATTTTATTTTGTTAGTATGTTTGGTTTTGTTCTCGGTCTCCCCCTTTTAGACTGTGAGCCCACTGTTGGGTAAGGACTGCCTCTATATGTTGCCAACTTGAACTTCCCAAGCGCTTAGTACAGTGCTCTGCACACAGTAAGCGCTCAATAAATACTATTGATTGATTGATTGATTGGTGCAGCAACACAGGAGCAACTGGCTGAGGAAGCTCTTTTAGACTGTGAGCCCGTTGTTGGGTAGGGACAGTCTCTATATGTTGCCGATTTGTACTTCTCAAGCGCTTAGAGAAGCAGCATGGCTCTGTAGAAAGAGCACGGGCTTGGGAGTCAGAGGTCATATGTTCTAATTCTGGCTCCGCCACTTGTCAGTTGTGTGACTTTGGACAAGTCACTTCACTTCTCTGAGCCTCAGTTACCTCATCTGTAAAATGGGGATTAAGAATGTGAGCCCCCCGTGGGACAACCTGATCACCTTGTTTCCCCCCCCCCCCCAGCGCTTAGAACAGTGCTTTGCACATAGTAAGCACTTAACAAATGCCATCATTATTATTATTATCATTACAGTGCTCTGCACACAGTAAGTGCCCAATAAATACGATTGAATGAATGAATGAATGAATGAAGCTGCCCAGCCTGATTTCTAGAAGGTTTCCATCTGATTTCTAGAATCGGCCCAAGTCCTGGCCTAGTGCCACACACAAGTCTCCCGGCGCTCGGTAATCCTGTCCAAGCAATCAATCTGTTGACCGGTAGATGGATCGATCAGTTAATTAATCAATCAATCAATCAATCGTATTTATTGAGCGCTTACTGTGTGCAGAGCACTGTACTACTACTACTACTACTACTACTACTACTACTAATGGCATTTATTAAGCGCTTACTATGTGCAAAGCACTGTTCTAAGCGCTGGGGAGGTTACAAGGTGATAAAGTTGTCCCGCAGGGGGCTCACACTCTTAATCCCCATTTTACAGATGAGGAAACTGAGGCCCAGAGAAGTGAAGTGACTTGCCCAAAGTCACACAGCTGACAATTGGCAGAGCTGGGATTCGAACCCACGACCTCTGACTCCAAAGCCCGGGCTCTTTCCACCGAGCCACGCCGCTTCTCTAAGCGCTTGGGAAGTCCAAGTCGGCAACATCTAGAGACGGTCCCTACCCAACAGTGGGCTCACATTCTAGAAGGGGGAGACAGAGAACAAAACCAAACATATTAACAGAATAAAATCAGCCCATCACCCGACCCGTTGCTGGACCCCCACGATCCGTCACCGCCGGCTTTCCGTCCTCGGCTTGCAGATTGCGAACGCCATGAAGCTGAACTCCCAGCCGCTCTACGCTAGCTACCTCATCCTCCTGGGCCTCTGCGCCGCCTTTCTCCTCCTCTACTGCCTGTGCCTGCGGTTCATTAAGCAGAAGTCCAGCCAGGACTGGTGACGAGGCCCAACCGCCGCGGCGCTCGGGAAGCCCGGGCGGGGGCCCGGGGGCCGTGCCGGGCACCGGCCGGGCGAGGAGGCCCTCGACCGCCACGCTGCTCACCCAGCCTCTTGCCGGTGGGGCCGGCCCCACTCCAGGGGCCGGTCGGGCCGGAGCCCGCCCGAGCCCGGGCTCCGGGCCTCCGGTCCTCCTGCCCTTGGGTCCACGGGTGGGCCGGCTCTGAGGGCCCGCAGGCTTCCCACGAGCCACAGGATGGCAGCAGAATAAAGACGGTGGGAAGCCAACAGGGCCCGGGGCCGCGCCAAGCCTCACTCCAGGCCCGGGCGCCGCTCGCGACTTTGGCCATTTCAGCCCTGCCCGGCGAGGGCCGGGATGCGATGCCACCCCGGGCGCTAGACCAACCCAGGGGGACGCCGCTGGCCACCATCTAGGCCCAGGCCCACGGTCAATCAATCAATCAATCAATCAATCGTATTTATGGAGCGCTTACCGTGTGCAGAGGAGACTGTGAGCCCCATGTTGGGTAGGGACTGTCTCTATATGTTGCCAATTTGTAAGCGCTCAATAAATACGATTGATGATGATGATGATGCAGAGCACGGTCCATCAGCCCAGGGCCCTGGGGAGGGGCCGTGTGCTGGCTGCCCACCTGGCCAGGGCAAAACTTCTATTTATTCCATCATGCCATCCTGTACCATTTCCTTTTGTATCCTTGTTGTTTCCTCTTTCTCCCCAGTGCCCCTCGCCTCACCCAGTGGGCCACAACCCACATCAATCAATCAATCGATCGTATTTATAGAGCGCTCACTGTGTGCAGAGCACTGTACTAAGCGCTTGGGAAGTACAAGTTGGCAACATATAGAGACAGTCCCTGCCCAACAGTGGGCTCAATTCCACAGACGGTTGATGCCATAAGCCACATCAATGGCACCGGCTGAGCACCTGCTATAATAATGATGGCATTTGTTAAGTGCTTACTATGTGCAAAGCACTGTTCTAAGCGCTGGAGGGGAATACAAGGTGATCAGGTCGTCCCATGTGGGGCTCACAGTCTTAATCCCCATTTTACAGATAAGGTAATTGAGGCTCAGAGAAGTTAAGTGACTTGCCCAAGGTCACACAGCAGACATGTGGAGAAGCAGCGTGGCTCAGTGGAAAGAGCCCGGGCTTTGGAGTCAGACATCACGGGTTCAAATCCTGGCTTTTCTGTGCCTCAGTGACCTCATCTGTAAAATGGGGATTGAAACTGTGAGCCCCCACCATGAGACAACCTGATCACCTTGTAACCTCCCCAGTGCTTAGAACAGTGCTTTGCACATAGTAAGTGCTTAACAAAAACCATCATTATTATTATTATTATGTGGCAGAGCTACCATACTGATTGTTTGGGAATCTACAACAGAGTAAGAAATTGAATCGCAACCGTCACCTCAAGAATGGTACGGCCGTGTCCGAGGCCGCCGACCTCTTGACCCAAGGTTTGGTTGAGGTTTCTGAACCTCTGTTAGGCCACTCCTGGGCATCATGAAACCCTGAAGAAACGTAGATTGCAAAGAATAGGCAGACTCCACCTCATTGCTAGGCAGCGGGCAGCAATTTACCCAACGCAGTGGTCAGCAGAGAGGTGGAATGAAATGTTCCAGTACCGCTTGAACCAAAGGCTGAGGGCCAGGCTAAGAAAAACAGACTGAAGTCAAGGAATATTTGCAGAAGTGGCAAGAATCCCCTGGCTGGTCCACGACCCCGGCGGTCTGCGTGACCACTGAAGAGTGAGTGAAGACCTACGGGCTGACTTGGTGAGCGCTGGGAAACTGCTCCAGGAAAGGAGTGATAAGTATTGGGTTAGGAATTCCTTGCTCTCACCCTCATACACCGTAGCTAGAAAATAAATCAAGGTGGCCTAGTAGAAAGAACGTGGGCCTGGGGAGTTGGAGGATCTGGGTCCTAATCCTGACTCTGCCACTTGTCTGCTGTGACCATGGGCAACTCATTTAACTTCTCTGTGCACCCCAGTCACCTCATCTGTAAAGTGGAGATTAAGACTGTGGGGCCCAAGTGGGACATAGACTATGTCCAACCTGATTAACTTGTATCTACCCCAGCAGTTAGTCACAGTGCCTGGTACACAGGAAGCCCTTAACAAATGCCATTAAAAAAAAAATTGTCGGGTTTGGTGACAATACTTGTATAATTGAGGTTGTGTCATTAAAATAAAAGTTTGTGCTTTTGACTGAGGACTGTTATTTCTGTAAAAGTTGTTGTAGAATCCCCAAGGACTCCTCACCATCTGACTGCCCGCCCGATACCTTACCCCGTATGGCCGGGTTGGAGATGTAGAGCTCCCTGGCTGGGGTGCTGGCAAGCACTAAAGCCAACAGATGGGGGCATGTCAGGCTGACTGTGGGGGTGGCAGGGGCAGGAAGGGGCAGCACAGTGAGCTCTTGTAGTGGCTCGTAAGTGGGCTGGGACAGTTTGCAGAATAGGGCAGGTAATAGGGCAGAGGTGGAAAGGTCTGGCATGGGGCAATGTGGTCCAGACCAAATGCCAAGCCCCTGCCAATACCTCAAATTTGGCTGTTCCATGCTTGGAGACTTGCCCATGATAGGTGAGTGTGGCATGAAGTGCATAGCCTAGGCATGATGCTTTTCTTTTTTTCCTCTTCACCTGCAAGGAAGTCATGTGCAAACCATTTGGAGTAGTAGCAGCTCTAACCTTCGCCCACCAAAAACTGGGGTAGAACTTGCCTGGTAACACCGAGCACATCATGGGGGGAGAGGGGATCTGCACCACACTAACAGGCACCATCTTGCCATCACCTCACCACAAGTAGCTCCATTCAATCGATCAATCAAAAGAACTCCTTAAACACTTTATTAGATGCAGGGCCCTGCACCAAGTGCTTTGGGGAGTACAGCAGAGCCAATTCTTGCCCTCGAGTTTACAATTTCTGCTGAGGCCAACAAGCCCCACCACCCTCCTCCCATGGGGCAGAAGACAGGACCTTAACGGGCTTGTTGAAGATTGCCAACCCATCTTGCCATGCCAAGAAAGACAATGGGCACTTCACTCCTCTGTGCCTCAGTTCCCTAAATCTGCGAAGCGGGCCCAACCTGATTAACTTGCATCTACCCCAGTGCTTAGTACAGCGCCTAACACATAAATAAGCTTTTAACTAGAGAAGCAGCTGGCTTAGTGGAAAGAGCACAAGCTTGAGGGTCAGAGGTCATGGGTTCTAATCCAGCTCTGCCACTTAATCAGCTATGTGACACTGGGCAAGTCACTTATCTGTGCCTCAGTTACCTCCTCTGTAAAATGGGTATTAAGACTGTGAACCCCACTTGGGACAACCTGATTACCTTGCACCTACCCCTGTGCTTAGAACAGTGCTCGGCACACAGTCAGTGCTTAGATTATTATGATTAATAAAGACCATTAGAAACAAAACAAAAAATCCACAAAACTCCCAGGTCCTCAAGGCGGCCGAGGAGCAGCATTACCCACTGGCAGGCAAAACTCAGGCAAAGCAGGACTTCGGCTGTGACCGTGGTCAACGCCATGCTGGTGGGTTTGTGGGAGGCACGGTGTCAGGAGCGAGGACGGCAGGGATCTCCACCTCCACCGGCATGCCGTATCTTCCTGATGCAAAGTCAGTTGATCGTATTTATCGAGTGCTTACTACGTGCAAAACACTGGCAAACTCTCAATTTCAGAGTTCTGTACGGTCCCAGGCCCGCCAAGTTGTGGGAAGGGTTTGAACCCACGATAGAGATGAGGACAACAGGATGCTATCTGGGTTTCGATCATCACTGCCGTGGCGGCCAGCCCAGCGGGCTCGGGAGCACACGGCTGTCTGAGCTATGAGCCCGTGCCCACTCCCGACAGGCCCCATCGCAAAGAGACTTAATTCAATCAAATGCCGGGCTTCTTCCATCTCAGAATTTTCCTCTTCTCACACACAATGGGGATAAGTGACTATTTTGTGTTTTGTGTTCAATTGTGTGGACACTCCCTTTATTGGTAATAGGCTGCATTATGTGGGCTGTGTCGCGCGCCGGGGCCTGAAAGGATGGGAAATTTCTAATGGAAACACTCACGTGCATGTGAACAATAGCGAAGCTATGAAATTACCATAATTTTCTACCCCCTGCAGCTACTGCTTCAACACATGCACGCTCTTCTGAAACATTGTTTTTGCTGAATTTGGACAAGTTTACAGGGTTACCGGTGCCCGTCAAAAACCTTCGTGAACCACGGGGGAATCGTGCTTTGGGGCTGCGAGGGGGTCTGCCTGGCCATTTTTGGCAGCGTCAGGTGCCAGTCAACTGTATTTATTGAGCATTTACTGTGTACAGAGTAGTGTATTGAGCACTTGGGAGAGTACAATACAATAACAGACAGCCATCCCCTGCCCGCTCCACAGGGGTGAGGGGAGGGATGAGGGAATCTAGTTGGGGTCACCCATCCTCTATCCCAAATCCCTGCCCACATCCTCACTCCCTGGCACCTGTGGTTGTGGGGGTCAGGGCACGGTCGGGCCAGTGGCAGGACATCCAGGCCGCAGGACACCCGCTCTAGTCCCCCGATCCATCGCCGTCACTGACCACGGCCTTCTGCGGACCCAGGTGCACCTGGGTGGGGTTTCCGAAACATCCCGAGCGGGAGAGCCCAGGATGGCAGACAGACATGATGTGAAGCAAGAATTACCTGCTCCTCCCTGGGCAGAGACTTCTGGAAGCTCCCGGAGGGATGGTCCTGGTGACTGTCACCTCTCGGGCCATTGTGTAATGAAGGACATCAAATCTGATGGTCTAGTGGATAGAACCCTGGGGCCGGGGCCGGGAGATCTGAGCTCTCTCTGTTCTTGGCTCTAGACTGCTGTGTGGCCTCCGGCAAGTCCCTTACCCTTCTCTGGGCCCCAATCCCCTCCGCTCACGGCCACCATGGCTGTGAAGATAAGATGAGCTCATACCAGATGAAGGTGTTTGAGGCGGGTTTGGGGAATGTTGGCCACAGCCTGGGACCCAAATCTCCCCCACCCCACCCCTCACCCCCCTGGGATCACGTCAGACACGCATACAGACACACAGCCACTATCCACAAATGTTTACTCCAGGCCCTCCGAGGCCTCAGGAAATACATTCCACAGACGTCTGTTCCATTCGCTCCACCTCCACTCGCCGGGCTCATGCGCATTCACAGGGTTTTAAATCAGAATTACAGCAATTAATAAGCAGCAGTGGGGCTAGGGCGGCCTTCCCATTCGCTCTGCCGGGCCTTCTTCAGCTGCTCCGCGTAGAACTTGAAGCTCTCCTGGAAGGTAGGGAGGGACAGACGGAAGAGGCCACGTTTAGATTGGGTACAAAACGAGAGACCTGGGTGACGGGGAGCGGTATGTGGGTGACAGTCCGGTACGACCCCTCAGATCAATGCAAAACTGGGCCAGGGCAATTTGCATCCAGGAGAAGAACATGGATGAGAGGACAGACACACTGTCCTCTAGCAGTGGAGAAGCAGCATGGTCTAGCAGATGGGGCACGGGCCTGGAGGTCAGAAGGCCCTGGGTTCTAATCCCGGCTCCGCCACTTGTCTGCTGTGTGACACTGGGCAAGTCACTTCACTTAACAATAATAACGATGATAATAATTTGTGGTATTTCTAAGTGCTGGGGAGGACACCAGCAAATCAGGTTGGTCACAGTCCCTGTTCCATGTGGGGCTCAGACTCAATCCCCACTTTATAGAGAGATAACTGAGGCACAGAAAATGAAGTGACTTTCCCCAGATCACTCAGCAGACAAGCAGAACAGCTGGGATTAAAACCCATGACCTTCTCACTCCCAGGCCCGGGCTCTATCCACTGTACCATGCTGCCTTTCTGTGCCTCAGCTGTAAAATGGGGATTAAGACTGTGAGTCCCATGTGGGACAGGAACTGTGTCCAACCCGATTTGCTTGTGTCCACCCCAGAGCTTAGTGCAGTGTCTGGCACATAATAAGCACTCAAATACCACAATCACTATTATTAGTAGGTGCGCCCGCTTGGGCCACCATGAATCCTGCTGAAGCAGCATGGCTCAGTGGAAAGAGCCCGGGCATTGGAGTCAGAGACCATGGGTTCAAATCCCGGCTCTGCCAATTGTCAGCTGTGTGACTTTGGGCAAGTCACTTCACTTCTCTGGGCCTCAGTTCCCCCATCTGTAAAACGGAGATTAAGACTGTGAGCCCCCTGTGGGACAACCTCATCACCTTGTAACCTCCCCAGAGCTTAGAACAGTGCTTTGCACATAGTAAATGCTTAATAAAATGTTGTCATTATTATTATGAATCCACAAGGACTTGAGTATGTTTCTGGAGTACTCCTCATGGATGACCCCTCTGCAGCCTCTTTTGGTCCGTGCCCCAGCCTCACACCATCCCCACGGAGCAAGTCCCACTCCCATGGAGACCCAAACAAGCCAGTCCGTTTGGCTGGATTGGGAACTTCCCGCTCACCAATGACACGTGGACCCCACATCACTCCATCAATCCCACTACCCCTGGTGCTCCAGGGAGTCCCAGCTGCCTCGCACCCCCCCACTCAATCCCCACCCCACTGTTAATATGCCACTCACGGGGGGCTCAGTGAAGGGTACGGGCTCTCCGGAATCCCTCAACAGAGTGGCGTAGCGCTTCAGGAACAGCTCGTCCAGATTCATGTTCTTCTCCTTCATTTGGGCAAACAGGGCTTTGGCGGAAGCCACATCCTGGTTCAGAGCTGGTGGGAGGAAGTGGGTCGGTTCCATTTCAGGCACAACTGAGCTCTGCTCTCCACACCCCCCCACACACCCCAGCCCCTGACGTGGCTTCCCCTCACTCCAACTCTCCGCCAGCCCCACCCCAATCAAAGATGCCCTGAGAAACATGGAGAGGTCGAGCGGTGTAAGGGCAATGTCCGTGCTGCCGGC